>NW_024581135.1:5858917-6313917 GCF_017639235.1 Corvus kubaryi
CCCCGCGGCGCGGAGGGGCCGCGGGCGGAGCGAAGATGGAGGAGGCGCGGCCCTGCCCCCGCCCAGCCCCGCGCGGGAGCGGCGCGCGCGGCGCCCTCTGCCGGGCGGCGGCGGGACAGGGCTGAGGGGGCGCCCGGGAAGTTGTTGCTGACTTGGAACACGGAGAGCGAGGGTTTTCGCGTGTGTTGTTAAATACACGGTAGCGATACAAAACTAGTCAAAACTGAATTCTAGTTATATTCTTACCCCACACCGGATTCCCAACACCGCGTTCCCACCAACCTCTTCATGCTGCTCGCCATGCAGTGCTCAGGGCGCTTGCAGTGCTTCCCTGACAACTCCAGGTAATCACAGAATCGCTGAACCGGTTGGGTTGGCAGAGCCCTCTGAGATCATCGAGTCCAACCTGTGACCGAGCACCACCTTGTCAAGCAGACCATGGCACTGAGTGCCACGTCCAGGCTTTCCTTAAACACCTCCAAGGATGGTGACTGCACCACCTCTCTGGGCAGCCCACTCCAGTGTCTAATCACCATTTCTGTGAAGAAATTCCTCCAAATGTCCAACCTAAAAGTCCTCTAGCACAGTTTAATACCCTGTTCTCTCGTCTTGTCACTTGTTACCCAGGAGCAGAGCCTGACCCACACCTGGCTGCACCAGGTGGGAGCTGCAGAGACTGAGAAGGTCCCTCCTGAGCCTCCTTTTCTCCAGCTGAGCCCTCCCAGCTCCATCAGCTGCTCCTCATCACACCTGTGCTGCAGAGCCTTTCCCGGCTCTGTTCCCTTCCCTGGACACGCTCCAGCCCCTCAATGTCCTTCCTGAGGGGCCCAGAACTGGACACAGAATCACCATCTTTGCCCAAGGAACACTGGTCCCATTTAATTTCAAATTCATCTAAGTCATATTTTTGAGGGAAGTAATTAGTGCAAGAGATCACCAAACTGGTGGAAGCCCTCGATTATGGAGGGAATATTTATTGGTTGCAGGGAGGATTTGAATCCATCACTTTTTAAATACATGAAGTGAATGATCTCAATTTACTTTATCTGCACTATTTAAAAATTCAAATAGGCATTATTCAGCAGAACTTTTTTTTTTTTTTTTTTTGAGACCCAGTCATTAGGTGTTATTCAGGAAAAGTTAATGCATATTTCCAACTCAGCCAGTAAGAGGCGACTGTATGCACAACAAAATTACTACAGTGTCCATTCCTGCTTTTCACATGGTTTTTATTTCTGTGTTTTTAAAGAACCCAAGGGATAACCTATTCAGGTTTTGAAAATGCCCAGGTTCACTTGGACATTTTCCATTTAACAAGAACAACATATATAATATTCTAATGGACATGGCTGCATAATCTATGATCCTCAGATTATTTATTCTTTACAGAAATATTAAGTCTTTGTGCAAGGATTGTTCACATCATTTACAAACTCAAAATGAAACCAGAACTTCTTTGTGCTAGATGCTGTGTAAAAAAATCAGTGTTCCTACTTTCAGAGAGTTGTACCTTACAAAGATGGGAGACAGCAGAGTAGAAATAAAGGCAGAGAGATGTGATGATACATATCATAAGATATGAAATCCTGATCAGAGATTGGAACACAAATTCCTGGCTCCAGGTTCAGCCTTTCCCATTGCTTTCATGAATTACAAAATCCAGGGTATTTGCTGGGGAAGGAGAGTTCACCAGAGGTTGCACTGCAGCTGGTCAGGAATGTTCCAAACTAAGTTTTGTGAGAAAATTTGTATTTTTCAAAGTGGAAACACTTGGTCAAAGATGATTTGTTTTAAGAAGATTTTTTTCTTGGCTCTTTCCCAGGTCAGAGAGCCCTACCCCCAATAGTGAGTGGCAGAGGGCACCCACCAGGGCTGTACCAGCCCCAGCTTCATTGCTCTCTTTTTCCCATTGAAAAATTTTAAAGGTCTCATTTTTGCCTGATACAGAATGGAAGACACCTCTTGAAATGTCAGGAGTTTTTCACAAATGGCACTTCCTTTTTCCTGACTGGCTCTGGACTACAGGCAGTTACACTCTCTTGGCCTCCCCACAGCCCTCACGCTGTTGTCTGCTAAGAATGGCCACATTTTGCCCCTCATAGTTAATCTGGAGTTGAAGCATATGGGGAACTGCACTGCTGCAATTCTTAGGTTAGTTTGCCAATGCAGGGTTTGCATTAATGCAGCTAATCCAGCATCTGGATATGGGAGCCTGAGCTCCTCCCTGCCGCCCCAAGAGTAGCACTGATGAAACGAAGAGGCAGCACAAGAGGGCAAGAGAGTCCTTGCAGTCCTCCAGCCAGCTGAGTGCCAGCTCCCTTCATCGCACACATTTTGGCTTTGATTCATTTCCTCAGGACTTTCTATTTCCTCAAAATATTCATGGATGACTGTATATACCTAAAAGATGTGTAGGAAATAAATAGGGGGTGAATATGCAGGAAATACATTAAGTAAACCTGCTTTTCTCCATTTGAATAGAAAGGCTGAAGGATGAGACCCAGACGCAGCAACAGGAAAATAAAAGTACAAACACAGAGTGGAAGGAGCTTGTAATTCAGAGTAACCTGTTAGGCTGGGGTTTAGCCCAGATCACTCGTTCCTTCATTTCTCTGCTACCTGTGATCCTCTTGTTACATGGATCTCTCCTGCTTGGTGGGGCTCAAAGAAAGAAAACTGTTACCCAAGTGCTGCGAGGGCTGGAAGGTTTAAGCCAGCTCTTGCTTATGGATGACTGGCTCAGCCTAAGAAGGGAATAACAAAGCCGCTTGAATGACAGCTTGGATCAAGTTCATAATGACCTGGTTTGTACAGGCCAGGTGTTATGTAGATTGGAGCTTGTTATTGTGAAAAATTCTGGCAAGGCTTGCGATGCAACAGCCAGTTCCAGCAGAGCTGGGCAGAAAGCCACAGACTACAGGCAGGTCCATCTTCAGCAAGATGGGCAAAGCAGCCACCTCCTCCTGTACTCGGTACCATGGGGACCTGAACCAACCTGCCTGCACAGCATCTGGAATAAAGCTTATGCAGGAACAGAGAACAGTTTCAAAACATGGCATTCCAGGCTTAAAAACAAAGAGGTAATCTTGCATGAAAACACAGCGCCAAGTTTTTGTCTGCTTCTTAGGAAGCAAAGATTCAGAGCAAAATGGTACAAGCCACCCACTGCAGCATTAATGGAAAGTGAGCAAACTGTTACAGAATGTCCCTATATTCTGCATTTGTTAGGAAGTCTTTCATAATACTCTCATAATTCATTTTTTATGTTATCTAAAAGTAGTTACTAGAGTAATGTGGATGAAGAGCTGTCGAAATTAGGGCTCACCTATGATTTGTTCTCTCAGTCTTTATCATTAATATGCACACTATGATTTGTTACTGAAGCTAGTTGGACTTAAATTTTATTCTTTCTTTAGATGGCCATTTTTTTAAAAGAGGAAGATTAAAAAAAACTTAGGGAAATTATCTTGGGTCCAATTTTTGTAATAATAATTAATGTGGAACTTAGGAAATATGGACTATTTTCACCAATACTCAGCATTTATTCCTGTGCTCCAAGTTAATAAAAGGGACTGTACGAAGCAGAGCAAAGCCAGTTAGATGAATAGACTAGGTTTCTATCTTTCTTGTAGTGAAGACTTTGTAAGTGTGGTCATAGTGATGTTTTTACACTGTACCACAAAAGCTAGCACAATTCGGGAGA
The DNA here is from genome assembly GCF_017639235.1 of Corvus kubaryi. Lineage (NCBI taxonomy): Eukaryota > Metazoa > Chordata > Aves > Passeriformes > Corvidae > Corvus > Corvus kubaryi. Next base: position 5,862,621 of record NW_024581135.1, read on the forward strand.
AGAATCTGAACTATGTGAGCTTTACCAGAATGTTCATAACTGCGAATAAATGACAGCTTTTTCCATATGGGAAGTATGTTGTATCAGTTTTCATAATGCAGCATGGAAAAGCAGCAGAAAGCCAAGCAGATAATGAAAGGCTGACACAATGGATTTGCAGCCCAAAGGCACAGCTTTAGGTAAGGGTTACATGCAGGCCATGAACAAAGTAGGAGTGGTTAGTTGGGCTTTAATGCTCCATGGAGAGGTGGGTTATGAGGAGTTTTGTGAATATCTCACTGTTCCAGAACTTACACTGATGTTTAGAAGTTATTTTTAATAGACTATTACAAGCTGGGATCATGAGAAACTGAAAAAAGAAATTATCCTCTCATCCTTAGGGGCAGTGCCTCAGAAATCGATGCTAATGAACAGACTGCAGCACAGGGAAGCTTGCATTTCCCCTGCTGCACCAATTTTGTGCATTCACAAGGGACACTGCAAGTGCCATCATGTGTAATTAGAATCAGGGAAGGGGAAAGAAGAATATCATTTATTCACACTTCTCATGGTCTCATTTCTTTGTGGCAGATTTAACAGAGAGTAAACAGGTATTCAGTTTAATACTAGTCCTATTAAGGACCAAGCATAATTTATTTTTAATTATGGAGTTATCAAGATACCAGCATAATTGATGGCAGCCCTGTTGTGAACATATCCTTAGGTGATGACTTCTTTAGCAACAGAAGAAATGCATTCAGGCAGGATATTTATCTTTACCAACATTCTAGTTAGAGCACACCTCTCTGAATAGATCCAGTTGGTCTTAATGTTGGATCCCAACCCACCACCCCAAACCCCAGTGTGCATCCCTGTGGTGCTGTATTCCTGCCTGAACCTGAAATAACTTCTGAGCCAGGGTTTGAAATCAATCCTCCCTGTGGCATGGGCCTGCAGGGGCTGATCAGCACAACAGCCCCCTCTTCCCCACAACCCATCTGTCCCTTCCTATTCTTCTCCACCCTACTGTCCACAAATGGTGGCCAGTGTTTCTCAAGGGACACAAAGCTCATTTTTACATCACCCTACTGTACACCATAGTTCAAGGCGCAGGTAGTAGAGGGTGTAAATTGGAATCGTTTGTCCTTTTCAAATATCAAGATCATGTAGAGTGTTGTTTTTGAGAATGCAGGATCAGACGTTTTGATGCCAGGATCAGAACTTTTGATGCTGGTGATGGGTTGAAGAAGGAGGAACACTTACCAAATAAATAATCACTACAAATTAAAGCACAGAGAAGAACTCCTACAGAAGACCAATTATCTTGCTGGCTAGAGCCCCTGGAGCTTAAAACTGTGATACCCTTGTTAATATCTGAAGAAATACGACAGTTGTATTTGTGAGTAAGAGAAAGTCCTTTTTAAGTACCATGGTGTGCAGGTTAAAGAAAAACACGAGTAGGGTGCAGCACGAAGCAATGCATCTGCCACCTATTCACCAGCCATGGCAGGGCAAGAAAAGCTGCGATGGAGGCTCTTCACAAGCTATTAACCTTTCCTGATTGGAGTCTTGCTTTACAGAAAGAGCAGCAAGCACCTATTCAAAGAAGGGCCTCCCTGCAAATAGTAACTGGCAATAATTTAGCAGCTGGGAACCTGTCAAGTGTTAAGGTTTTTTGTCCTGACACACTACTTATTTAGTAGAAAAAGTGATAACAAGAGATAAAGAAAGCTCATGCTACTGACTAGTAATTAGATTTGAAATCTATCGATGACTATGGAGCAGAACACTAAAATTAAAGGTATTTTCTAATCATTATGGTTTTGCTTTGGGGTTTTTTTTCTCTCCATTACTGCTTCTATTCCATTGCTTTAATTAAGTGTTGAATACAATGTAAGGGATTTGCTCTACACAATCAATAATGGCATTCTGATGCTGATTTTAAATTGACTTGCTATTTTTAACATGCTGCTTAGTTATGCCTATCATCCTTAGCCACGCCTTGGGCCCTGCAGCTACACAGGAGGTTCCCAAGAAGGAATTTCTCTCAAGGAGGTTGAATCCTGTGAATCCTGTTGCATTCTTCTGGCAATCCATGGAAGAGATGAAGGGTCCCTCCAAACATGCCAGTGGTGGTAAGCACTTTTTGCACATCTGCAGAAATCTGGTTTGACTCAGCCAAGCTCATAATGAACGGCTTTCACTTCCTACCATACTTTACTGGATTTGGCTGCTTTTATCTTGTGAATATTTTACAAAGCCAGTACACATAAGTACTTCTAACACTACAAAAAAAGAATCTGCCTTGGTAATACTACAGATTCATAGAATTATGGAATGGCCTGGCTTGAAAGGGACCTTAAAGATCATCTCACTCCAACCCCCTGCCATGGACAGAGACACCTTCCACTAAAGCAGGTTCCTCAGAGCTCCATCCAGCCTGGCCTTAAACATTTACCTTGCTGCAATTTATTATTTCAATGAACTGCTATTAAATTCCCTGTTATACATGGAAAAAAACTCCATGAAATAAGAAACTGTTCACTCTATAAATGGCTGCAATTTTTAAGACAAAAAAACATTAAAACTACAGAACAGAAATGGGATGAAAGAATGAACAGAAATTCAGCCAACAGACTAATATTCAGCCACGTTTTTCAGAAGGTTTCTCTGATTTCAGTTATACTAAAAAGCAGTCATCACTTTTTTGCCTAAAGAACCAAAGATGAGAGGAATGTTCAACTCAGCTAAGAGCCTTCCCTTCATACCAGGTCCCTTTCTTTCTCCAGGGTCTACCTGTTTAATGACTAAACATCACAGCACTCTCCAGAATTTGTATGCACCTTGTGTACCTTTGAAAAGCTCTTAGAATATTTGAGTATACGTCCTCTCTGTCTGTACATGCGAACACAATAAATGCATTATACACAATTTTCCATCACTTTATCAAGCTTTTCATAACTTTCTAGAATTGCACTTTTCTGCAATTTTTAATAGAAAATAACTTACTAAATTTAACCAGTTTCCAGCAGTAAGGATTCAATTCAAACGTGAAGATTCAATTCAAACATCATTCATATCTATGTAGGTGGGACATACGTAGAAAAGACCTCAGATGAAGTTCAAGAACAGCCACGAAAGAGTTTGGAACTATTTTTGTTACATTTTTAAAAGAAGGTTTAAAAAATCAACCCCTACATTTTTCTTCCTCTGTATTTAAGGGTGATAGTGAATTTGTCTGACACTTCCAGGGAAGCCATGTGTTTAGGTTCATTTCTCCTGAAGGCTTGGTTACTGTGCACATCATTTCCCACCCAGGCTGTCCTGCCAGAAAAACGCTGCAGCCTCCTAACAGCATTTAGGACTTAGTTCAGTGTATTTGCTCCTCTTGTTTTCCATGACAAGTCATCTCCCACTTCAATAAATCCACAAAGCCATCCTATGCAGCACATCCAGGAGCAGCAACAGGATGGGGAATAATGGACCCAAACCCTTCTAAAGGCAAAGATCACATGGTGTTTAATGCCTTCATATTACTGACTGATTAAGGCAACAGTTACTAACTTTAATGTTTTCCTACCTCTGAAATCCTCACCTAGTTATTTCTTCCTTTGCTTTGCAGTTATTTCTTTTCCAATTTGCATGCCTGTAGAAGTTGAAACAGTTCACTTGACCCATGGCCTTACTAACTGCTAAGTTTCATTTTTGAATGACATTTCTGTAATTATTTTTAACAAAAACTATTTTGAAAGACACTTTGTAATCCTAGAATCTACATACATATCTTGAAATATCCCTTCTTTCACTATAGCCTTGGTTTTCAGCACCATATCAGACGTATTTCCTTAAGCAATGTGGGGTTTTTTTTCAGATGCCAAGAAACAATACAACTGTTTTAGGCAAAACCTCATTGCTTCCTAAGGATATAGCTAACTGCTGGTGGAACTCTCTGAACTTTATATTAGTCTGTGTTGAAGCACTGCAGGATTAGTTATAATTAACTGTCATCATGTCATTTTTCTCCCAACGACTCGGATGAAAAAAAAGGGGGGAAAAAAAAATAACCCTAGAAGCAACCATGATTAAAATGTCTCTCTTTGTTTCCCATCCCAAACTTCATTTTTACTTCACAGGGGTCACAAGCTCTTCTCCACATACGCTTCAGTTTTCACACATGAATGTGTTTTCACATTGAATGTGTGCCTTGTCTACAACACAAAAATAAGCATTTTTAACAGCAGCTGGAGAGTCAGTTGTTCAGAAGTTGTAAGCAGTTTAAGACAAATATTTAATATTAAGTAAGTGCTTCCTTTCTAAACCATTTGCACCCCCTGGTGTAATAGTTTGGTGGGGTAACTCTTGCTGATTTATTAATTTATATTGTTTCAAGGAGCCTTTTGGAGTCTGTAGGCACACATTCAAAAATAATTTAAAAGGACATGAATTCATCAGTGAGCTGATGACAACTAATGGTAGTTCACCAGTTGCAATCTGTGCTAACTAAAAATAACATAAAACTACCTACAATTTGGGGTTTTCCTAGTCTAGTATAGGTCTCTAAGCTCTGCAGCAGCATCTTGAGAGTCAACAGAACCCATATCTCCCACTTCTATGATAGGTGAAAGCTTTCACCTAATGTATCACCTATGATATGACGATTTTCAGAATACAAATGTTAACAACAGTTAGTATAAAGGTATACTTAAATGAAATTATTATGAGCAATCACTAACTGTGGCTGTTAAGATAGTAAAGGATGTCACTTTCCTGTGGGTCACCACAAACCCCTAAAATTTACAATTCCCATGTGAGCAGATTTTGTTTATTTGGGGTAGAAATGCATGGCAATACAAAAGTGAAAGCAATATTAAAATCAGTCGTATTTTATAGCAGAATAATGTACTTTCAGTTAAAAATCATGCCCAAACATTTGTAATTCAGTTATTCTGGGGAATTAGGAGAGGAATGATCAGATAGGAGGGCAGGGCACTTGTGCACTCCCTGAATAGCCACCACTTCACTGCCACCAGCGCAGACAGAATACGAGGCAGAGCCCTGGTCGGATCCAGTAAGACATCTCTTGTGCTAAGAACCAGAAAATACAAGCAGATACTACCCCAAGTGAAAAAGATTTATACTTCTCTCAAAGTTGCAAACTGTAAGAGATTTCCCCCCTACTTCTGTTTCATGTAACTGGGAGCTGTAGCTGAAACACTCTGTGTAAGGTGTAAGGGTTTCACTGCCTTTTAGGAGGAAGCTCCTACCAAAGCCAAGGTTTCATTTTGCAATGTGGGCAGGTAAGCCACACCATACATGAGCAACTTCATTTCTTTGGGATCAGCTCTGGGACATGGCTTAATTCCCTCTCCCATTTATGCAGCACAAGCCTTTCCTCTCCAGTCTGAAGGAGAAAACATTTCCTTTCTGCAGTCTCTCTGCAACCTTCTAAAACTCATTACTATGAAAACTTACAGAGTAAAAAGATGATTTAAACACCATTTAATGAAAGATGCAATACCGAAACATTTCAACTGGATGTAAAGAAGTGGGGAAAATATACATTTGCTCAGCTTTCGTGCTGTACTTGTGCATTTACCTTTACTGAGTAGATAAGGTAATACCCTTCACTGATTGGTGATCTGCTGCTCTGAAGTTAAATGACATTTGTAACACACTCATTAAGACCCACCAAAGCATAGCTGCATCCATTGGGCAAAGTATCTGAAGAGGTGAACCAATGCCAGTCTGCTTTACACGAGATAGATAAATCCATGGAAATCCTCATGTGTTTCCAGATGTGGAAAAGCATAGCACAGCTCTAATGCCACGTCCCTGGGTGAATTGATAGGACAAGGGGGAATGGATGTAAACTGACAGAGGGCGGGGTTAGATTAGAAATTAGGAACAAATTGTTCCCTGCGAGGGTAGTGAGGCCCTGGCACACAGGGTACCCAGAGAAGCTGTGGCTGCTCCATCCCTGGAAGTGTCCAAGGCCAGGTTGGACAGGGCTTTAAGCAACCAGGGATAGTGGAAGCTGTCCCTGACATGGCAGGGGTAGGAATGAGATAGTCTTTAAAGTGCCTTCCAATCCAAACCTTTCTCTGGTTCTACAGTTATCAGCAGTGGATCTGACTCCATCAAATTAAAGGAGGAACATCTAGACCCTGCCTTTTATGAGCAAATCAAAGCTGTGAAAAGTTTCATCTATCTATAAAGCGAGAACAGGGTCAATGCTACCGTTCATTCAAACATGAATGAGAGAAACTTAATGATATATTTAAATGTCAGTAGCAACTGATGAGGAATTTCATACCTGGAATAAAATAATTGCTCATAAAAGTCCCCTAAGGAAATCAGATAAGGTGAGTTGTTTCCAGCTGCTGTAGAGAAGTAATGGCTTTCTTTACCATGTCAGACACTTTTTGTAGAAGACTTCATCCTCCATGACTCCCTTAAACTTATTCCTAGCCTTCAGAAATCCTTCAAAACCAACTTTCTCTTTTCTGAGGCATTGATTCAGTTAAAAAATGTTTGTTCCTTGATAAATACTTTTCCCATCTAACACTTCAGGCTGCCAGCAGCTGCAGGAAGCCCAAAATTGGTTTTATACCTTCAAACACTCCCAACTGCCAGACAAAATTTAGAGCAGCCTCCACCATTCTATGTCTCCTACGGTCATCTCTGAAACCCTGGAGCCAGCAATGGGGTCTGACTTGCTTCACCTTGACAAGGGAGTAAGACAGTGACAGCAAACTATTGCAGTTTGAAAGGGGTGATCCACAATGAGCCACCAACTACTTTTTCACTTCACATAATTTTTGGATATAATATGAGTGATGAAGGAATTCAAAACATTTTTCTTTTTTGTTTTGTATCTAGAGCTACACGAGCCCAAACAAAAGTAAATCAGAGGAAACTCAGTTCTCCCCCAGCTCCTACAGAGGGCACCTTGGCTTAAATGGACTGAAGTTTTAGAGGAAATCTGAGACTCGTGCAGCTTTCATTCCTTCATTTTCAAGAGCAAACACGGTGAGGAGAAAGGGAATGGGAAGAGGAAGTCACAAGCTATTCAGTTTACCCTAATCCCCAGACACTAACAGAGTTTCACTTGGAGATGACCAAAAGAGAATTTTTTTTCTGAGTTGTTAAACGTTACTCTAAATTCATTCATGGTCCTCTTAGCAGGCAGACCAAGTCCATAAGATTGCCAGCAAGTGCCCATAATTTGATTGATGTCTTCTCATCCAGATAGAAATCTGAAAAGGATGCTCGTAAATGATTAAATATTTGGTTCCTGGCAGCAAAATGAATGAAAGAAAAAACCCTACATGGGTTCCTAAATGGCAAACACACTGGGCTAGGGCCTGAGGTGGCTGGGTTTCAGTGCCTCTGCTAAGGAAAGCAGAACAAAGGTAGTTTTAAAATTTCCTTTGTGCTCACAACCATAGTGGCAGTGAGAAAGCATTTTGACCCTCAGCACAGTAAATTATTTCCAGATCTGACAAGCTCCAGAGAACATTTCCCAGCCTGGGATCACTGCAGCACTGGCTGCAGCAGCCACTACAGAGGCCAGGACCTGTGCACAGCCACTGATGAATGCCCTGGGTACTGAGGGAGGCAAAAAGGGACCTTAATAAGGGGCAGGACTTACCTCTAGGTTTAGAAAAAAGGTTTTCAGTGTTATATTCATAGTGAAAGCAAAATTCTTAACCACAGCAATGATCAAAGAAGGGCCATTTGTTCGTTTTGAGGGGTTAGTTGCACCCATGAATTTGAAAGAGGATGGTGGTTATTTAACCAGAGTCTTTTTAAAAGAAAATCCAGAGAAGACAGAAAAAATGAAGACTAATGAGACAACTTCAGAAGACCACTTTTTCTATAAATGATTTATTAGAAAAGAAATAACCTGGAAACCAGGATTCACAATCTCCCAACCAATCATCCATTTCATGTAAAGTTGCTGTCTTAACCTGCCAAAAGAAATCAAGTGTAAGAAAGTAATGAAAGAAATGGCACATTCCTCTTGGACTTAAAGATAGTGTTTAGCTTTAAAAGTATAATCTAAAAATAAACCCTGCTGCCCACTAGTCTCATTGTATACTCCGACTCATTCTTCTTCATTTAATAGGAAATCGATCTAATATTCATTTGGCATCCAGCAAATCTTTTAGTCAGTGGAAATACACAATTTTAATAATTGTTAGAAGTGGTTTTTTGCAATAAGGAACTAAAAAACATCTGGCAATTAACTAACATGCACATCTCATGTCTTCTTAGACTTGCCTTATTTCCACATTGTCAGCATTGCATATGTCAAACTTCCTCAGTGTGAGACAAAACAATTGTTCAAATGAAACTATGAAATAACATGTACTTACAGGAACAGGCAATGTCAACTGCTGTGCCAAAAAGATTACACAATTAGTGGTCTAATTATAGCATATTTATAAACCTTGCACTAGATCTCGTTTTCTTATGCAAGTGATACCTCTGAAGTTAATGTGACTCAATTATCTGCTCTATGAGAAGTGGTTGCTTAAGGTTTCTAGCTGCAGCATACCTGGGAGGTGAAGGGTCACCATCTTCTCAAGGAGTAAATGTCAGACATTTATTGGTCTGAATATCAATAATTCTGAGAACTCTTCCTTGGTCTGTATTCCACAGCATCTGAGGGCTCCCCTGCAATGCACAACAGCAACTACACATTCAACACAGTTCTAATATTCAAAAATCCTCCTTCCCTCTATGAAAATGTTTTGATGCCTACACTTTTCCCTGAGTTTAAAGTTGAACTGCCAAGCATTTAAGGACCTAATCCCAAGGAAGATTGCACAGTTGAGTTACATCATACAAAAATTTAAATAATACAGAAGATATGCTATAAGAAATTTGTAGGTTGAAGGGGAAAAAAGCCTGCACTTTTTGACAGTGGTATTATTACTGTGCCGAAGATAGTAGCTCAGACCTGAGCACTGATGCTCAGAGAGCTAAGTCTCCTGTTGGCATTCACTTCATAAATATCCTGCAGAACAACCAGGCACATCTTGTCTCATAATAACAAAGATGATCTTTCATTTAGATTTCTCCAGGCAGGAAAGAAAGGAGAGAGGAAACCTCATTCATATCAGGTAGCTTTTCTGCTACTCCTAAGTCAGGCATGCATTGCTCATTTAAATGTGCAGGAGTGCAAACAGGAGGAAGGGCTAAAAACAAAGGGTGCACCTGGCTGCCCAGCAATCTCTCCACATAAACCTAAATCTGTACCGGGCTGTCTGCATCCTGTCATCCAGGTAAAAGGAATAGAAAAAAAAATCACTTTCTGCTCTTCAGACTGTTCTGGAAATGGTTGTGGGTCACATGAAAGAGCCTGACTTCTCAGCTCCCTGACAGAGTGCAAATTCAGCTGCTGTCTTCTGCAGGGGAGATAATGCCACAGCAGGACATTCTTGAGAAACTTCTTCTTTTTGCTCCTATATATGTCATGATCACACAGATTCTTCTTCTGAAAAGCACTAGCTCACACAGACAGGCTACTCAGCCCAAAAAAACCAAAAAGGAGCTCTTCCTCAAAATATAATGATCAATAACAGGTAATCATTAATCAAGGGCTATCATCCCAAAAGTACATTCGCACTTAGTAAAAGGGTAACTGGAAAATATAGAGCTTACTGTGGCCCAAAAATTCCTTAATTAGTTTGTTACATTTCAGACTGTACCACGACAGTCCACAAATCAAGTGAAGACCAAGCAGACAGAAAATCCCTCTGACCTAATTGCAATCTTCAGCAGTGGCAAAAGCTCGACAGTCACGTCCCAATAAAACAAAAGCAAGACTGGCCAGAAATGGGCTTTCCCAGCTTGACACTTGTCTTATGATCATATCCAAGAGAGAACACTACTTCTACTCATTTTCTTACAGTTTCTTGTTTAGCACTTTACTTGCAGGTAAAGTCATGTTGCGGGTGATAACATTTTTCTCTGAATTATCTCTCTTGTAAAGTGAGTTTTACAAGTGAGTGCAGATATTAAATATTTGTCTACAGGAAAGAACAGCTTTCACAAGTAGACCTAACTTACAGTATAATCTTCATCCAATAAAGCTGTATTAGATCAAACAGTACTTGATGTGCTGGCAGCAAACTGATTTGGGTATATCACAGCTAGCAATAAACCGAAGAAATTTTTGCATAGGATTAAATAATGTACAAATAATGTCTGTACCCACTTAAAAGATTGAGTTTAAATGCTGTTTAAACTAAAAACAAATTGCCGAGACATGTTTAAGTGCTCCAGCCACATGAATCACAGTATGCCCAGAACTCCCACTAAATCTATTTTATCCAAAGAGCTGCATGGATAAAACTGACAGAAAAATATGCTGCTAAAACTGATCACATCAGTTGTTTCCCAACAGTGATCACTCCTCCTTGCTGCATCCTAAAGACATATCTTGGATCACTAAATTCCTTTTAAATACTTGCCTTCAAGTACCTGTCCTACTTCAGAACTGACTGAATGTTAGTTTTAAATGAATTTAAAGGATAATTCAGGAGATAATTTTGTCTAATTCTGTAAAGTCCCTGTGCACTTCACCTGGAATGCTAAAGGCTTGCATCCCTGGACCCAAGATAGGTTTTGGCTTGAAGACTTCAGCCACCTGGCAGAGTGGGCAGCAGCTAGTGGGCATCACCCCCACCTGGGCAGTCACCTGGGGGCCCAGGACCAAGGACTTCACCTGGCGAGTGCCCCGGCCACTGCCAGCACACTGCCCCTGGCAGAGGCTGCAATGCCATGCCAGGAAGGGAAAACACAAATCCCTCTAAGTCACAACATTTATTTTGCAAAGCAGAATTATTTATTCTACCTTGCGGCTAAATTAAGGAAAGAGTGGCTGGGACAGGAATACATAATAACGAAAATAAGGGCTTTTGCTTATTGTCCAGATTCTGTTGTCATATTGGGTTAATGAAGAGAACCTGTGTGCCTGCACCAGGGCACACTGTAACCCCAACTGCAATTAATGGTATTGGGTTTTACACCTTCAAGGGTAGGCATAAAATAATAAAGAGTATGGGGCTTGCCCACTGATTGCAGCAGAAAACTTTCAAGGTGCAAGGGGGGATCATTAGCACTTGCAGTGCACGTGCACAAAGGAAGAGAATTAACCTTGCCCACACAGCCTTACCTTTGTCATTGCTGGAACTTTGAACAGCTCATTTGTCATTCATCTAAGTGTTCTTTCATCACAATTTTCTAGCAGAGAATTTTATAACTATTTCCAATTACTGTCTATAATATATGCAACTTTCTACTCTGCAGTTACATTTTACCACTGAACTTTAAAGCAAACATGTTAATTTAAAATCCACTCTGCCAACTGTATGACACAGCTACTCCAAGATAGCTGTCGAAATAAAATCAAGCATAAATATTTACCTCATTATTAACAATAGAAGGATTGTAGTTAGGTAGGCATAATAAAAATTATCTTGAATCCTGTCAATGTCTATCTGCTTCAAAGGAACTCAGTCTTACAACAGTTTTAGAGCTACATGGAAAAGGCTATGGAGCTGAACTTTATACAGAATAGCTCCTCTTTTCTGCATATCACTGCAATAGCTCCTCAGGGTTTGTAGCAACCAGTGAAAGTCATTAAAGAAGCACTTCTTGCCAAACATGTTTATTTGCCATTGGACAGCCAAAAACGTTAAGGCTGCAATGGACCTGTTTACTCAAGCCGTGCTGTGTGTTGTAATTATGATCATCAGCCCAAAGGACTGCTAAATTAGCAGAGCCAATACAATCGATAAGATCAGGGGTACAAAAGAGACTCAGGAAGGAAAGGATCTGCAAGGAAAACTATTTAGTATGACACAGCCGCCCTCTGCCTCCCTACTCTGTTGACTCAGCAGCTGTAATGGAAGTGTCTGATTGAGCCTCTGGGGCACACCTTCAACACAGCAATGGGCAGCAGGAAATGACAAAGCTCTCGTCGTACAATAGCCACAGCACTTCTGGTGAGGTTGAAAGTATCTCCCACTGTTTTTCACGGCCTTGAATAGCCAAGGAATTCATGGAGGAGTTCAGAGAGGGTAGAGAGGGCATAATTTGTACAGTAAAAGGGCAGCAAAGCATCTCAAGTCAAGTTTAAACATGGTAACTAAAAGTAGGAAACTGCAGCCTGTGACCAGCTCCACATCCTTAAACTTTTCCAACCTCATCTATTTTGGTCTTAGGGAATGTGTTTGAATATACTCCTCTTTGTAATAAAAGGGGGGGAAAACAGGGAAAAAAACCAAACTAGGATTAAACTGAAAATTTCTTGTCCAGAAGAAAGCAAGGGAGAAAGCAGCTGCTTTGCTCTTTATTTCTGTGGCACTGTGAGCTTCTCTAATAGCCACCCTGTAATGGCAAGTGGAGAGGGGAGCATGTTTCCAAGAAAAGGGCACCAGGGTTTCTCACCTCAATATACACTCATTAACTCTGATTCCAGCTCTCCAGGAAATAAAAGACCAGGCTGTAGTTAAAGAGATTTTTTCTGCCAAAGGTCAATGAACAGTTAGTTCCAACGAAACAGTGCAAAACCCCTGTATCAGTATCCAATTGTCTCAGCTTCATATGACAGACAGAAATGTCTGGGGTTGCAAGGACGTGGTTTAGACACTTTTCACAGCACAGCCACTAAACTAACTCAGTATCTGCCATTAAAAACACTAAAGATATAACACAGGATGGAACTATAAAGGTTTACCCATGTAGTAGAAATCAGTAGAAATATGACACTCAGGGTGTCATATTCAGTGCCTTCATGCTATTTTGCTTTTTATTCTATGCTTGCTTAAAAGCACTATGTAAACACAGGTTACAAGAAAAATGTCCTGGTGTAACACAGATTGAAATCTGTCTGAGGCTTTTAATTTTTGCAATTTATTCTTTTTATATCATTTGTTGTATTTTTAAATTTATTGGGAAATAATGCACAATTAACTGCAGTGATTGAAATCACCATCTAGAGAATGATATCAATAAATTAGTCCCTCTTAAAAGCACATTGAAATCATAAAATCTTTCAGGTACCACTTCAGCTCCCATTAGGAAGGGGCTGGAGGCTGGCATCTAGATAATGCTGACCTTCAGTTGTGACTGCGTTTATCTGGATTAGCATCGTTATTTGCTGGAACTTTAAAAAAACAAAGGGCTAATCAATACAAGGTCAAAATAAAAGTGTCACAGATGGGTCTGGACGTTTCAAAAAGGTGACATCTGTCACCAAGAGTTACTGCAGGAGCTGGCACGATGCTGCACCTGCTGTTGCTGAGGCCATTTCTGTGGGGAGCTTCTGCAGGCAACATCCACAAGCCATTTCTCAGGCATATTTCATGCCCAGTAGTGGTTTACATGCACTGACAGGTCAGATGGATCAACAGAATGAAAAATATACCAAAAAAAAACCCCAAACCCACAGAGCTCAACCTTTTCAGCATGCAACAGTCATACCAGGCTGTGGACACCAAGAATCTTGCACACCACCTAGAAGCATGTTCCCAAAGAAGGCCTTGAGGTGCAACAGCATTCAGACTTGAAATCCAAACTCACCCTGGGACACTCTCAAGAGGACATCCAAGTCATTCAGAAAACATTACATTTCACATTACAAATACTTCAAAGCCACATCTGTTTATTGCAGAACCATTATGCAGATAAGGATTCAGGATGAACTTGACTGCCTTGGGGAAGGTCAGCCTCAGACTTCATTCTTTGTATTCTGCAGGAGGGGTTGTAGGCCAAAAAAAACCCCATCAGGTATTTGTTTAAGGAACAAAGGAAACTGGCACATTAGTCTACACTCTGCTCCACCTTCTCACTCTGGGTATTTAGTAGCTAATGAAAGTTTTAGTAACCCACTTTGCACATTAAATTTATTTGGAGATAAGTTTCTATGAGTTTCTGCTCTCAGAAAACATTTCATAAAGCCTTTGCTATTCATTTTTGTCATGGGGCAAGTAGGGAAGAATATGCTAATCACAGACCCTGGAACTACCGCTTCTATAATTGGCAGCTCAGTATTCTCTTGTAGCCTTAATTTATGCATACTATTAAAAGGTTAAAGTTGGTCACAGGTCTCCTGTGACTGTCACCTGTGAAATAATGCTCTTGGAAATCCAGTTTGGGTTCTACCTCATTCCCGCCTGCAAATAAAACCACGCACATTCTGCACATCTTTCCCCTGAACACTGACACCTCCAGCGACATAAAATCCAGCAAGCAATGTGACAGCTGCCAAGGTCAATAAGAGTTATACTGAACTGCTGAGTAAGTGCTGGGCACACAAATCAAAGCTATATAAGGGCAGCTGAACATACACAATCTGCAACTTATTGCAGCTACTTTTTGGACTGAGACATTTTAATCATTTTTCTCTTCCACAAAATGTTATATAATGAAATGTGATAAAGTCAAGGGTATTTCATGAAATCTTTGCTTTGTGTCCTTTGTGTCAAATTACTGATAGCAAAGGGTGTTGAAAAATACATTTCACTTTTTTGAGAAGCGTAACACTTAAGGCCAATTGTAGGAGGGCAGTAATATGAATTGTAAAGTACAAATAAAGTAGCAGGACATTTTAAAGACACATTGGGCAATGCTATCTAGTTGTGACCTAGATTCAACTATTTAGATGAATTCCTAAATAAGGAAGTCTGCATCGGACATTTTCAGGGATACTTTAAGCCTTCTGCCTTTGCTACACATATCAAAAAGGTTTCAGTATTCTTTTGCAGCTGCATGTTGACGTTTAATTATCAAAACACTATCATTTCCCAAGATGTTGCCAATTGATTGGTAGAGATAATAAGGTATTTCTGGTAGATCCAAGGGCTGGATTGGATTTTACATCTGAACTCTTCACTCAAAGTCATAGACATAGAAACTGTTGCAGCATTGTATTTTTGTTGCAGTAATGAAATATTGAGATTTAGAACAATTGCATGGAAAAATCCTTCTGAACTTTGTGTCTTTAGTAAGGCCTTGTGTGCCAAACTATCCCCGTTAGCAAGTATTTACAGCTGAGTTGAAAAGCCCTGGAAATGGAAACTGTTAATAGAAGAGCTGCTGCAGCTCTAACTGGATTGCTGCGACCAGTAGCACTCCAGTAATTACAGTGAAGAAAGTGTTAAAAGGGAATGAGGACAGAAACCTCTCCATCATCTGTCAGATTCTTGCCTACTCCTGGATTTTTCACTGAGAAGGAGAGCTACTGGCAGAAAGGCTCTGCAAGGGCTTCTGTCTTCCTTTATTCTATTTTTAAGGTTGCTAATTGATCCTCTGAGGGAAGGTTTAGTCCTTTTAACGCAATCCCTCCATTAATGAGGAGTCTGTACAAGAGAGGCTGGGGGGTGTGGGTGTGGGAGCCATGCAACCTTTCATGCTGGTCTTCTCCGGGATGACTCACCAGGAAGGGAAGTTTGAGAACCTTCCTCACACGTCAAGAAATCGTCCCCATTCCCGGCTAATAGTGTGGGGGTTGTTACTGGATTTGTTTTGCCTGAAAGGAGCCTGGCTGACCTGGATTTTCCAGGTGTGGGTATGATAACAAGTCAAGGAATAAAGGAACGGAGAAATAAAGAGTCCAGATTGTGTTGGAATAGTCATTATCTTGACTGACACATTCACCCATATTACAGAAACACAGGTAGTGGCTGCTCTGCTCTGCAGTGGGACCTCTCTCTTCAGATAAGCAAAATAAATTCCAGGAGAAGCTTCCCATTTGAGATATTGCCTCTGCACTAGCATAAAAATAACTTTTCAACTGCTAACTTTCTCTTGTAATACAGAATAGGACAAGAAAAAGAAGTGATGAGGCTGCTGGCACTCAACGCCAGTCCCATCGCTGCAGAGGAACTGACAGCCTGTCCTGGGCTGACTAATGGGTTGATTTTATTGAAGCACTACCAGACTAAAGAATGGTTTTATCAAGTATTTCACCATTTAAATATCAAGGCAATTTGCTGAGCAAAATGGCCCATGGTTAAGAGAGAAGTGTTCCAGTTTACTCATACCCTGAGCAAAGCATAGTTTAATTTCAGTCTTAGGCACTATCAAGTAACATTGCCATTCTTCTTACTCAAGGGTGCTGTAGTTGCACCTACAAATGCCACTGTCTTGTGAAATGGAAAGAAGCTTTTTCCCCCTTTCATCCATGACTCTTACTTTTCTGTTCTTTCTGCTATCAGCCAGAAAGCAACACCTGCTAACTTTTAGGTACATCCAGAGCCCCTAAGGCCATGTGTCAGTTCTAACAGAGCGCATGGAAAGATTTCTACTCCATTTCCCTTTGATGTCAGAGCTTCCATCTGAGCTGAGTAAGGCCTTCAGTATTTAAGCTGTGCTCTGATAAGAATTTTGTGTAGGATTTTCTATCATGATTTATTATGATATCTGAATAGCTTTCTATGACTCAACACACACACAGTTTCAGGAAGAAGACTCAATACAGCGAGTTGTCATTGGGATCCTAGGAACTGCCCTCAGTATTTAACAGGGAAAAAAGCTGGTTTCAAGTACTAATCTTAGTCATGTCTTAAGTCCACTCAAGAGACTTCAGTTTTATTTTGATATATTTGAGGAAAACCCTAATAAGTTCTTATTAAAAGGATCACTCAAAATTAAGAAAAATCCTCAAATCTTTATAAATTCTATTAATTCCCTTTTTTTAACATAAGCTAAAGCATCGATAAATACCTATTTTTGCACTAATTATACATAAATTTCTGATAAGTCCAATCATTAGATAATTCTTTTCACTTAAAATACATTCACTTTTTGTTCAACATAAGGCTCACTTTCAAATGGTGTTTTTATGAAATGCATGAAGCTAATTTTAGAGTCTGAAGTGAAATATACAGGGTTTTGGATTTTCTGCTGTTCTCTTCAAATATTGTGCAAAGTCCAAAACCAAAATAAGACTCGTGTATAAGCAATCCCACAAAGACATTGAAAAGGCTACTAAAATACTGCAGTGTGTGACCAAATGCAGAAATTTTCAATCCAGATCCTCAGGAATAAACAGAACAACCATAGAGGGCTGGACTGTATGGAATTGTATGTATGTATTGTTCTTCATCCTCCAAATGCAGAAAGGGCTTTGTGTCACTCTGTCTCCAACTATTTTGTAGGTGTTCGCACAACTCCCACAGAGGACTCCTGCTATCATAATGAGGCTCGGGAACGAAAAAGTCACAGGGCAGTAGAACAATTAGCGGGATTAACTCCACATCTCTCAATCAACAAGTGGCCACACTCCAAATTCTTTCTGAACCACAATCCACCCTGTCAGCGGTCAGAAGCTGCTCCAAATGAGCACAGGCATCCCATGGCTCCACCTTTCCCAATCAACACCTGGTTACAAATCAGGAACACGTTCACATCAGTTTTGAGATGCCACAGCCACACTGGGCTCCTGAATCACCTCTCCAGGGTGGAGTGGAGCCAGTTCAGCAATGCCACTTGACTCGGTGCCTTTCTCACCTCCCTAAAGGGGGCTCAAGTGATCAGCTGTCACAGACTTAATCCCCTTCACCTTCTGCAGTTATACTGGCAACTTCCTCAAGAAGAAGGGCTCTTTGGCAGGATCAAGTGCCCTGCATTTCTAGGTGTGCTACAAGCATTTTGGCGCCTAAGAGAACAGGAGTTATCGAGTCACACCTCTCGAGTCTGTTATCAGGAGATTCATTCAGTGCAGAGCTGGGTGTGCTGGTTGAAATGCTCAGCAGGCTAAACTGGTGCAATTCCACTGAAGGCAATGGAATTGCACAATCCATAGATATGACGACATTACCATATTAATATTTTTCTAGATACTCCCAATGAGCATCATCTGTCTTTATTTTTCTTTCATGGGCTTCAGTATGGCTTTGTTTGAAATAAGATTTTATCCCTGGATTTCCTCTGTCAGACAAAGCTGAGCTCCAGGGGTACCTTAGTGTTTAATTGCTGCAGAGCTACATTTAAGAAGCAGCTTCTAGACACACACTGTAGTAATCATCTATCTTTGCACTGGAGCTTTTTTAACTTTCTCCCTGATTTTTTACGATTTTTTTAACAAAAATTCTGTGATTTGCTTAATGTAGAGTCAAAAGAGATTGTTCTTGACCCTTCTCATGCGGTTCTCTGGGATTTTGTGGATAAATGACCTTGCAAACAGAGTACACACACTGTTGCACTTGCAGCACGAGCCAGGTAAGAGTTATTGGCCAGGGGACTGGAGGCTGCCCAAGGCTATGTGAGCATTTCTGGGTTTAGGTTTTGCCTGGTATATTCAGGCACACATAATAAAATAGAGCTTTTATTTTAAAAATCAATAAAATGACTGATCTTAAGTCAGAAAACAGTTTTGTTTTACTTTTGCCATCACTGGTTTTTTATTGCATCTCACATTTGATTTTTTCCTTGTTTTTTTGCTGGTAGAAAATCAGTCTCGACTTGTGTTTAGACTCAGCTTCCTACAGTACCTCATTTCTCTGAGGTAGTTCCTCCCCTCCTGCTGCTGTTGCTGGTTTTGAATCTTTCTCACCCAGGGTTTCCTTCCACTTTCTCCACCAGGCTGTTACAGTTAACTCTAATACATAAGGAATGGTACAGTGAACAATTACACCATTTAGAGACAAACTGCCTTTTTTTTTCACTCTGAGCTACATGGACTAATAAAATAGTAAACCAGATGAAGCAATGAAAGACAAGTTACACAGTTAGTTCATGTGCTTCTAATCAATCATGCCAGATCTGGACATAGCAAGACTGTACCAAAATTAATCTAAGTTTCTACTCTTCCACTCTGCTCTCAACTGTTCATTCGCATTTCTATTTCAACCTGCCACCAAACTCTGATGCCACGCTCTGTGGTGCTACACTGCAGATCAGTAAAATTATCCAGGCTAAAACCTGCCCCACCCAGATCATTTTACTGCTCTAATTTGTGCTGCCACCTTGAACAATTGCAGGAACAACCACCGCACAGGTGGGAATTCACCAGCCGAGACGAGGGCAGGCAGCTGGGTGCTCCTTAAGCTGGTGTAGCTGTTACACAGCTCGTGTTGCAAATCTAGTGTAAATAATTGCATTCTTGCTCATCTGGCTTCTTTCACGGGACTCATTAGTAAATCTTTCTAAATAGCTTACTAGGACAGGCAGCAGCTTTTCTAACTTTCTTCATATTCCTCCCAAATATTATTTCATAAACGACCTTGTGACTTCCAAGAAGAAAGAAAAAAAGAAACAAAAATGATTCCTGACCTGTTTGATATCTTGCAAAAATGGTAAGTCTAACTATTTGTTACACTCCTGTGTTGTTAATATCAATAAATGTTAAAGATACAAAGATCAGTTCCTGTATAAATCTTGGTTCGAGGATGACGGGCAGGCAGCTAGAAAACATTTCTTCATGTCTTTTTCCCCTAATGTAAAACTCTCACTAGAAAAATGATAAGGATAAATGGCACCTATCCAAGTGATTCCATTACAGAAGCTGGTTTGTCTGCGACAGATGATTCACTATTTATAGTGTCTTTAGTGCTGCCTCACAGTGTACTCTCACAGTCAATCTCAAAGACGTTGTTTAGGCAGGATAATGTACCTGCCTTCTCCGAAAGACAGAAACTTCTGCCGACAAAGAAAAGAACATCTTTGGGGATGAATTTCTCTGCCTACAGCCATTCAAAACCTACACAGAGCTCTAGTATAACAGAGAAGAAGATCAGTTTATAAAGCCAGGACAACCCTTCTGACTTTGGGGAATCCAAAGTCAGAATGATGATCCAAGGTGTAAGAGCAACCCCGAGCAAGGCTGTCATTTCCTTCTGGAAACATTTAGACACTCCTAGCTGGAGCCAAAAGCCCAACAAACCCAGCTCTGATTTCTCCCAGTGTGAAGGGCTCCAGCTGAACCTCCAGCTCTGACAGACATCAAACAGCAAGGTGAGAAAATGCACTCGTGTTTCCTGACAGGCACACCACAGACACTTCCAGACTGCAGCATTTAGGAGCCGCATTCAAGCTGCTGGCCTGAGGGAAAGCTGCACAAATCTCCACAAAGACTGAAAAATACATGTATTTAAGACACTAGTTAGCAGAGAGAATGTACCCACGGTGATTTTAAGCCCAGCAGCATCAGGAAGCAGGCGTGTAATTGCAGCTCAGGTGAGTTTACAGCATTTCAGGGTAAGAACTGGAAACTCATGGCATTATCATAGCCTGGGTAAGCACCAACAGCTGAAAAGCAGCTGTGGAATCTATTTCGTTGATACGTGGGCGTACAACCAGTATTTTAGTTGCCCAATGCAAAATTGGCCTTTTCACAGTAAAATTCAAGAATGACTGCTTCCTCTTCCCCATTTCAAAGAAAAATACCTGTTTAATATTGCAAATATTCACTCTCAAAAAGTGTCTCTGGCCCCTATGAGAAGTGTTCAGTTGCTTTTATTCCCTAAACATTGTTATTAGACTACATAAACTGTGAACATCGAAACAATGACATACTTTAAAAGCAGTTTGGATAATAAAAAAATGAAGTGTTCCTTTCTGAAAAATACCACAATGGGAGTTTTCAACATCAAAGCATTTGTCAAGAATATATACAGAACTATCACAGACCACTGCAGCCATTTTATTTTTCTTGTTTAACATTTCCAATTCACTGTCATCAACTACTACAAATAGAGGTTGCAATGTTTTGCTTTCCTTTGTTGTTTTGGTTTTTTTAAAGCCTTCACACAATGACACACCTCTTTAAAATACGAGAGATAAACCATCATAAAAAAACATCTAAATTAACTCTGTGGCCTCATTTTCCAGAAAATACAAAAGCATTTTAAAAATGTATTATTCAGACCATTTCAGACCATGAGTAAACCCATTTTATGCTTAATACTCTGTGTGAATGATACATTTAAAATCTACGTAACTGATGTCTGCTGGTTAAACGTGTTGCAGTTTTTGGATTGGGGTTTTTTTGCAGCACATTTACAGAAACTTTAAGAATAAACATAACCTGAAGTCTGCATCACAGGTGAGAAAAAACATGAGTTAGATTGACACCTGCAAATCCTGAAAACACTGCAGTTATTATCAAAGGGCAGTCAGAATTCCCGAGGGAAAGCTGACATTTTTTCCAGCAATAAGGGCAAAATCTTCTCTTCTTGATTCTTACCGTGGACAACCTCAGTTAATAGATCTGGTGGGCTCATAGTTGTGCTCCTCATCCTGGCTTTGCTTTCATAGATATCTCTGCAATAAACCATTTTCTGGGAGTGATTCATTGCAAATACAGCTTCTCACCTCATTTCTTTCTACTCCTTCCTCAAGGTAAAGAGAAGCCTTGACAGTCTTTTCACTTGAGCTCCTTTCTAATAACATCAGAGCCCCAAGGATGGGGCTGGCTGCGCATGTGAAAGTTGATCTAATGATGGGCCAACACCCTACTGAGCTAGGTGGGCAGTGCCAGGCACCGGGACAGCACTGTCACTCTGCAGAGTTCATTAAACCTTCCTGTCCTATCGAGGGGCCCCAAACAGCAGCTTTCCTTTGACTCCACATCTACTATTTATTTTTGTCCTTTTAATCTTACCATGACATCTGCCTCCAAGTCCATAAAACACGCCAGCAAACTTTCACCAAAGAACAGAGCAGAGGGCTTCTACATTTTCCTCTCATTCTAGATGAAAGAGGGGATTTGACTTTTCCATGATGACCCCCTCAGCCTGCTTCCTCCCAGAGAATCAGTACCAGCCCATCGCTGTGGGACTCCCTTTAAGGAACGGGTGTTAGCTTGCCCCTAACAAAACCAACTGTTTCCCACCAAGCAGCAGCATTTAGCCCAGGTGAAAAGACTTGGCGAAAAATCAAATCAAATCTGCTTGTAGCAAGGCAAGACTCCAAGGATTTTTAACTAAGCCCAGTTGCTCTGAGCTTTATGACTTCACAGATTTCCCTAAGAGCCATCTCTTCCTCTGTGCTCTGGGCTGTATTTTGGTCAATGATGTGTGAAAATGCAGATCAGTGTCATGCACTGCATCAATTAGTCCGGGTTTCCACTGGTGTCATTGACAGAAGAATTTGGATAATATCTGCCTCGCCCACAAAGTAATAAAATGCAAAAGTGAATGACCCAGATGTATCGGCAATCAATCATTCATCCATCATTTGTTTGATATTTCACTGACTAAAATGTTTTAATGTAAAGAAAAAATGCACATTTCAGAACAAGAGTTTTATAATTGGCAATGAATTCTCGAGTGAATTTTATAGATCAGTTAGTGTCTAGATGAGTTAAGGGTGAAAGGTAAACTTGACATTAAATGCTTAGTTAGGAGTACCAGAGGATTCATTATTATTGCTAAAGGGATACTGGGAAACAACACTACTTTTTTTTCTTGTTGGAAAAACAAAAGGTTTATAAGAACATTCATAATCACTGGAGTCTAAGGAAAATAGTGCAAACTTCATGTAGCTGACACTCAGACCATTAAAACAGGTTATTCATAGAGAAAACTTTGAGATTTAGCTCCATATTTCAGCAGATTTACAATTTCAAACCTTGTTGAGCATGTTCCACACCAGCTCCCTATGCAAGACTTGGTTTTCTTATATCTTTCATAAAAAGATACTATTAAAGTAAGAATATTTTAGTCTTGGAATGTTTCAGTTTTCTAAAACACACAATTGATACTTTGGCTTTATCTACTTGGCACCCTCCCTTAATCTTAGCAGAAGATGCCAAGCAAGGCAAACTACACAAAGCAGGAAATCACAAGTCTCATGAACCATATCTTGTACCAAGCAAATTCCCCTGACCTCTGTGCACACCAGCAGCTAACAGGAGCTGTATCCATTTGCACTCAGACATCTTTTCTGCTTTCAATTCCAGAGGAAAGTCACTCACGGCATTATTTCCCACAGTATTATTGCAATAACAGAAGGCAACATACACCATGTCAGGCTGTCCTTCACATCAGAACTGAAATTTCAGGGGGTTTTATTTGCTTCCCAGACTTTGATACTTTGCTTTTCGCTGTTTCAAGTCTTCCATGTGACTTCCACTGCTAGAATTCTTCTGTTAAGCATTGCCTTCATAGTAGCAGTGTCACATTGGAAAAGCTGATCCAGAAGACTACAATTGGTATGTAAGTCCTACCAATGCAACTAAAACTAATTAGGTAATAAAGGATGAGTGATAGAATCAATATAGTCATAGACTGGGGAGAAATTCTGAGGCAAAGCAAAAAGGAGACGTTGAGTGAAAGGAACAGCAGTTTTAAGACTGATAGGAAATACAGAAGACACATAATGCTTTACAACAACTGAGGAACCTCACTATCAGAGCATTAAGAGGAACATGACACACCTGTCTATGAAACATAGGATATGTAACAGTTATAAAGATTATAAGCCATTTTCAGTATCAAGATGCAAACCACACCTTTCCAGTGCATATTTAATTATACCTTCGACCTAAGACATTGTGCTCATATGAATAACATACTTAGTATGGTACCAATATCAGAAATTAATAAAAATGTGACATTAAGAAAATTAAATATAACCCCATTATAATATAGAGCAACATCAATACCAGATTCAAAAGCATATGAGAGATGATCTATAGCTTACAGAACTGAATAGTCAGTGCTAGAACTTCATATTGAGAAACATTATATTTCCATACGCTCATGGAAATTTTAATAAGGCAATTACAGCACAATAGGAAGATTTGGGAAACAGAAAGAAGCTGGTCATCTTATGGAGTATAGTGAGAATGAAAAAGGTCATTTATGGGTTGATTGTTAGAAGAACAGACAGTGGAATACATCGAGGTGCACACTTGCCATCAAGCTCCCTGCTGATGGCACTCATTTTCTTCCCCCCTTAAAAGAACACCTCCTTATTTGGCTCAAAGATGGATCAAATGAGCAAAATCTGGAATTGAGCTCCAGAGGGAGGAGCACTGCAAAAGTCTGGGATAAATATTAAATAAGTCAGGGCAGCTGGGGCTGTTCTGTACTGATGAGTTCTCTGGGCATCAATCCTTCCTGAGCTGTGAGGAGTGACATGGGGTTTGTGGGTGCTTGACTCGGTATAGCAGTGCCACTGTTTTCTGTAACCACAAGTCCAGCTCTCCTGTGACACGAATGAGGATCTGGGAACAGAAGGAAACGCCAGACAGAGAGAAGCTCAGTTCCTGCTCTCTAAAAATGGAAAGAGACAGCGCTGTTTTGTTTTCAACAAGTAGCCAGAGAAGATGCTTCTCAATAACCATGGATCAGCTCCCTCAGCAGTGCAATCAGTAGATCCTCCTGCCTTCTTCTCCTGTTCCCAAACCCAAGAGTGTCCTTTATAAGCATTTGATTGTGCCTTTGCAGCTCCTACTATTTGCCAATTCTTGCTTTTCCTGCTCATCACCACCTCTTCATCATTCCTTGCACAGCATTTTCCCTCCCCTTCTGCAGGCTGAAGCTCCTTCAGAAGAGGTATTTCTAACTGGGCACTTACAGAAGGTAAAAGCCATCCTTAGCTAACCCCTCTGAGGCCAGTGCCTCAGGGTGATTCCAGCCTGCTCACAGGCATAGCCAGCCCACAGGCTCCAGGGGAAAGAGTCCAACCCCAAGCTGTGCTTGCTCCACTGCTCTCTTTGCTGCCAGACTGCTTCCAGAGCAGACTGCTTCCCAAGAGCAGAGATGTTAAGGTATTTTCTTCCTGCTCTGGTTGTTGTTAATAGGCTGTGCAGCAGTCCCTGCTTCACTGATCAACATAAACCATCATTTATGAAGCAGCTTCAGAACCCTCTAAAAGGGATGAAACAAGTGCACCTGACCTTTCCCTACAGACACCACCAGCAGCATGACCAGTGTTGCATTGGCTGTTCCCTTATCAGCATAATAAACCTAAACTTCATTGGAACTTATGTCCAAAATATCTCCCCCTCTGCAGCATTTCCTTGTACTTCCTCTGAGTGAAGGCCAGAACACTACATGCCATCTTTATTCAGCTACATGAAGTTATGGCAAAATTAAGTATGCCTATTACAAAAAAAAATGTTAAGAATTAGAATTAATACATTTAATTATTGTTCCCTTAATTTAAAGCGAGAGGCTTCATGACTTCCAAGACCTGGCAGGTTTTCAAAGCAGACCTGTGAGCCTTGATATGCAAACAGCTCCTGCTCTGAGACTTTTTGCCAAAAGGCAAACTCAGAAGAGTAATAAATGGAACAAATCTAGACTGTCTTTGGAGATTAGCCAAGTATTCATAAATGGCACATCTTGCAAAGACAGGCAAGTGAAGCATCAATAAACCAGTAAACCAATAAACACTGAAATCTTTCTGTTGTATTCATTATATATTCACAGCTCTTTCTAAACTTAGATAAGAACCAATAATAATCCATTTGATACCCTGAATCTGAGGCCTGGCAAAAAAACCCCACCAAACATACAAACAATTTTATTTCTGTTCTTGTTGTATAAACTTTTCCCTCTAACATGATTTGAAAATCAAATTATTCCTGCTGTTTCTTTCTTTTTGAAGGGTTTGAATTTTTCCTGAACGATACGGCTCCCAGTTTCAAATCTTATCTTTATCCCTGAGGTGCGCTTGGAGAGTCTCATTCCACAAAGAAAAACACTGTTAAAACAACTGGAAAAACACCCAGTTAGCACTAGCTAAGAATCTAAATGTGAGCCCAAATGGAAAAGCACTATGGAAATAAACCCCGCAAGTTTATGGTACATATGCACTGTAGGCAAACATGTGACAGAGACAGGGCAGGCGTCCTTGTCAGGACACTGAGTCTGCAGCAGCACCTTGCAGAGAAAAGGAGAGTGCCCAGGCAGCTCTGAGCACAGCTAAAATGCAATGTGAGTACAAGGATCTAGATCAAACATGTCAGGCCAATTTAGTTACACAGTCTGTGGCATAAAATAAGTCTTAAATGTGTATGATTATGTCTGTCCTTAGTGACTGGATTAGAGACTGATGTCTTGCCCCAGAAGCATGAGATTCCGGGTCCATTCCCCACCACAGCATCAGGCACATCCCATTTACAACTCCAGATGCTCTCAAGAGATTCTGAAACTCCACTTGTTACTCTGCTTGCAGTCATGGAGAAAAGCTTGGCTTGCAGTCACCCTCCTCGAAGAACAAGGCTTTGTCACAACACAAGCCATGGGCTTGGCAGCCTAAACCAGTGGATTCAGTCCTGTTCACACAAAGCACATACTCCAAGGGAGATTTAGCTCAGGAAGAAGCTGTGACAAGTTGGCAAGTGCCACCAAGAGCTGCAGCTGTGCCACCTCGCTGGTGGCTGGTGTTCCATCACTGGTGTCAGAACGGGAGATCTTCCCCTGGCCACCCTCCTCCTTTCCTGCAGCGGGTTCCTCCCTCCTGCTGCAGCAGTGCAAACACTCAGCAGAGCTCTGGCTGAGCTCATTTCACTCCCTGCCCTGGAGCACAGTGCCCCTGGTCCTGGGAAGCTCTGGCACGTGCCAGAGTCTGGGCAGCCTGCGGGGCCAGGGGTGAAGGGCACACCAGGACCACTCTGACTCCCGGACAAGGCAGGAAGAACCCAAATTCACACAGGCTATTGCAGACTTGCAGGAACACAATGCAGTGTGGTGTCTGGGAGCAGTAGGAAGAGTTTGAAGAGCAGGGATGTGATGTGTGGCACCACCAGATGGACAGTGCCCAGTCTGCAGTGTGCTGTTCACATTTCTTGTTACCATCAGAGGAGGAGTAGAAAGTTTGGAGTTTCTCTTTTTTTTTTTTTTAATTAATATCCAATTTCAGTTTGAGCAGACAAATATATAGACATCCATTAATATTTGAGATTAAAATCTTTATCCAGGTTATTTTCATTACTTTTAAATATTTCACAGCCAGTACATGATGAAAAAGCTGGCTTTTCTTTACTATTCACACACCAAAAGCCATGCCCAGTTTAAGCTCCATCGTTACACATTTTAAAAATGTAGAATTGAGAACATACATTGAGATTTTTCATTTTCCCTTGCACAACACTCAATAAAGTCTTAAGCCCTGCAACAAAAAATTACTACTATTGCTCCCACCACAGCAACCTCACAAATCACCCTTTAATTCTGGCGAAATGGGACAAGATCAGCTCAGAGCTGAAGTCTCCCAACAGTATTTCATCTAATAATGGCTATCAGAAACCTGATGTATTTCAACTCTGGAAAAACCTCACTTCAGCTATCAAAACTCTTACCAAGAAATATATTTTTGTTTCCTTTTAGCAGCAGTTTCAGATGGATTGATCAGCTATACCCCAAAAATTTTCACCTTAGTAGCTGTGATGACTCCTTTGGATAAGTTATCAGAACTTCTTCCCGTTCTTACCCGGAGCTCTTCTGTGCAGACACTGCTGTGGTGTGAGGCTGGTGCTCAATAACAGCTTGCAGAATAATTCATTCAAGTTAGTGGCTGGATTGCACTTTATATGCTTGAGCAGCACTTTGCAATGCATGTTCTGTCATTTTGGTTTACTCAGAATATTACTTTTTATTTCTACAGTGGTGTCTCTCTGAGCCTTGCAAGTGACAGAAGTTAACATACTTTACATCTTGCCTCTGCTTTGATTTCCAGGATTTTATAACCCATTTGAAAGCTGTGCAGGCTACTGTCACTGGCAGAAGTCCCATGGGTGACTTGGTGCCAGGCAACTCTGCCCATCTGAACCCCATGCTCTCCTCTTACCTTTGAATTCTCCTGGAAAGTGCATGGACAAACTTGACTTCTGCATGAACTTTCTCTTTATTTAAACCTGACAGCTGCACTATTTTTTTCTTTTAAAAACCAATATTCTTGTGAACACTGTTCACATTAATACAAAATACTTTAAAGCATTAGCAAAATATAATGTTTTAAATGGTGTTTAATGCAGCCATTATTGTTCCCAACCCTGTGAGCACCTGAGGTCACTCCAATCCATTTCATAAGAGCCCCAATTGGTTGGGTGGAAATGTGTTAAAAATATAAATGCAAAGATTTCATATGAAGAATGAAGCTAAATGTAGTACAACCATGCAAAAAGAAAATTAATGCTGGGGGCATAATATCATGCTCAAAGAATCAAGTTCAACATTACCTACAGCTTCTAGATCTACACTGCTGCTGCATGTTTTAAATTTTAATTCAGAAAACATGGGGAAAGATTCAATTTTCTTTCCTGGTACAGTCATACTGATATAAAAGCTTTGCTTCTGCATTATGATTACTATTAAGAGTCTACAAATTGTATTGCAGATTTACAACACCACAGACTCTTTGAGAAACCCTCCAGGTTTAAGGTGAGAAGTGAAAGTTATTTTTCAGTACAAGTTCTCCTGAAAGCACACAGGGAAAAAAAATCCCAGTCTATTAATCCAGCAGCTCCAGTGATTCAGTCTGTAGCACTTGGCAATCTGAATTCAACACAAAGCACTTATTCAACCAGGCTCCACTGTGTTCCCATCCACTGCCCAGAGATGCCTAAACACAATTACGTGACAAATCAGAGGGTGCCAGAATGACAGTAAATAGGAAGGCTTAGAAGTTTTTTTTTAAAAAAACCCTTCCTTCAATTTCAGTGTATTTTGAGGAAGACAAAGACAACTGCTCAAGCAGTAAGGAAAAACAGATAGACAAGTGTCTTAAGGTAAGTCTGCTCATTTCATGCTTTATTACCACATCCTATTATATGTATTTTCCCCCTTCATTTTAATTAACAGAACTGCAATATAATGGAGCCATCCTGAAGGCCTCATAGTTAAAAGCTGTAACTTCTATTATAAACTCTATTTTCAGTGGTATACTATCTTGGCTAGGGAATTAAAAAACAGCTTAGACTGAAAACTGTCAGGTTTATCTTGAACACAAACAGAAAAGAGGTTGAGGTCTATGACTTGAAGACAATCTGGCAGTGTTGAGTCACTGGCATTGCCTTAATTTGAAATGTTCTAAACTCCTCCCACAAAACTTGTATCTGAACACTGCAATATTTCATTTTTTCCTATCAAGGAGCACACAGCTTGTACACAGACTGAAAGATTCACGTTTTGCATCTCGGTGCATTTGTAGTTCTTATTTGTGTGCACGTCCCCTTCAACAGAGACTTCTGCAAGGGGCAGTCAT
The DNA here is from genome assembly GCF_017639235.1 of Corvus kubaryi. Lineage (NCBI taxonomy): Eukaryota > Metazoa > Chordata > Aves > Passeriformes > Corvidae > Corvus > Corvus kubaryi. The sequence goes on from NW_024581135.1 coordinate 5,891,775, forward strand.
GAGAGAGAGCTCGGGGTGACTCCCTGTCTGCTAGCCCAAGGAGAGGGTTCTCCAAAGCCAAAGGAAGGAGGTCATCCAGCCCAGAATATGAGAAACTGCTGTCCTTTGGGCATTTGCAGCCCTGTGCTTGGGCCTAGAGCACCCAGCTGAACCCAAGAGACCCCTCCAAGCAGCCCTGGTGCATCTCAGCTGTGCCTCCTCTCACTCCCTTCAGCTGGTCATCTTGCCCTGCAGATAATCCATTTTTTCCTCTCCACATCCTTAGGGACTCAAATATATAAACTACACTTCCCAGTTAGCAAAGTCCTCATTTGATTTAAAATCATAGAAAGAGTGCTTTTGGGGGGAAACCAGGGCACTTGCACCAACCTAGCAAGAAGGTGCTGCTTAAAACACACATAAGACACTGCTGGCTCCGTGACTGAGCTAGAAGGTGACCAGTGTGTCACAACAGCACTGCAGGGTGAACAGCCCCTGCATCTGGGCAGAAGGCAGCTGCTGTTTCCAGCTCTGACCCTGGAAGCAGAGCTCTCAGGATCACCACCTTGTCTGATGTTCAAGACAAGATTGTATTCCACTCTCCCCAGACACCCACACACCATTTAAGAAGACCATAATATCTCTTCATCACTGCAGCAGTCTACCTCAGAGCTCCATCTGTATTAAAGCACTATGATTTCCATCTCAACCCTTTGGGAGTGATGAGAAATTAAAACAAGAAACATTTATTTAACAGCAAATGCCTTAACCCCAGTCATACTCCTCTTCAGGAAAAAAACAACCATATGGATGGTACAAATGTTCCCAAAAAGTTATGAGCCTCATCCACTGACTTTCTCTGAATAAAAATAAGGGTCTGCATGAGAAGGGCAGACTTTAACGCTCAGCAAAGCAAAACTTATTTTGCATGAACCTGATATTTACTTTTTATGAAGTCCACATTGAGCTAAGAGAGGCAATTAGCATGGATTGGATCAGTGTTGCCTCAGGAAAGTGTGGCAAGATTCTGAATTGGAAACAAGTAGATTATTAGATGAGAAGCTCCTGCTCTCTGCCTCATCACAGACCATTATACAGATGAAGTTGCATCTTCTGGAGTGTATAATGCAGAACAAAATTAAATCGATTTTCCCCTTTTCTGTAGGGATATGCTTCATAAAGGCAAAGACAACCCTGTACTCCCTAGACAGCAGAGGAGAAGTGAAATCGTATCTCTAGCCCATAATCTGTTTTGCTGATTCTGGAGCCATAAGAGATAGGAAGAGAGGTCTAAAGGAGCTTGTTTCATTTTCCAAAACAACTAATGGGCAAGATGATATTAACAGCTCTTTTAAGCCTTCAACATTGACTTATTAAAGAAGTATGGATTTTTTTTTTTGTCATTGAATTCAACAGTGGAGGATCATGCCTTAAGAAATGCAGTTTTTGTGGGAGTGAGATGAGCTGAAGAGCAATTTGCCCTCCCTTTGCCACTAATTTCAAAATATTAAACACTTTCTTTTAACTGTAACATTCCCCTTTAATGTTTATATCTACATCCCACATTTATTCAACATTCATGTTTAACTTTACATTAAAGGGTTGCCTCCCTTATGACACCCTGTGTGTATGACCATAAAATATCAACCCCTCAAAAATTCTTATTGTGAGCACAGGGAAAAATGGGGAAAACTACTCTGAGAATCATGTTACAAAACCAGCAACATAAGCAACTGATATGGTTCCTGTGTGATAACCAGTCCAGGGATCACTTTATTCAGCTGTGCATGCTCACAATCACTGAATACTGTAGAGGAGGTGAGGGCTGCCAAGTGCAGGCAAAGCAGTGCTTGAACTGGTGGAATCATCTGCAAAGCCTCACTGGTTTGCTTTCCAGCCTGCTGAGGGCACTGAGCAAGGCAGGGCATCTCCAGGCAATGGGCTGGGTGCAGGCAGGACAGTGACACAGCGAGACCACAGAAAGGTTGCGGCACTGGCGCAGGTCCATCAATATCGCATTTCTCACACACAATCCATTTGCCATTTGCAGGGGTTTGTTATCTCCCCATCAATGGATCAATGGAATTACAAGCTTATTATGCACAGTCAGGCTTGGATTATAGAACATATTAAGACAACATATGAGGTTTTTTAATACTGAAACAATGTTTTTGCTTGTTTAATTTTTAAACACCTACTACTACCAGAGCATAAATCCTATTATCTGCTTTTGAAGTTATTGCCTCAAGGTCATCTTCAACAGCATTTACCATTATGCTACCAATTTCGAGAAACTGTGTTTAGAAGGGTTTTCTGTATTTACCAATTGCGAGTTTGGACTTTAAATCAGTCAAGTTACCTGATTTCGATGCAAACTGGGGGAAAAAGTATGAATTAATTTCAGTAGAGATCAAAATGACTCACCAGTATCTCTCTTCAGAGAAGCACTGCAATCTATTGTGGTGGTATTGGCAGCAGGACAAGACACATTACACTTGCAATGCATCAGAGGAAGGAAAGGAAGTAGGCTTGTCCATGAGGGATGGAAAAGCCAAGTTAAGTTGTCAGAGTACTCCTCCATCCCACAAGAGGCTCAGGGTGACAGCAATACTTTTGTTTATTGTTCAATCAGCTTTCTACAGTGCCCAGTGCTGTACAACAGCAGAAAGACAAAGAAAGTAGTCAGTAAAAATGGAAATGAGTGGCCAAAGCAGATTTGATCCAGAGCTACATGAAATGCAGAGGAAATGCTTCAGACGTTCAACATCTTCCCTGGCGGCATCAGACTGGTGTGTTCCTGTGCCTCCTAATCAATATTCAACAAACCAGAGGTGGCCTTTCTCTGAGGGGCTAATGAGTGCTTATGACCCCGATCTGGTGTTTACCAGATTGTTAATACTGGTACTCAAAAGCCCAAGTGAGGACAGCAGGGCGAAAGAGTAATTTGGTTTAAACCAGTCACAAGCTGCATTTCTCTCAGTAAAGTTATGATAGCTATTTGTCATGCAGCTCTGCCTTATACAAGCAGAACAAAAAATTAAAGGATTGTGATATTTTTAATATTACATTTATGAAGATGATTACCCAGCTGCTATTTAATTTCCATCTGTGTTCTGCTGCATTTATACCATTAGTGCCACACTGTGGTTAGACAGACAGACTCATATTTTGGAGAAAAAAGTGTGGCTGACAATTATCTTTTAACTATGTGGAGTAGCAACAAATGGGCTTTTCTGTACACTGTTACCTATAAATTATAATGACTGCTTGTTTTTTGATAGCTTTTCAAAATCAAGCAAGAGACACAAAGACTCATGCAAGCCCCAGCAGTTCTCTGCTGCAGTCAAAGAAGTTGCCTCCATAATATATTTGTAAAGCTTCAGTTTAAATAGACTAATAAAGTCCCTCCCAGCAGGGAGTACATAATAATTTTTATACTAAAAAGAAAATTGCAATATATCTAATACCTCTTTGCTTCCTTTTATTCTTAAACCTTATTTTTATATAATTCTACATTCATGCGTCATAGAACTGTTCTTTATTTATCTGTTACCCTATACCAATAATACACTCCTGCTTTCCACATGGTAAATTAAATTCTGTTTTCCAGTCAGTCATAAAACAGGGGTTTACAGGATGCTCTCAATGTGTTTTAGACAGGATGAAGAACCTTGTGGCCATCTTGAACTGTCTGGCATTCTGGGTCCTGAACAGGGCAGGAATTCCTCTTTCTCAGAGAGTCACCTGGGATTTCCAGTGCCATTAGCTACTCAAAGGGATGCAGAGCTCACAGAACCAGTACTTGCATCCCCCTGGGACATTTCCATGTGCCCGTGGGAGGCCCCTCACCCCAGGTAACCACCTTTTCTCATCAGAAAAGCACAGTTCCGCTCCCACCACTCATGTTCTTGCTCACCACCTGCCTCTCAGATGGACTCTGATAGCTCCTACTACTTCCTCAGGTCAACACTCTAAAAGTTTTATACCCCTTATCATCCTAGATATCGATTTGGAGAGGCTACAGTTGATTCAGGCTGTTTTGACCCAGGCAGGAGGTACTTCCCTATTGATGCACCTTTTTACCATTGCCTCACTCCCCGTGAAAATCTTGCTACAGCTGCCTTTGATTTCACTCTGCTTCTGCTGCAGGGAAATGTGATACAGGCAGCCACAAAGCAGAGAACATTTGGAGGGTTTTGAGGGGGGTTTTTTAGTTTTTTTAATGCCACACAGTATTACTTACTTTTGACAGCAGGCTAGACAAACTCCACCAAAGCTCTTTCTCAAAGAGAAACAGAAATCAGCACCTCTGTTCTTACTCCTTTCCCTTACAAATAAGTACACCACTCAGATTTTTTTAGAATGAGTCTCAGCTGTTTTCAAACTGTCACTTAACCTCTACCTCTTCAGCCTGAAAACAAGCAGCTTCTTTTCTCCCACATATGACACCTTTGATTGGGAGTTTTCCTCTTCGTGGCTGGTTCTTCACACTTAGAAGAGCTATAAATGGTAAAAAAGGTACACAACCCTTATTTTCTGAACTGCAGAGAAGAGTTGAGGGTTTGTTTGGGTGTTTTTTCCCTTTTCTGTATCTTATTTCTTGATGTGTGTTTCTTGATTTCTTCTTTTACAAAAGGAAAACCACTTGCTTCTCTTTGTGGTCATTGCCTTTCAGAGATGCTGACCATTCAGATTTGGTATTGATTGCAGCATTAGTTTGGGGTATTCCTTAGATGTAAATATCAGACCTATTACCTGCATGCATAGGTTCTAAAAATACATTGTTCCAAGCATAGACTTTGTGCTGTCTCAGGCAACTATCCATAAATCTCTTAAAGCACTAAAACTCAAGGACTTGAGCTCATCAAGAAACAGTTATCTTTACACATACATCAAGCCAGCTTTCCACATGTGACAAATGTGCAATTATTTACACATCTAATAGAGACCTGCATTCTGTCTCAGCTCATTGTGGCAAATTCCTCACAGTAAATTCAGAGTAACTACACTGCTTTCAAAGACTTGGGCAAAGCATGTGTGGCCAGACACCTCTAATGAGAACAGGATTGCTGGCTTACTCCCCTTCTGCTTGGATGCTTTGGATTCCTCCTCCTCTAGACAATTAGAGCAATATAGATGAAAGAGTATTTATTTATCGGGCCACTAGTCAAAAAAGTTGAAAAGTCACACAATGAGAGAAGGAAAGAGAAACCACAGGGAATATCATGAACCTTACTTGCACTTTTACCTTTGAAAGACTCCTCTTCATTAATTAAAGACTGTATTACCCTAAACTGAAAATCAGCTATCCTCATGAGGTTCAAATGTACAGTATCTTCTTCCTTCCTAAGAAATACAATATTTACTGAGATAACTTCCTTCTTCTCAAAGACAGAGAAAAAAATGTAGTAGCAAATCTGTCTTAGAAGTAATAACTTACCCATTATATTGGAACAGTGTTTAAGTGACAAGGCAATCAACAAAGGAGCAACATTATTTGTTCAGTCAATTTCTTTTAGAGTGATAAAACAATTCAAAGCCCAGGCCATTACAATGTTGATAGAAGAAGAGAGGCAGAAACCTGGGGAAAAAGAAGCATGGCAATATAAAATATTCAGAGTACTTACACATAATATGGTTTCAGAGACAGTGGACACAAAATAGGAAAACAATTGCAGTGTTTGAAAACTAGAGTTGGGCAAATCAATGATTGCTAGTCATTAGCCATGCCTCACACACATCATTTATTCAATCAGAATCCTTACTTCATCCTCCTTGACAGAAACAATAAAAAACTCCTCTATGCAGTTAAGCCTCAATCTGTATATCTGAGGAAGACAGGAATCAGATAAATTCATTCTAAGGCAGAAATTTTTTCTAATTTTCCTCATAGGTAGTAGTTTTCCAGCTCTGCAGTGTCCTACCATGTGATTGTGAATCACAGTTATTGCAGAAGCACTCACATGGAAATAGCGGTGGTAATAGAGGCCAGGTTCAGCAGCGCCTTCTGCCAAATGAAACCAAAAAGAATTCAGTATTCAAGACCCTGGAGGTCATCACCTAACTGTGAGGGAAAAGTAGAAATTATTGGTATCAGAGATATCAAAAAACACGACTGAAATACAAGGAAAAGCTGTTCATCAATATAACTTTTCACATATTTTTGTCATTCTTATCAGCATGGTGTGCAAAAGCCCTTGTCTTGGGAGATAATCACATTCTGCTAAACCCCTTGTAAACAAAGAGTAAAAAGATGGATTAAGCACCAAAAGCAAAGAGGACCTAACATGGAGGAAGCCAGAAAAGGAATAGAAGGAGACAGGATCCATCGGCATGACAGGCCCTGGTCTCCACACACAAGGAGCCTCACGTGTGTCTGTGGCCAGCATGAGTTATAAGGAGCAATGTGAGGAATGGCAACAAAGACATTTTCAAGATGTGTCTTCAGGCTGGGAAGGCAGTTTGAGAGAAGACCTTGTGTTTGTAAATGCAACAAAGCCAGGCTGGTGCCGTGGGATGTGGGATGATCTGTCACTTCTCAGCGAGATGATCCGTCGTGACCAAGGGGATGAGGAAAAAAGTTAGCATTTGGCACGGCTACAGCTGTCAAGGTCAGAGAAAATTATCTGTGGTAGCCAAGGCACAAGTAATTAAAGTCTAGACAAGATTATTAGGGATTTCTCTGTCCCACAGTCACTGGTGACAGTGCCCTTTTTCTCTTCTCTGTCCAGCCCTCCCATTTTCCTCTCTTGTGCCAACCCTTCCACCTCTTGCCCTGTCTTCCTTTGTTCTAAATTAAACCCAGGCTAAAAACAACAGATGAAGCAGCTTCTTTCACAACTGACATCACACAGTAAGGATCATATCAGCTAATGCATTAAATAGACACTGCAAACCAGGGAAAGGCATAAATCATACCCTTGTCTGTTTGTTCAGCTGCTCTGCCCTGTCAGTTGTGGTGTTTGTTTGTTAATCTGTCCTTGCCAGGAACAATATCCCGAGAGCTCTGGTGCTGACAGTGCCAAGGCAAAGGAATCCCAGCTCACTAGGGGCGTGTTCCCCCTTCCCTTCAAAAGGGTCTGTAACCACCACCTCCTAGGACCCTCTTCTGATCTTTGTGTTTCAGGAGGAAGTTTTGTACTCATAGAATTGGTGTATTGATCTGGAACGAGCACGGACTGAAGGTGGTTAAAACTGGAACCATGAGTAGGATTTTGTGAAATTTGGAAATACATTAAGAAATCAGGCAATACATCCAGAAATCTATCCCAAAGCTCTAAGAATAGGAAAAGGATACTTTAGTTTTAACTATCACTAACCAGGAAAGCATCTTTTTACCATTTTTTTCCATCCTAAGGATAATTTGGGGAACACTAAGCCTTTGAACTGGTATTTCAAAGGAAGACCAAGCCTTTTTGCAACTTCTTATTGCAAGTGATTGATATGTTCATGGGAAGTACTCTTGTTCACAGATCAGACATGACAAGCACCAACCAATACGCACATAAAATCACCTGTAAAACATTCCAACTAGACATCTACCAAGTCCTAAAGACATTCCTTGATATCATGCCCTGCTTTCCCACTTGTTCTGGCTGACTTCTTGTCTTGAGTTCTGACAAGTCCGCTAAGACAGATGTGAGAAAAGGTGGCAGAAAATAGAGAAGAAAGAGGAAAAAACTAAGCTGTTAATTTTCAGAAATGTCATTAGAAATTCTCAGGGATTTAAAACATTTATTTTTTTTCAATACTCAATGCAGAGGCAACCCCAGCCATGCAAGACTACAGCCACATAAGCAAGAATTAATTTTAAAATGAATATTGGCCATTCTGCTTAACTCATGGAGTTAATTCTTTTTGCTGGATCTAGCTGCAAAGCACACTTATTCAAGGAAACTTGCCAGGATACACTAAGTTTGGGGATTATACTAAGGATTAAGCTCATAAGCATTACACAGCACTCTTTACAATAGTCCTTGGATATTCAAATTTTTCACAGATCACTTGCAAAAGGTAACCTGAGGTGAAGGATTCTCATTTTAGGAGCATTGCAAATATAAATCCAGAAACTCATCCATACTTGTTTTTTCTCCCAAAATAGCAGGCATGTCCTGGGGTATAAAACATCTGAAAGCATTTGGCCTCAGCTATTGGATGAAGGAACAAATAATGGGACTCTGGGGAATGAGTGGCAACCACCGACCCTGCATTCTGAGAGCTTCTGTTGTTGTAACATAGTTCCTCCCCTTCTAAAGGCACAGCCTCTATAAATCATCACTCTTCTAGACTTCAAAGCCACTGGGGTATCCCTATCAATACATCACTCAGATGTCAGTTTAACATGCTACATGATCAGTAAATAGTCAGGGTTAGCAGTCAGAGAGCAAACGAGTGTTGATAGGTCCAGTCAATTATTATTTTCTGATAAAACACTATCACCAGGAGATCTCTTCCTTGTGTTTCTGAAGGTAATACAGAGTTGCACTTCAAACCATGACCCGCAGATGCCATAAATTTCAAGGGCCTGCACCAGGACACTCCCTCACTTCAGACACTTAAAACTACAAAGCTTCAAAGGAGGCAGAACTAACATTAAAGTTGTCCAGAATAACATCTGCATCTGCACCAGATGCATGTGGAGGCAAACAGCTTGAGCTGCTCTCTCCAGCTGGGCTAAGTGACCTTAGCTTGAATCTTCCTCAACTGCAACTAATGACCCAGAACATTCATTGCAACTATTAAAGCAAATAAACAAACACCCTGACAACTCCTGACAGCATCTGAATCTTCTCTTTCTCTCTGCCTGGTATCTCTACAGATCATGTTGATACCAGTCACGAAAAACAGTTGCCAGATCTGTGAGAGCTCTTGAAATACAGAGCAATGGGCCATAGTTTGACAGAGGGCCACCTGAGTTCCAGGGGGTCCACAGCAAACTGGAAAGAGTCACAGACATGGAGCCAGTCCAGCCAAACTGGGTAGATTTTGCCCTTGGATGAAGAAAATGCATCACATTTCAGAAGGTTTAAGCAAGAAAATGGGTAACAAACTAGTAACTCTTACCTTGACAGGACAGATGAGGAGGCTCCAAACTCCCCCTAAATGGTGGCACCCACAGGCTGCAGCTCCCAGGTGTGGCCATGATGCATCCCTGCTCCTGAAACTGGGTCACTGTTCCACAAATACTCAGGGCCAGACACAGAACCTACTTGGTAGCCCAAAACTAAGTTCTATTATCAAAAAACATTGTTTAGATCCATTAGAAGTGGTCTCAGTTCCATTTCAGTTCCAGTTGTATTTCAAAATCTTCCTGATTAAACACACCTAGATTCCTCTTTCCAACCAAGTCTTAGTCTTGCAGTCAGACCAGAAAAAAGAAGCCTGCTTTGGCTTGATTGCCAGTCCCCCTCCTTCTTCCCTGCCCTTTCTTTTCTTTGGTGGCCATAGTGACAAAATGGTCCCAAACTGTCCTGTCTTTCATTTGGAAAGAAGTCTCCAGGCCCCTTTGACCACAAAGCAAACCTTTGAAATATGAAATGAGTTTAAAGCAACTCATCAATGTGTGCTCAAGTCTTTAGGCACCTGCAATAACAGTAGTTGGATGTGTGAACTGTCCTATTCAAGCCAGCAGAGTGCAAATTCTAAAGCCAAGTTAAACAGAGGACACATGGTCCAATGATTAGATCATTATTTTGGCATTTGTAATGCTCAGGTTTAGTTTTCTGCTGAGCCACACAGAGAATGGGAATTTGGACAAGTTGTTTGGCAGAAGGTTTAAACCCCACGTTCTTCGCAACAGGAAGAACCTGGAGGTTGGTTGGTGCCAGAATGGCAGGGCTCTGCCCCCTGCTCTCCCTTGTCCTGCTTGCCAGATATGGTTGGATTTGCATGGAATCTCAGCTTTTGGCCCCCAGACTGGAAATCCATTCAAAATATTTGCAAATACCAGATTGTACTCCTTGAACAGACCAGGATCTCGGAGTTCATTATTTCCATGAATCACGAGAGGATGTAACATTGCATTTCTAATGAAAATGTACAACAAATGAAAAGCAGGACAGCAACAGAGCTGTGCAGTGAAAGGAAAATACACTCATCCTGTAACTACAGCCCTGTGACGTGGGCTCTAGCCCGTATGACATCTTAAAAAAGGAATTTCATGGTGCTTAAACATTTCATTTTCTGACAGCAGATGAAATAGTAAGATAATGGAGTAACTACTGCCAAAAACTAGTGGGGAAATGCCTGGCTCTGCTAAAACCACAGAACATGATAGAGAAGGGTGTTTGTGTGTGTGTATAAAATTAATACAGTTGTATGTATCATTTACCAATTAAGTGTGGGTATATCCAGACCAGCAACCCTGCAGAAACAAACACAGCAGAATTCACTATTTTCTCTCACCACAGTTATGACAGATTCAGAGCACCAATGATATTTTGACAGATTGCTCACTGAAATAGCTCTGGCTGCAATTTATACTTTTTATTTTATCAAAACCCTTGCCATGTTAAAGCCCAGCATACACATAGCTTTATGAATGCACACCAGACTGTTGACTTCAAGAGGACTGTGAGGAAGAAATGTCTGCACCTAGGTATGCTATTGAGAAATTTGGCCCTAACAATATTTATTCTGGCCAAGCAGAGTCATATCTACCTATGTGGAGCATCCATAATATAAAAATGTATAAAATGGCACCTCTAAAAACCACCACAGGGATTGTATCTGGAGCAGAATAAAAATGGTGTACAAGAATAAAATATTCCCTCCCGTTCTTCAGCCCATTGATGCAAGAAAGAAGGGAATTTTTCCCTTCAAGCCAGCCTTTCTTAGACAGTGAGGCCATCCTATTTTCTGCCAAGCTTCAGGTAGCTTTACAAGGATAAGGTCATATCTTTTAAGATGTACCATTAGCTTCCTTACTGCTGGAGAAAATTAAAAAGGAAAATTGCCTGTCACACCCAGAGAGCTAAGCTGATGATGAAGGCTGAAGTCTGCTCAGATTTTCATTCCTGGGCTTAGACTTTAGGGTTACCTTATTTATTTATTTTCATGCACTTTGAGTGCTGTTTAAAATACAAAACCTGCCAAGTATTTGCTTTCTTGCAAAGATGATAAATTGGGCTAGTTTTCCAATGTGCTGCATGTACACAACCCCAGCTTTTAGGTGATCTGGAGGGGTCTCAGGTAATTTTATCTTTTTGATGGCATGTAATCTTCAGTGCTGGAATGAGACACATTTTGTCTCTGTTTTTCCCTCACCATCTAACTCCTGGCTGGGCTGATGATGCTGGGATTGATGTGCCTAGGAAGAGATACCTGCTATTTTTATTGCTTATATGTTATCTTTTAGTTTTACTATTATTTTTCTGCACAGTGTTTGGAGAGCAGTAGACCTATCCCACTGCATCTCCTTCCAAGTGTCAGATTACTCATCCAAGCAATGACCTTACTTTTCTGGAAGCCTAAAGATGCGTTTGTTAAAGCAGACAATTGGACACACTGAGACAGCCTGCTGGGCATGGTAGCTTTGTCCATGTGAAAGGTGATGGCTACAGACTCTGATGGATTCTGAATATCCTTTTTCTGGGACAGCTGATACCTGCCTCCTTCAGCATAGCTCCCATCTTACTTATATGTCTCAGGGAAACTTTTTAAGCCTCCAAGATACAAAGAAAAGGGATATATAAAAGTACCCATGATACTGAGATGATATTGAAATATCATATAGCGTCAAAATTAAGCACCCTATTCCTCCCCATTTCTAACCTTGATAGGTGAGGGCCAGCACATAAAAACAGTCTTTCTTCTTCAAGAGGTCACACAAAGCCCTTCAACTGCAACAGGATTTTCTCTCTAGGCACTGGTTGGCCCTTTCTTCCCTCTCTGTGGGATGGAAGAACATCCAGCACATCACCACATTTAAAACAGCCTCACCTAACACCTCAGAGAGCCAGCAGTCATCAGATTGTGTCGTTCAAACTGGCAAACACACTACAAAATAATTGCATGGAGAAAAAAAGATAATTTCCTTGACCTTAGACACCTATTATTGCTGCCTTCCCTACGGCACTTCCTTCGAGCTCCGTGGCCTCGCCCAGCACTCCACTCTCATCAGCTTTGCAATCCATCTTCAAGACACTGTCACTCCACACTGGAGCACACCCAGGGCCTGATCCCACTCCCTCCAACCCTGCTGCTCTTTGTCATTGTAGAAAGAAGCCACATTCAGACATTGGGCCTGACTCACAACAGCAACAGCCGTCCAACAGCTCTTATCCCAGAATTTCAGTAAATGCCTGAGCAAAGGCAGTCGATGAATGATAATTTCAGGATTACCAAAGCAAGGACAGAAAAAGCCTGGATTATGTTTCCCTATGACCAAGTAAAGTGTCATTACCTTGTACATACAAAGGTTCTTGGTGGCCAAATCATCTTCCAGGAAAGCACTTACAGGAATAAACCTCATCCTGTGGCCAGTCTGACACATATAGAGACACTCTGCAAGACTTTAATAAAGTGACAGCTCAATGCAAGACCACAAGCTTCAATAAGAAAAGTAAAAATCCAGGTATATGCAGCAAACTGTGCACTTGAAACCAAGAAGATACCAGGAAGTGAATGCTTTACATATTTAGTTTATTTCCTCTCCCCCTCCTACCATTCAATGCATCTTTTTTACAAACACTTGTGGGCCAAAAAATGCATTTTTCTTTAGATCATTGCAGGTACACAGGTTTAATTTACAGACCAAAACAATCAACAATATGGAAGCAGTATTTACCAACAAATGCAGGTTTTATTCATATATGCAGAATACTGCTATGCATAAAACATGATGTGAAACATAGCTTTATGTATTTTTACTAGGCAAACTTAAACTTTGATTTACGTCCATTTCACTAAAACTTTATTGCTTCCTCGTCAGACAGGACAGATTCCTTTCTGTATCTTAGATGGTAAATATAGTTAATGTGCTGAGGCTGCAATGGATCAGCAGTGAAGCTGTTTAATAGTGACATAAATTATTTCAGTGACTTTTCCTGCAAGTGAGAGATGACTCCATGTGCTATAAACTAATACCAAAGGAATGATGCTCTTTCATGCTAGCAAAGTGCCTCGGCTATATTGTTTTTGTATCCTGTTGGGGATGCTACAAATGCAGCATGTATTACAACTATATGCACCTAGGCCATTTTTCTTTGCTGTTTTTAATGCTCTCCTGCACTGAAAATTGAGCTTCAGTGTCTGAATGAAGGCAAAGCCAATTACTTTCTTTGAAACCTCTCTTTAAAGTCTGAAAATCCCAACAGATTTTTAAAAACCTTTCCATTAGCTTAGAAACATATTCTAAAATAACGATGTCTGTAGAAACTAAGAAGGGTGAATGGAGCTGGATGGCTGTGGAGAGCCACATGCACATCCCGCCCTTCCCCACACCGCAGGGGCTGCTCAGCAATGCTCCATCTCCATTAGCCTGTCCCTGTCTCCAGAGACTGTGGGATCCTTTCCAGAGCATTCTGTTCAACCTGCAGTTCAAGTGCACTTCTGCCAAGAAAACAGTTTCAGTTTGTCCTCTAATTGGTCACTTATAAAAGCCCTCTCGTGTGCATTGTGGTTCCTCAACAGAAGTCACAGGAATAACAGGGAGCGGAGCAGGCATTTATTACAGTGCCACAGAAAGTGTGCCATCAGACAGCTGATGCAGAAGGGAACAGTTTTCACCTATTCAGTGCAGCTCTATTGTCTGTTCACTTTTGTCCTTCCCTCCACAGGAATTCTCTTTCCCCTGTTGTACATTTTCTTACAAACTTAATTGCAGTTTCCCTCTTTCTGTGCCTCCTACCAAGGCAACTTTGGCAGTTCCGCAGAATGTCCTCTTGCTGTTAGGTTTTATCCCTGTACCAAAGGGATGTCATGCAGGACATGAGGACCTCATTTCTACTTTTCCTCCCTTCCACAAGCACTCTTCCAACTGTGTTTCTGTCTCCTCTCCATCTCTTTGCATGAACTTGATCTGAGTTCCTTCTTTTACACTGTCCTTTATTTCTTTACAAACCAGCACTAACCTCCTTTTCCCTATACCTGCAAATGCTCCTCAATGCCTCAAATTTGATCTATAACCACTTCTTCAGTTTCTTTCTCCATCACTAACTTTTTCATCCAGCTCCATCAATCTTAGCCCCGCAGATCCAAAGCAGAAACTCCACAGCCAAGTGGTTCTCTCCTAGAGCCCCTTCTCTCCCCATGCCTGTAAGCCACACTCTCTCATAGACACTTGGATCCTCACATTTTCTCCTCTATTTCCTGTTAAACTTATTAATTCTCACCTCTGCCTCTGCCATGGCCAAGTGAAGCCACAGAGTGACCACCTCCTGTCTGTTTTACACCCAGAACTCTCACTACTTTTCCACTCTTCTTCGGTGCAAAACAACAAACTTTTTGACAAACTTTTTGATCATAAAAAGATTTTTTAAAATATTTCTTAAGTGCATGAGAAAAAGCCTTCTTAAATCTGTTTACCAGTTTTCAGCTCTGTAAAAGAGGAACAAACTGAGCTGAGTGGCAGACAGAGCACCTCTCCTGCCCTGGAATATCTGCCTCTGCCTTTGTGCCCTCAGGGCCATCCCCCCTGGCAGCAACAGGCACAGCACTGTCCCACTCTCCCAGCATTATTCAGCATCTCCACAGAAAACTCAGCCCTTCCCAGGTATTTATTCTCTTTCCTCACTGCAGCAAGACAATGCAAGAAATATTTCAGCATTTTTTTCTGAATCTGGCCAGAAGTAAAGACGGTCTGCATCACTCCTCCACCAACCCCTATGGAACATTTCTTCTGAGGGAGGATGGGGATTGGGGGAGTCCTTTACGGCTGACTTCTCCTTGAATATAGAGCCCTCTAAAGCACCAGCGTAGCAGTTATTTCCCCATTGTTCATCCTGCTTTCCAATTACACAGCATACAAATGGGCAGGCACTGAACAAAACGCACAAGACTGGCAGTGTTACAACTGAAATATAATCATAAAGAACCCGATATTACATAAAATTTAGATCTGGTGATAAATGTATTGAACTTTGGAGTACTTCTTCCCAAGTTTTCCCAGGAAAGTCTTCAGTTATGTCTTAAAGTCTAAACTGGTTCTCTCAGGAGGAGATTCTGTAAGTTATCCGTCTTTTCTGTAGTGGCTAAAGACTACTTTAAGACACAACAGAGACTACTTAATCCGAGAGATCTCAATCAACTTTAAACATTATTTTATTGAAACCTACAATGAAAACTCAAGTCATCTGCATAGAAACATCCAGGATGGTCTCAGGACAGCCCTCCATATTGTGGCTGAAGCAGGAACAGCTCTTAAGGGAATGTTCAAAATGCTCGACAGTATAAACCTCATCAGGCAGTTCATGTTTTCCCCATAGTTCTGAGGGATCTCTGGCAAACTGAATTCCATTAATGGCCTCAAGTTTTAAGTTTCTCAATTTCTTCAATGCAAAATTAAAATGTTCTTCATCATGTGCTTTGAGTCTTCCCTAGATTTTAAACCAACACCAGGAGCAAATCCTGCTTTACAAAACTGAAAACAGCAGCTGTGTTTCTTGTCCCACTGCCTCAGTCACCTCCAGCAGAGCCTCCAGAGGCTCCAGCTTCTGGTAACCTGCACCTTATTTCCAGAGTTTGGAGTATCATAAGAACTCTAAGGCTGTGCTTCCAATTGTTGACAATAATTCCTGTCCTCCTTTCCACAGCACATGGATTGTCCCAGTCCTCCAGGAACCCCAGAGCATGAAACATGCCCCAGAAAACACCCCAATGCAGAGTACTTTCATTGCAAAAATTATTGCCATAGTTTCCTTTTCTCTTCAACCACTCAAAGGTTTCCAGAGAAATCAGTGGAATTGCATCTGACTGAAATTCCTATAGCTGAGGCTGAAATTGTCTATGTGTTTCCAGCATTTGTAGGGAGAGAACACTCAGTTTAGGAGGCTGATGTGAGTGGATTAAGTGCTTTTTTACCCCCAGGCTGAAACAACAGCTCAAGGAAGTTTTCCTTCCTCCACCCTCTCCTCTCTTTTCATTTTACACACAGGCTTCCAGTCCCATCACTTCCCATAAAAAAGCAATGTCAAGGTGGAGGAGGTGACTAGAAACCTCACTTTAAACACTAACATTATTTTTGTGATTATTTCATAACATATTTTTCTGATGTTTATTTCTCCTGGAATGGTCTGGAAATGCACAGTTATTTTACAGTGACTTATTACTGTCATTATTACATATGAAACCTCAGAGAATAGACTGACATAATTCAAAATCCACAGAAAATTACAATAAACATCTCTGTGATGCCAGGATGGCTTTTGCCTTAACAGGAACAACTTTTTCACCTGGAAGCCTTTGCTTAGCTGGATGTGTAGAAGCAGAGCTGGATGTCCAGGAGAATTACACCATTTGTCCCTGATTACAGTACCACACTAACCCAGAAGAACAGGCAAAAGCAGGAGAATTCATTCAGATGTTCCTTTCACAATTTCTGGATAAATAAAACCAAATTTGGGAGACAAAAAAACCACAAGGAGTTTCTCAGCAATGAAGTTTTGTCCTAAAAGTGCCAATTCATGTAAGAGAGGCTGAAGTTGACAGTTTAAATTACTGACAAATTCCAACCATTACTTGGGTCTAAACTCAAAAAAATTTTGGTTTTCAATTCTTGCATCTGATTATTCCTTCTTCTCTTTTTGCTTGAGTACACATTCAGAGAACCCACATTTGTAAAAGCAGAGGAGAAGGATGGGAACAGACACATGAGCTCTTCTTTCACGTACAAACAAGCTGTAAGTACTGGTAAAACTGAGAGATCAGCCAGTCAGAGGTCTGGAGTTCATCTTGTCTCTTGTTTCCCCTGTGATTTTTTTTTGTTCTTGATTATCAAGAAAATCAATAAGGTTATGTCCAGTGATGTCTGGTGCTTGTCTATCAACTCTCTGTGCATGAAAAGTGATCGATTTCCGTGGTTCAGAAAAAAATAGACTGCCATCATTTTACAACCCAGGCTCTGTACTTGAACTCAACTGAGGTAATCAGTCTGTAATCAAAGGTTTCCTGTGTCTTTCAGATTTTAAAACTACTTTCAGTGATGTCATGAGTGTACCCCTAGGATAGAAGAACACCACCTTTCCCATTCCTTCAACTCCCAGCTGGTTTATCAGTTTTGAAGCATTTTCACTAATTTCTGACTGAGCTCCATTTGAAGTGGGAATTCATTGCTTCCTCCAATCCCCTGACTTATAGTGCCTTCAGACCATGACCAGACAGAAGAGAGGGACCTGACAGCTCTTCAAGTTTGGCTTGCCCTGTTTCACTCAAGAACTGCATCTTTCTTCTCTGTTTGCAGTGGGAACAGGAAAGGATTGATAAAAAGACAACTATCTTTTATTACAACTAGGAATTCAACCATGTATTTTCAGTATCCAAATTAGAGCTACCATTAGTAGTGGAAGAGGGAGTTAACCTGCAGCACAGCTTTCATTATCTTCCCAGTATCAAGTGTTTGGTAAGAAAAAGCTACAGTTCAACATTTCTCATGAAAATACTTACGTTAGTCTTTACATTTCAGCATTTTAATTTGATATGAAGTTTGCTTCTTATACAAAAGGATAATCAAATATGTCATGAGCTCTCCATGAATGAGTGCTATATTGTATCACAGGACAGAATACTCTGATTCAAACAACAAAATCCACATCTTTCCACTTAAATTATCTGAAACTATTTTACAAATTAATTTCAAACAACGTGGAGAAAAAAACAGAGAGTGAAATACTGTTAACTTGGAATTAAAGTGACAAAACAGGCTGAGGGTTTTGGCTAGTATGTTTTCAGTTGAATCATTTTTCCCTTTTATTCACATTTGCCCCATACTTTCATAGAAAGAACTTTACCTACAGCCAGCTCAGAATAGTCATATTGCAGTTGTATTATCCATCCATTCAGAAACCATCTGCCCCAGTTACACCTCATCAGCAAATCTACGTTGTGCATGTTCACCTTCAAGGTGGAATCACTGATTTTTTTTAAATAATAGTCTTTTTCCTTGTAGTTTCTGTACCCTTAGACTTGATTATGCATTTTTGTATTGCTCTAAAAAATCCAGAAGAGCGTGCACACACACAGACACACAGACACACAGACACACACACTAGAAATAGGGGTCTTGTTCCTTTCTGCATTGCAGTCCTGTCAATCATTCATATCTGTGCAAAATAAGTGCAGCATAAACAAAGTGCCAGGTCTGATTTGACATCAACTGTGCAATGCATAAATAAGGTGCAAAGCAGGGAATGACTGACCACAGAAACTTTATAGCAAGCTGCTGGGTAGGTACAGAAGTATGGAAATTCTGGGTGCCAATAACTTCATGTAAATAGGTTATGTGGAAATACAAGGCTGTATTTCCTACAGGTACACAGTATTTCTAGTATATATGTCACGGTTTCCTTAATACTTTATCTCTCTGAACATATGAAATTGATGGGTTTGCACTATCTGTACCTAGAAGATGTATAGGATGGCAGAAGTTTCAAGGTCTGATGTGAAAAAATAAAAGTATTGAAAAAATAAGCCATTTCCTAAAATCCAATCACGACTGATTTCTAGCAGAAAGAGTAAAGGAATATCTCAACATATTTGCTCTTAAAAATATTCTTCCTGGAGGGATTGACTGTGTTAACCTTAAGTTAACACCCAGGCACACTTCAGGGCAATCCGGGTGTCAGTGGTGACAGTAACACTTGAACTTAGTCTGTATCTGCATTCCATCTATGCACATGCTCTGTGCCTAAGGAAGTATTTTCTTTTATTGTTCTTAATTTATTTTCATATACTTTTTTCTGAAATAAAAGACAAACATCCTAAGGAAGCAGCATGCTCCAGCAGGACCAGCACAGCAGCAAGGAGATGAAGATTCAGGTTTTAAGTCTAAGCCTGACTTGCTGTAAGTCTGGTTACTTACCTCTTGTTTATCAACTTAACACTATCTAAAAAGGATCCATTAGGAGAATTCTCTCTGATCTAAACAAATGTTCGGCACTCCTGTAAAATACCAGATAGGGTCAGGTGGACTTTTCCTGTTCCTTAACTAACAGGTATGCCTTGACTAAAACCTCCTCACCTGCAGAAGTCTGTGCCACCCACTGATTCACTAGAAAAGTTAAAATAGATACAAACTGATGGTTAAGATGAAGTGAAAAAAAATAGAGAAATGTCGAAGACTTTGGGTTCCCCTGCCTAGAACTGAAGAGCTTTGACAGCCTCCTGCCACACCAAGTGAGATGGAGGCAGCTCAGAGCCATCCCACCAGATGGCCATGGGTGACAGCCAGTGCCCAGATGGGTGCTGCCTCTTCCCTTTTCCTGGTATTTCAGGGAGTTTTTAAGTATAGCTGGGGTTGAGTGCTGAGGGTCAGATAATGCTACTCAAAGGATTTTGGAGAGAAGTGGGAGAAAAGTCCTCAGCCGCTTTACCTGTGTAACTCAGGATTATAACACGTGTCTGACTCCCTGGAGGGACACCAGTGGTATTTAACCTCCTCTGAACCAATAACAGAATTTACAGCTCAGGAACTGCACCCCTTCACACATAGGGAAGGTAACAGGGTGAGGAAAGAAGTGTCAATGAAAACTCCAATATTAAAGGGTACATAAAGCTTTCCTGAGTGTAACTTTCATTAGAATATGACTGCTGAAAAAGTTAACAGACCTCAGAGGAATAAAATGCTAAGTGAGTGGGAATTTTGCTGGGTCCAGAAAGGAAACCATGACTGAACACTTTTTTGCTCTTAAATAATCCATTCTCTACATATGCACAGACTATAGTTTAGCATATTGAACATTGTTTTCAGTAAGAAACATAGTAGGATCTACTAAGGAAACATATTTTGTTAGATTCAGCTGTGTAGTGGACTTGCTCTGAAATTAGCATACTAAATTCTACCTAGACCTGCATCTTAATAGAGTTCACTGGGCAAATGTATAAATAAGAAGTTTCTATCTGTCATCTCTCTGACATGATGCTAAAGGCACTTTTAATCTCTGCATAATAAATGGGAATAAGTTTTCCCTACATATGGCTTTATCATGCCAGTTTACTAGAGTCCAGTAGACAAATTCTCCTGACTGACAGTCTACCTTTTGCCACTGCTTTGGCTGGAGTAGGAGGTTTATCACCTCATGCAAGCACCTTTCACTCTCTCCATGAGTCGCACAAACACTCTACACTGCAGAGGTTCTCTCTGCTGGGCTTTGTGGGTGACCAGCACGAGCAAAGCTTTTGATTTCTGGGAAATAGTAGAAGGGTAAATGATACTGAAGAGGAGAAGCAGGTTAAACTCACAGTTAGAGAGAAGTGAAAAGCACAAGTAAAAGGAGGGAGGAGAGTGGTTTTAGAGAGAACTGAATAAAGGCTCTTGCCCCCTTAACCTTGTTGAACTCCTGGTTCAACTGTCGGCTTTCTTTAATACTCACATTTCCTCACAGTTCCTCACCTGTATAAAATGGGAAATATTTCCTTACTTTGTGTTACACACTGTGACTATGAGAGGTAATCACATGTTATAACTACCAAAACATATTGTGAGCAGCAAGTGCTAAAATCTTTCTTTGATGGTTTGGTTTGGAGGCTCTCAGCACTATGATTCTTTTGTCTTCCGTCCTCCCACTTCCTGTTGTTCCCCCACTAAATCTGTACAATGAAAATGCCATTAGGTGAACATCACAAATTTGCACCAGAACTGAAGGGAGGGAAGAGCACTCACTGTATAAGGCCAGTAAAAAACTACTTGGGACAGGTCTAGATCAAGAGCAAACTAAGGAAATGCAACATCACATTTAGTACCTGCACCACTTCATTTTGTCAGCCTGCACCCCTACTCCCAAAGCTGCTTCTCCCAAGGTACAGCAGCTGTTTTACCCCACAGAGCTCCAGGATCCCTGGCACAGCACCAAGGTTGATGCTACATGATGCTCAAGGCCACAAGGTAAAAATACATGTGCGGGTTTTGTGTACCCAGCCCCAAAACAAGGGTGGCTAGAACTGGTGATTCCTAAGAGAACACAGGTAAAACCAGACCATCAAACCAGTTTAACAACATCAGGAAGAGGCACCAGGAAAAAATGAGGCCAGACCCAGCACAGCTACTTCATTTTGGTAAAACTAAAATTCTGAAACCAACTACCACAACAGATGCCAGCACCTGAACTTCCAAAAATATTAGGTCATAACTGCAAGGAAGGCTTTTCCACCCCAACTCTCCAAAACAGTGCTGACATTTGGAGGGGGTATAAAAGCAAACCCTGTTTCACTCCTCAGAGAAATATCAAGAAAGAGTCCAAAGGTTATTTGTATTTATTCTTCTATGTATGTGAGGATGTTGGGGGGTGTTTGCCTTTTCCTTAAAAGAAGATCAAATTGAGTCTGAATCACATACAATCAGATTTTCAGAATCCCCCAAATAATTAGCAAAAGAAACCCCTCCCAACAGGCTATGTGCTTTTACCCATGTAAAATAGTCCATATAATGTCTCAGGTAAACTAAATTGAAAGTATAGAGTATATTTACAGTTATCCACAAGAGTAGCATTTTATTAACAGACATCGGGGAAAAAAAAACAACAACTGAAGTTAAAACTGTGAATTTGAATTTATGTTAGGTCACTGAAGACAGAGAAAATATTTGAACATATTATCATGTTTCTTCTTCATTGGGAAAAGTAATTTAAGCCATGTGCATAACAGCATTGACATTTCAGTACCTTAAATCTGTTCTCCACAAGTCCGGTCTTGCTGTTTGATGTCTGTAAAAAGAAAAGATTCAATATCAACATATCAATTTACTTTTTCTTTCTTTTCTCACCTGTGATTTACTGCTCAAATTCCCAAACAAACATAAAATCTGAAAGCAGGGAGAAAGCAATACATGTGGCATGCTGTCCTCATCTGTGCAACCACCTATGACACTGTCAAGACAGAGCTGGTATTTTGAAGATGAATAAAGTCTCACTGTAAACAGACATGAGCCTCAAAGACCCTGAAAGTCTCTCCTAAACCACAGGAGTGCTGGACATTGGTCTCCTGCTATACATATGGTCAGAAGAAAGAGATTTTGTAAAGGTTCCTCATTCCTACCTCTCTTTTTTTTTTTTTTTTAATAAGAAATGTGATGATTCTTACTCAACTCAGTAAAACATTCTGAGATCAATAAATGAAAAGGTTGATCCATGCATTTAGAAATATTACTGAGTACTTTGCAGCAGATAGCAGTCTGCCTGAAAGCATGCCAAATGCCCCATTTCTAATTCCACAATTTAGAATGAGCCAGTGAATGCTGCAGGATCATGATTAAACTTTTAAATGTCACATCTACTAAACAGCGATATCAGTCAGATATTGAGACAGTGTTATATGAACTTAGCTCACATCAGTGAATGAATTATACAACTCTTTCCCCATAATTTGTTTCAATAGGATATGTACACCTCATAGCTACAGTCAATCACTGTGTTCCTCACTTAGGAGTGTGAAAAATAAACAGTCGCTTCAGCTCCACTTGAGGAAAAAAGAAGACATGTATTTTATACAGTGAACAGCACAAGGTATTATCTCTATACTCATCAGCTCCTTGGAATGTCAGGCCTACACAAATTAATAACAATTATGTCACACTGAGTCTTGGCCTGTTTGCACATTCCTAAAGGACCCAGCTCCTGAAGCTCTGCAGCCCATGGGAAGGACATGCTGGAGAAGTTTATGGAGGACTGTCTCCCATGCAAGACACCCCACACTGGAGCAGGGAAGAGTGTGAGGAATCCTCCCCCTGAGAAGGAGTGGCAGAGACGTGTGATGAACTGGCCACAGCCCCATTCCCCATCCCCCTGTGCTGCTGGTGGGGGGAGAAGGTAGAGAAAATCATGACTGAAGTGGAGCCATGAAGAAGGGAGAGGTAAGGAGAAGGTGTTTTTAAGATTTGGCTTCATTTTTCCTTATCCAGCTGTGATTTGATTGGTGATAAATTAAACTAATTTCCCCGAGTCTGTTTTGCCTCTGACAGTAACTGAATGATCTCTCCCCATGAACTTTTCATAAAGTTCTCTCCCCCTGTCCAGCTGAAGAGGGCAGTGATGGAGTGGCTTTGGTGGGCACCTGGTGCCCATTCAGGGTCAGCCCAGCACAGCACCACAGGAACTGTGTCCTACAGACTCTACACAAGGTCAAGAAATGATGAACTGCTAATTATGAGACTGAAACAAGTGATCCAAGATTATTTTGTTATATCCTAACTCTGTATTTAGGTGTTTGGGCTTTTTTTACTTCATTTTAAATTTGTTTATCTAAGTTAATGCCTTTCTTAATATATAGGGCACATGTTCAGATTTGGACAGACAGAACCATAGGCTATAGCTCATAACCTCCATCTGCAGTACCACAGCATCTGTAAATATCAAAAATCAATCAAAAGAGAGGTTGGCTGGTGTGATGTGCTCAGTCACAGATCAGAGCCTTTGTCTGATCTCTGGAAACAACCACAAAAATCTGTCTTACAGCAAGGGAAAAAGACACTGTTTGACTTTCTGCATGCCACAGTAAATGCTCACTTCCACGGCAGAGAAGGACATGTTTCTACAACTATGCTCGCTGCTGGTCAAGAGTAGTTGAGGCCAAACAATCAGAAAGAATTCAGCTCCAAAATGCCCTAAATTGATTTAACTGTGTTGTAGCCCAGCTCTGCCTTTCTCTAGCCACATTGCTCACCCTCAGGCAGAGCTGGCCAGCAAAAAGCTTTTTACCAGGACAACTCGTCTTTGCTCACACCACTCCAGCCTGCCTCCAGATTGCCTGCTTTTCTGCCTTGCCAATGACAAATGAAGGAACATCCCACAGATAAATCACATATAACAAAGGCTGGTTCTGCTTACAGAAAGGCTATACTCTAAACACCTGCTGACACTTTAAAGAAATGAAATTCCCTTTCAAATGGGAAAAGAAAAAAAACAGAGGTACCTCAATGCTTTAAGCAACTTTTCCAAAGACCTAAATGTTGAATCAGAAAGTGATAAAACACACCAGGAAAGTTCTAGTCAGTTGAAACAGTACATGCCCCCTTCTGAACAGTCTCCAAGGAGTAAAAATAAAATATGTTCGTTTTGTCTGAAAACGCAGCAAGTTGTTTTCCTTCTTTTAAGTCCATTTGATGATAGTAACAAACTTCCACAGGAGGCTTCTGAGATCTTCCTTGGGCAAAATCTACAAGTCAGTGTATTCAGAGCTACTGCACAACAGAGCAGGAACAGGAAAGATCTCTCTTGACATCTTCTGGAAGTCAAATTCAGACTTTGATTTGAGGCAGATGCATTTACATGCCAGGAAAAATTTCTATTTCTACACATAAGATTAGCAGCAAGGAAAGCCTTAGAAGTTCAGACAAAAAAACCTGCCTGACCTTGAAATGTGAAGGTCATTCAAACTTTGCTGGACTGCAAAGCTTTCATCTTATGATAGGGAGGGCTACAAATGGAAGACTGTGCCAAAATCTGCTTTCAGCCACTTTAAGGCTTGAGCAATTCCTTTTACATTTCAGTGTAAAAACATTTGGAGCAGTGACCTTCAGCCTTCCTCGCCAGGCACACATCACACCCCCTGCACGAAGGTGCCTCTGTGGACCACCATTAGCACTGCAGGAAGCAGAGATCCCAGAGGCTCCCTCGGGTTTCACCATCTTCCCTTCCCTCCTGCTGCTCTCTAATTGTGCTTTTAAAGGAAGGACACTAGCAGCCAGGATGTCTCTCATGAAAGGCATAAACGACTTCCAACTGCTGCTAGCATTTTTAAAGCATTTCATGAAGGGTTAAAATGCACAGACCTAACTAATAATTTGAGCTTTATGACTGAATTTCTGGGCTTGTTCCTAAGCAGTATTTTTTTGTCTGACTGACAGGGTCCTTCTCTCTCTGAGTAGCAGGGTCACAGAAGCCATCAGTCAATTACCCTTTCCCAGTCCAATGACTGCCTTTTCACCTCTCTGACTAGAAGGACTTAGCAGTGTTATTCACACTTCCCCGAGTGCAAAGCTCTTCATGATCTTTCTGGATAAGAGATGTTCTTCAGATAAAAGCCGGAATCCTCGTGATGTGCTGCTCGCTTTTCCGCACACTCGCGCTGCTCCACCATGGCACAAGTGGAGTTACAAAGTCACCAAATGCCCATTTATTCTTATTTCTTCCTCAGCTACATTTATTTTCCTCTTCTGCAGTGGCATCAGAAACTTCAATAAAGGGAAGTAGGGGAAAAAAACCCACTTAGTAGTGTATGCATTCCTGGCTCCATTTTCCTTACCAGAACTACATTAGGGATTAATTTAGGCATAAACTCTTTTCATTAGTTCCACAGTAAGTAGAGATGCTAAGCAACACTTGTCTAAAGATACTCAATTTACAAGCCACAGCTCATCAAAGATTATGTTACATGCATAAAGAGTGGACCTAGAAATAAAACAGTTGCATGAAGCCAGAGCCCTTAACTAAAGGGATACATAGGTAAGAGCTGAGTTTCAAGTCATGAGTAAGGAATTATAGTCTTTATTCTAATGCTGTGCACTTTAGTAACTGGGCACTTACAGAACTTAGGAAAGTAAGTTTAGTGCAACTTTTCCAAAGTTCTATCTTTAAAGCTTAATCACCAAGTCAGCTAATAAAATCCTCACTTCCAGTCAGGCTTCCTGTATAGTGGAAGACAACGGAGAGAATGGAGATAATTACTTAATTGCAGACTATATTTGATGGTGGAAAGTTTTGGATTTAGCAGACCTAAATTGCTTGCAAAGCTTGACATTTCTGCTAAGTGTCATGAAAGGAAAATGTTTGTGACTTGTTCTTTTGAGAAGGTAACTCCTGCTTTGCATAATCATCTCCCTCTTTGTTGCTTCCACATTGTTCTGGCATCACTGATCCGAGAAGTATCCAATATTTTAAACTGCTCTATGCATATGGTTTCAATGATGTGGAATGGCTATTTCATTTACATAAAGGTCAAAAGCAGAGGTGAGCAAAGTGCTGCAAACACAGAGCTGGCTGGGCTCTCTATTTTTATGTCCTTTGAAAGGCAAGACTCTCTCCAGGTAGAAGCAATATTGAGCACTTAATTGCCCTATGTGGAATCAACAATTTCTTCAGCAATAATGGACTCAGATTAAACACAGTTGCAAGTCTATTCTATCATCATAAGAATTACCCGAGCACTGCTTTCGGCTCTGTTCACAGTGTAACTGGAGTGATCAGTTGATGTCTCAGGCTTACAAACCAGCTGTTATGTGCAAATTCTGAATTCAGACTGTCTGTAAGAGGGCTGCGAAGCCGTGTGACTAACATGACTAACTCTCAGGCTGAAGCCAGCAGAGGCTGTAGAGGAAGCATGCAGATTGTAGGAGTTTGCACTGCAGATTTTTAACATCCTTGAGGCTGCTCTGAAACTAACCCCATGTGCTCTGTGACTGTCAGGAGCTACCAAGAGAAGGGCCTCGCCACTTCTTGAGTATACAGCACCTTTCTCATGAAGGCAGTAACTACAGACTGGTAATATTTACTGCCTTGAATGCAATGAGTCTTCACTGCAAGCAATTTCCTAATCATGTGTCACTGATCTCATTCTCAAGGCTTTTATTTTTACAGGTCATCATAACCCTGTTCCTTTTCTTCTCTTCATAAAGGACTGGGTGTATATAAAGATGCTTTTTAGGTCACTCCCAAATTGTGCTAGACACTCTGTCAACAGCAACACTGCCTCATGACACAGAGACACAGAGTGAGGTGGGGGCAGGACTAACCCAAGCCTGCTAAGTGCCAGGTGTACAAAATGATAAGCTCTCCATCACTGACACAGAAGTACCTGTGTCGAGGTGAACTCTAGCAGGTGAGCAGTGCTGTCAAAGTCAGCAGGTAATCAAACCTCAGGGTGTGGAAGGGCCATGTAGCCCATGGCCAGACCAGCGAATGCCTGATTTGTCACATCACTATTAAATACACTGCGCTTCCACCCTTTAGCATCAGTTTTCTCCCCAGCATCTCCACAAGAGCAGAATGAAAGAGGACGGAGAGTTCCTTGCTGCAGCTAAGTAGGAGAGTGAGACTATCCCTAAACAAAGCCACAAAGCTGCTTCTAATTCCTGCCCAATATTAGCCAGCCTGCAGATAATCACATCAGTGAGGTGTGACTCCCTCCACATCAGTAGGAAACTCATCCTTAAGCAGGAGAAGTAGATTAGCAGGGAACTATGCTACTCCTCTTCTTGTAAGCCTTGAGAGTTTATGCACAAAGCAGGTGACCTATTCTTCATCACAGACATGCAAATGCCAGACATCAAAGAACACTTCTAACTGAATTCTCAGCATAATTAATTTTCACCAGAAACTGGTTTAACCTTTTAATCCATCTGAGCTAATAGATAGTAATGGCCTTCATTATTGCAACATCTGAACAGCTCCCAG
The DNA here is from genome assembly GCF_017639235.1 of Corvus kubaryi. Lineage (NCBI taxonomy): Eukaryota > Metazoa > Chordata > Aves > Passeriformes > Corvidae > Corvus > Corvus kubaryi. Next base: position 5,919,290 of record NW_024581135.1, read on the forward strand.
TTTTTTCAGATGAAGGCCTGTCACCACATTTTGTGAGGTAAGGAGGTACTAACCACCCTCTTGCACTGGGGTAAAGCACCAGGCAAATGCCAACTAAATAAACTTTTCAATTTTATGTATGAAACCATGCCTGATAAGGCCACCGTTTCTGTTCTCAAAACACTTTCTTCCATAGGAATAAGTTTTGGAAGTTTAAACTGTCATTTCACATAAAACATTGTGTACTTTTCCACCACCCACTCAGGAAAGATGCTCACTCTGGCTCCAGGAAGCTGAGAAAAGTCAGAAAGAGCCGTTTGCCCCTCAGAGACATCTCCCAATTCATATAGTGCTAAGTGTCAATAGCAGTCTGGCAGCATCCTCACAGCTCCAACTGGGCTTGAACCAAAGGTCTAAAAAAACTGAATTCCCTATGGCCTGATGAGTCAGCATGTGGAATTTGAAACAGGATTCAAATTCAAGTTTCCAAGTTTGATAGCTGATATAATGAAGCAAACCAGAGCCTCTGACCTGAATTTCTTGAGAGCCACAGTCCAACCCTCCCCGCTGAGTTTTCAGCTCAGGTAGAGCACAGATGTTGCAGGGAGTCATCGATTCCCTTTGTCAGAAGCAGGCAAAACGCATTTCTGTATCATAAGGCAGCACTCAGAAGTAATCTGTTCTCTACATCTTTTACTTACAATAGCAGAAAAATTCACTGGAGTAATTCAAAGTTAGAAGAAGTTGCAAAGGGTCAAATGAAAATGCCCACCCATTATCACACCTCTAATTTCTTTAGTGAATCACAATGCATAAGGGGATTTCTGTTGTCTTCCAAGTCTGACAGCAGAGATTGGATTTATGCAAATTATAAGGTTAAAATAATTAGAGATAGGTCAAAGGTATAAATCAAACAAACAGAGCTGATATATCTAAAATTCTGCATGCTAAACAATCAAGGTGCTTAAAGCCAAAACATTTCTTGGTGCTTATTTATATAGAAAAAAATTAAGGAAGGATTTGCTAAACTATCTGGTTGTTGAAAATGTACAAATATTTTATGTCTGTATATTTTACAGATCTCACAGGGGAAGACAAAGTCTTGTTCTCATCTGTATTTCTGCAGCAGAATTACCATTTATAGAGAGGCAGGTGTATATTTCAATCCCCTTCCCTATCTCTAATTTAAACACAACAAGCAGAAAACCACCCAAGAAATGGATTATCACAGATCTGCAAAACAGGTGGCTCAGCCAAAACCCAGCAACGCACGCATAAAGTGGAGGATAGGATGGGGAAAACAAAGTCCCAATTTAAACAAGTGAATAAAAAATTACAACTCTATTTTTTTAAAAATTACAGGTGGTGCTCCCTTTCTGTGGAAAGGTCACTGCTGCCTGAAAGGAATAAGGAAAAAATGCAAACAAACAACAAAAAAAGTCTCCCACAAGATTTTGCCTTGAAAACTAGAATACTTTTGTCTGAAATACCCCATTTATCAGAGTGCCCCACCCAGGAGCTCTTCGGAATATCTGGATCAGTCCTCCATCAAACCAGGGATTTCAATACATATTGTTCAGGTTCGGACTTGGATATTTAATGAAAGAAAAAAGCTATTTTGTGGGTATCTGCAGTGAAAAATCATTTGCTGTGGAGTGATACCTTATTTATCTCTGGGTCCCTTGTTTTTTCCATATTGTTTTAGCCATGTCCTATGAATAGATGGAGATAGAGTGGAAATAAGAAGAGACACACATTTCAGCTGTGCATTTGTTATCTGAAATTATGCATATCATGGCTGATATGAGATAATTAATATCCCTCTTGGTTAGCTTATCAGTAGAGTAGTGTAAAGTAGAGGTTCACATAACATTAAATGTTCCATGGAAGAAAAGAGATCCCTGCATGTTTCATGGTGAAATAAATTACCAAATACAACTGTACATTGACTTTTGATAGGTAACATAGTAAATAAATAAATAGATAAATGCATCTTTTAGAAGTGAAGTCTTTGTCCCTGCACTTAGCAGGTGAAGAGGGGAGGGAAAATAGAACCTGAGTTTACTTTAATTTTTTTTTCCCCATGTTATGCTTGAAATATCAGTGGCTGATAATGGCCTGCATTTCCTAGCAAAGAAATAATGCTTTTTTCTAAACACTGAGTGAAGTGGCACTCATGAGGTTTGCTCTCTTCTTTCTCACAGTATGGCAGAGTAATTTTCCTCATACCTGATCCATTTTGTTTTCTCAGTTCCATATCTTTTCTTCCCCCATTCCTCTCTGTCCTCTCCTTCTACTTAAAAACTCATTTATTGTGCTCCATAGTTCATTAAAATGTTCCTTGCTTCAAAACCACTTTAAAATCATTATACATATTTACTACTCCTTTGAGTTTTTTAAGTCACTTCTTGTCTTACAGCTCTGAAGTGACCTCTTTTCCCCTCAGATGACTTTCCCTATGACCGAAGTCCATTTAACACAATATGCACGCGAAGCAATTTAGGGAAATTACAGAAAAATTCTGCCAATGACTCCATATAAGCGAGGGAATGCTCGTGCTGGAGCAATGTGAAAGCAATCTGTGGGTATTACAAATATCCTTTTCTTTTGTTTCCCTGACATTGGAAGAATTTGTTTGGAATTGAGATGGGCAAATGGTTCACAATTAATTATTTACTTGATTAATGTAACCCTTTTTTTGTTTCAATTATTTGCTAACAGTTTGCAATCATCTCATTAATTATTTGAGATAATTTGATAAATAATTGCATGATCCGCCCACGTGCACAAGCCAAGCTTTGTAAATACAAGCTTTCTGCTCGGAAGAAACAATGCTAAGCACATTTCTGTCTTTTGGGAGCATTCTTTTATAATTATAATTATAGTAATTATTCTAAGGCAGTGAATGTCCACTTAAAGTAAAAAAATCAAAAATGTACAAATTATTTCAGTTCAGAAATTCTTAATTTATATTTAGTATAAAAATCAAGTATTTCATTTAGATTTTTAAAATTCATATATTTAAATTTAATTATCCTCTAAAAAAATTACATGTATAGTTGATGAGATAGAGGCACATGTGTTTACAAGAACCACTTTTCCTTTTTCCAGCTAAAGAAAGGCAGTTGAGAAGAAATATCTTATGAGATACTTCAGGGATGCCATTCTTAAAATATTAACAGTACTTTATTTACTACAGCAACATCCTCAGCAGCACTGTAATAAAAGCTCTGTCTGTGTTTCCATTCTTTATCCTGACTCCAAAAATTTTATGTACAGCACTCCTAACACTGCAGTGTTTAAAATTTAGCTTAGAAATGAAACCTAAGAGACAGAAAAGTTGCACTTTTTTTGTTTGTTTGTTTGTTTGTTTGTTTTACATTTAGGTACTAAAGGACAGTTATTCAGAAGGTATTTACAGATATGTAGGGACAGTTTGGCCCTTCCTCTTGGAAGCCATTCTTGTTTTCTTCAATCAACAGTTGCTCAATGACCTTGAAAACCTAAACTTTAAGCATATGACTCCAAAGGCAGAAGCCATATCAATCCCTCCAAAATATTCTGGCTTTTTCTTTCTTTTTTTTTTTTTTTTTTAAAGGGAGCAATTTGAGCCATTGGAGATATTCAGAACTAGACAGGGCAAAACGCTGAGCAATCCCTGATCTGATGTTGTTAGTTCCGGGGGGGGGGGATGACTCTGGACCAGATGGGCCTCAAAGGTCCCTTCTAAACTATGTTTTTCTACGCTGCAAATTCACAAACTCCATGGGAAGGAGTTGCATTTGGAAAGGGTCAAAGTTTTCATTCCAAACTTAAGCTACTACATTTTTTATTTTGATTTTTTTTTAAATGCAGTTAGACAGTATCTCTTTAATGAGAGAACTTAGCTGCCATTTTTCTTCTGCAAAAGTGCAATTTTAGTGGCAAGGTTTATGGTACTCCTATAGTAAACTCCTATTAAAGCCTTTTTTTTGTTGGTTTGCTTGGGTTTGGTTGTCTGGGGTTTTTTTTAACTTAAATAGGCTGTAGACTACAGCTTTACACAAGAATAAAAGCTTTGAGTAGTTTGATCAAAAGAATTAATAACAGTTATTTCCTAAATGGAGACATTTGATTTGGAATGCTTGTAAAATGTTTTGCTTTTCTACAGCACCAAAAATCCAAGATTCTGAAAGCCTTTGCTGACATTTATTTCTCCCTTCAAATACTTCTGTAAGAAGGGTGAGAAGTGAGGTTAAAAGAGACTCAAAATACACCAGTGAGAGACTCCATGACATTTCCAGCTTCCTATTCTTCTGCTCTAGCCACTCGAATTATTCCCACACTCCAGTTCAACACCTGCACTGGTATGATAAACCTTTGGAGCTCCTGTAGTCAATCAAGTTAATGACATGCACTTTCGACAGTCCTTTAACTAAGCCACCAAGGCTATCAAGGAGCAGTTAGTCTAGAGATGCAACAATTCAGGCAGGTTTATAAGGTCCCTAAATAGATATTTACAGGATAAACAGTAATAGACTCATCACACAGCTCACAGAGAAAGCAACAGCCACCAGCCATTCCTGAGACTTAGTGCAACTTCAGCCGACAGCACCAGTTGCAGATGGGCCATTTTTGCCATTATGGGCCATTTTTGCCATTAAGCCAACCTTGATGCCTGGTCTGTGCCAGTAAATCTGATCACTCTGAATGCTGTTCTGCATTAGCATTGCACCTGAGCCAACACTGCTTCCCAGGCAGATCAGATCACATCAAATCAGATCACATCACATCACTCTTACTGTCAATCTGCACTATCACTGCTTGCCCACAGCTTTGCTGGAGAGTGCTCAGGGCACAGATAAAACCCAGGGCAAACATGTTAATAGATAAGATAAGGTGAAACAGTAGCACAGGAATTCCCAGTGTCATTGCTCCAAAAGCCAGTTCTCCTGCAAAGCAGGACTGTTTGTTTAATCTCCTGGCAGTGTCTTAGTCAGATGTGAGTCTGAGTTCCTCAACCACACAGTTCACTTAGAGCTGCCACTATAGGTTGGATCCTTTGCCAGGCTATTTCCTAAGGACTTTCTTGTGTCTATGGACATCTTCTGGAGGGAATTGACCAGGTCTAGAGCCACACATGATAGATGAGAGCATTTTTTCACTTTGGTTTCAATAAGGTCTTTAATTGGAAGAGCTAACAGAAAAGACTCGAGCCTCAGAACGTTTTCACACCACAACACAAAGTTTAAAATACCCAAACCAACCTCGAAGTGCAACTGTGGAATTTCATGTCAAGCTTCTCTATTTTCTTTCTTCCTTGACTTATTACAGTGCATTTATCCTCCTAACAGCCTGAGATATTTCACACATTGAGGATCTTGGACATCCAAACTCCATTTGCAGCTCTCTCTTGCACAAGGGTTCACTTTTTATACATTTATTGCTTCTTTCTTCTGTATTTGAAAGCCACCTCAACACTCTGAAAAGCTCACTGGGGTACTCAGAGCTAGACAGTGCCTCTATGTAGAGATTCTCTAGGTGACAGTCATGTCAGCACGCATTGTTGTTAGTACGAGCACTAACTTATTCAAGGCCCACATAAAAGTCTCTTTGGACACCAAGACATGCCTATGTCTCACATTTAAAAAAGATACTAGAGGGCAAAATAATATTTTTCATCTGCATAAATAATTGTCTGAAGCAGAATGCTTAGACTGCACCTGAAATCCTCAAAGTAAAGGTTAAAGCTAAGTGTGCTTTCTGGGATACCAACCTCTCTTCTCAGGTCAAAAATAGCAAGTATAGAAATAAAACAAAAATAAGGATCCTCCCCTTGCTATCAGGCAGCAGAAGAGTTACTATTTGAGTCACAACCGTCTTAAAGCAAAAAGAAATTATGGAAATGTGCAGAGGACTTTCTTTTCTTTTCTTTTCTTTTCTTTGGAATACCAACCAGCTCACAATTCGGCCGGACAAACTACACCCAGCCTAATGATTCAAAGACTAATTAGAACATTTACTTTACAGCCCATTTGCTGCAGCAACAATGAACAATTATGTAGATACACTTCTTCCTGCAGGGGCCAGGAAGGACATACTGTTGACAGAATTTTAAATGAAAGGGAAAATGAAATTTCCATTAAACCCTCTCATAAGCAGATCAGCTTGCATTCATTCCTGTAAAGGCTCAGTAGTCCAGCCCTGATCAGCAAAATACTGAGCCCCTAAAGATTAAGAGTAAGCGATCTCAGCATTTTCAGCTTTTACAGTGCTCACATCTTTAAGTTAAGCACATAGTTAAATGATTTCAGAACAGAGCCTTGTACCCAGTCTGTGACTCCAGCAGTTTGAATGGTATCCATTAGCCTGTATATTCAGAGAAGAAAGGAAAAAGAAGCTAATTGCACTGCAATTTATGTTCCTTCTTTTCTCTTGCATTGTAGACAGAATTTCTTCTCATTTCTCATTACCTGTAAAAAGGGGATAACTTGAAAGTTTAAGCTGTCTGACATAAACCTGTCAGTTTCTGTAACAGCTGAACTTTGTAAATGCTACTGTTATGCACAGACTCACTCTAAAATTCAGAAGATGCTGGAATATGTACACTTTAATATTGCTTTTTAAACTACATCATTAGCCTTCATAGTGCTTTCTTTTTTGACCACTGTGTCACTAAAAGATTTACTGCACGAGAGGAGAGGTCTGGCACACAAAACCAGACCCTGCTTCTCTGTCTGTCATTGCCTAATGACTACTTTTATTTATCTTTGGATGAGGTACACTCGTTAAACTTCATAGATCTTCTCTTCTTCTGCATTGCCATTTATGTGCGGAACAAGCAGAGGGTACTGACTGTAATTTTTTTCCACATTTGGTCAGTCTAATGGCCCCATCAAGACTTGTGTTGGCCCAGCTGAGGAGGTACCATGGAAGGAGAATGAGGAGCTGGAGGGTAGAAGTCAGCGTCTCCTTAAATCAGAGCTGCTGCTGCTGCTGCTAAGACAGTAAAGGATGTCTTAGTGCTAAGCTGTAGAAAACAGGCAGGCTGCAAACACGAGTAATTTTTATGGGCCAGACCCTGCTGGTTTTACTCATGTTGGAAGTCCTGGTGTCATTAAATGTATGTGTGAATTAAGAAAGCAGTGTTTGAATTTTTATTTATGTGGTCTCCTGTGCAATAACCCTGGATGGAAATGCATTTGTTAAGTTTTAAATGCGCTCCAGGTTTTATCATTACAAGAGTGGCACTGCCTTTACACAGCTTTTCTGCAAAATAAATATACTGTCTGCCATAAACACACTGTCTTTTCATCTCAACTCCTCATTACTGCATCTTCAGATTTTTTAATCTGCAATGCAAATAGGCAGGTTGGTGATCACTACACACTATGTTTCTATATCTTCTTGAGCTTAATTTAAAACAGATACAATGCTGTCTTATGAATACGTTGAGGCTTGATGTTCTAAATAGACTTTTAGTGTAGATGCTTATTCTGACTCCATTATTTTCCCTTTCACCCTAAATAAAGTTTTCCCAGATCACTGTTGCTACTGCAGAGAAATAGATTTTCTATTTTGCCTTGAAAGAAATGTGAAAAAGGAAAATGCTGATGGCACAAGAAGCAATTTGAATCCCATGATAGAAAACATAGCCTTAGCAGACAATGCTCAGTAATAAATAATAGTATAGGAACACTGGGGTTTTTGTTATCAGAAGAGAAATGCAAGGCAAACATTTTTAAACAAATAGATGTTTCCTTTTGCCCTTTTATCGGTAGTAAGAGAAAGGTGGTAGAAGGCAAGACAGTAGACCTGAAAAATAACATGCCCTGTCTGTCATTCAGCAGGTACAGAATTGGTTTTGTTTTTTAATAATGTGCATTGGTTCCACTGTTGTACAGACCACAAATAAAGGACGGGCGACAGATAGAGGTCAGGCACGATTACAACCAGTCATTTTCCTCAAGGTGTCTTGGTGCCCTTCACTGTTATTTCCTTTGTCATTATCCTGTGTGTGGAATAGCAAAGGAAAAGCTGTACATCTCACTTCTGCGAATGTGTTGGGCTGTTTGTTTTAGGCTTTGCCACAAGTAAATCAGATTTAGTAGGAGTGATTCACCAGGTACATATTCTTCTTTAAGTATAATAGCACAATACAAGACTGTGGAATTTCAGGGATGACAAAGCATACATTAAGTGTTATCCAAGAAGATAGTTTGTGTCCTGTGTGACTACCAGAGCTTATTACATTGCTCTTGATGTAACAGGGTGAATTTAAAACTTTGTGAAGTGCTGCCTTGTGACCGGCAAACTGCTTCTGACATGAAGCTGAAAGCTGCTGCTATTTGATGGCTCTTCGGTGACCTTTCAGAGGAGAAAGAATGGCCTCAGTCCAAGTTATAGCACACAGACATCCATATCACTACCAGGAGCAACTTCTACTCTGAGGGAGGATGAGTTCAATCATTCTTATGGGCAGGGATTTCCCAATCAGACCCCATCTTTCAGAATTGCTAATCACAGCTCAGCTATATTTTCTCATTCCTTTCCTTGGTATTACAGCTCAGAGCGTCAGCTCCATGGCTAATGCTGATCATGCATAGATGATGATGATGCACAGATCACTGGGCAATACCATTTCTCTCATCTAACTTCTTATGCAAATGACCATAGAGAAAAATCAGCTATTATTGCTCATGAGTATTATTGCCACCAAAGTACAGCAGAAAGTGAACACAAACAAACAAACAGATTTGTCTCAAACAGACTCACAATGTGCCCTAATCAGGCCTTTTGAAAGGGTCCACATTACTGGAGCAACCTCATTCAGAGTTGATTTGTAAGTCACACCATTTCTGGGCTGCGAACAGCCCAGTTAAATGTCAATAGAGAGGAATATTAAAAGAAGTTTATGCTTGTGTTACAGAGAGTAGATAACTTCTTTGGCTGTTAGGGACTGCCATGTGTGAAATTACCTTTGTGGGGCAGAATGCAGCCACTAAATCTTTACCCACATAACCCACAGAAAAGAAAGAATGTCCCCCCATCCCTGGCCAATTAACAGAAATGTTTGTCCTGTCTTGGGCTGTAAGAAAATTTCCCGTTTCTTTTTAATTCCTCTGTGAGTTCTTGCAGACATTTTCCCTTTCCCAGACTTAGCTGGCATGATCTGTGCTCTTAAATTGTCACCTGCCCCAGGTGGGGGCTACATTTCCACAGTACATTAGGTAGGGACTGCAAAGCAGCTCTGCTCTGTATAATAGAAGTTACTATTCTCATTATTATTTTTAATGCACAGTTAACTGTAGAACATGGGAATATGCTGACAGTTCATGTCTAATCACCCCTGTTGCAACAAAATATGCTTCATTTACAGTGAGTATACATACCAGCTCTTTTGTTTCTAATTATCACCAACAATTTGCTGCATCAGAAAGAGAAAGAAATAGGCCATCTAAACCAAAAATTATTATAACCAGTGGAAATTAGCTCTCTTACAGCTGAGTTTATTTCTTTGAACATGAAAGGAAGGAACGTACAGGAGTGACACACCTGGAGAAGAGCTTACACAGTGTCTTTTTAATGGAGTCAGTATCCAGTGTATATAGACTGGAAAATATGCAAAGGCACACAATGCAGGAAACTGTGAACAGTCTGCTTGGAAAGCACAGGCCAGCAGTGACCATTAGGTCACCTTATTAAAGATGAAAAATGGCTTGGCTTTGAAATAAAAGCCAGTTGCATCCTGGCAAATAAATTAATATCTTGATGTGGTTGAAGGAGCATAGAGGCAAAATACGAAAGCTAAAGCACAACTATAAATACACAAGGAAACAGCAACATGAGAATACTTCCTAAGTGCATTAGCAATAAATAGAAAGAGACAGTCTAGGAAAAGAAATCAAGTAACAGAAATGTTTTGTGCTGGTTTGGTTCAAACCTAGATCCATTTGTGATTTACCTTTGAAGTCAGAGGGGCAGGCAAGTGTCTAATAAGAGAAAAAGGCAACCTATAAAATAGCAAGCTCCCTAACAGTCAGCTTGACTTGTTTCTAGGACAGGTTAATAGGCTTCTGAGCTGAGGATTAGTTTTAGATTAACCTCAGAAAAGCTTTTTACACAATCTCTTGTGATATTGTCAAAAATGAGCTAAGCTGGCACAATCTCGATGAAGTTATTGTACAAGTACTAAAAAAATGTCTGTAAAATTGTTGGTTAACTGCCAAAAGGAAACGATGCGTTGAGCAAAGCTTCTGCAAGAAAAAGCCTAAGCTGAGCTCAGTGCTATTCAGCATTTTTATGAATGACTTCAATGATGGAATAAAACACACAGTAATTAAATTTGCAGATAATATCAAGCCGGTAGGATGCATGGGGACTGTTGAGGACAGGCTTAAAATTCAGAATTTATCTAAACAAACTGAAGATACAAATAAGATAGAATTCAGGGAAAACAAGTGCGATACTGTACTTATGTAGAAGTCATCACTTGTGCACATACAACATGGGGAATACCTAATAACACAATTAATTCAGAAAAAAAGGTACAGAGGATAAAGAATTACCAGCAGAACATGAGTAATATTTTTGCTAATAAAATTACCCTCCTACAAGGGCATGTGATGAAGATGTCACACACAGGATGTTTGAAGGAGCCCTCAGCAGGCCACAGCCTGAGGCTGGAGTACTGTAGGGAGTTTAATTCACCAAACTTTCAGGAAGAAATGACTCAGCTGGACAGCTGAGAGCAGCAGGAACAACCAAAGGTTTGAAAACACCTTCTGAGAGGAGAGGTTGAAAGAATTGGGTTTGTTTAACTCAGCTAAGACTCAAGGAGACACAACAACAGTCATCAAATAACAGAGAAGTTTTGTAAGAGGTTACCCTTACTGCCCGCTCTGCTAATATGCTTAAATTGCAGACAGGAGTATTTAAGGACAAATTAGACAAACTCAGTCAGGAATGACTTCAGAGGGCTGAGGGATCTCTCAGAATATCTTCCAATCCTGTCTGCTGCCCTTGTCTTCTCAATGTTATTTTTCAAACCTCCAGTAAAAGCATGCTTGTTCTGCCCATGAAAATCTAAGAAAAATAACAAAAATACCATTATGATTATTTGTTTTAAAATTTGAAATAAAGGGTAAAATCTCCAGAGTTATTTTAGGTGAACTTCAGAAAATTAATCACCCTTAATTTGCCAAAAAACAGCCTGTCATTTTTAGGCTAAACAATGGTACACAGGCCTTAAAAGGGAAATTATTGCAATTGCTGCAGTTATTCAATTGGAGCAATGACATGTTTGAGGGAGTGAATGACAGTTTCTAGATATTTTGATCATTTTACTGTCATCTATCTGCCCATTTTAAAAGTTTGCACGAAATATCAAAGGTATTATAGTGGAGGAAACTTAGACCAGAGCTTGTCCAGATAAAGTATTCACTAAACAGATGGCGGTGACAATGAAGCTTTGCAAGATGAAAGGTAATTAACCTGCTCAAGTGCTCATGACAGAATCCTTGGTACAACATCTAAGGGCCTGAAGGCAGAAAGGCAGAAATGAGCAGCAGTTTGAATTCTCAGGTGTAGGATGCCAGAAAGCTGGGCAGCATCAGGGGTTGTTTGCTCACCTGTACAGACAGTGCTGAATTCACAAGAATGCTCAGGGCTCAGTCAGTCAGTCAGAGGCTGGACAAGGTACAATTTTAGGTCTGGTCCTGAAAAACCAGAGTGGCCAGCTGTGGCTCTTTAGTGACCAGCTGTACCTTGGGGTACCAAGAGCCCTGGAAAGCCCAGAGTGGCCACGCACCAGTAAGAGCACCAGCCACTGGGGAACAGCCGATGCTGGACATCTCAGCTCATCTTTCTCTCAGCAAAGTGTTAAGAAAGAAAACATTTGGTTAGTTCAGTTAGCAGAGTGTTCAGTTTGCTCTGCTCATTATTTTGAGTCTGCTGCCTTTTAACTACACTTTGGTAAAGTTAATTGAAGCATCCTTTTTACTTCATTTTAAACAGACAAAAGAGGACTCGCCTCACTACCATTCATCTATTACGTTTTCCCATATTAATTTCCCCTTAGCACTTTCTTCAAATATCCTGACATTTACTTCTCCAGCAATTGTTTTGATATTTTTTCATCATTTCAGTTGCTCTCTGTAGGACCTTTTCTATTATTTCATGTGCTCTTTGAGATAGAATGCTGAGATTGAACACTTTAATACAGGCAAAGGTGTACTATAAATTCTTGTAATGATACTTGTTTTGTCTTAATACAATCTAACATCTCAATTTCTTTCTAGACTGCACTGAACAGCAGCCTTCTCAGTGCTGTTCCCTGCAATGACCAAGTATTTTTCTCAGAGTTGCTACAGCTAATTTAGAATCTATCAGGCAGTATGATTAGTTCCAATTGTCCCTTCAGCATCAGTTACCATCAGCTGTCTACCCTGAAGCTCACCTGTCATTTATTGAGTGCTCGACCACCGTTTGATCCTTCTGCATTCTTTGTATCTCCTAGAGCTAACAAGGCCTATGTAATTTCACCTTGTCAGCAACAAAAAAAAAAAAAAGAGTACTATTTATTGCCTTTCCAGACGATTTCCACAAGTTCCAGTATGGATCTTTACATTGCTCAGCTATTAATTTTTTTCTCGAGTCCTTACTTCTCACCTTCTTAGAGCTCCCTAATCCGCAAGAGTACTTCCTTCTTATAGTGAGATAATTTTTTTTTTGAGTGGGTTTATCCACATAAACTGTATTTACTATTGTAGCTACAAGATTTCCTGTCTTCAAGTAATGAAAGAATTCTAATAGACTGCAAAGATAATGTTTTCTTTAACAGGAACTCTTTTGATCCATTCTTTGATAACAGCTTTATCAAAATGATTCATAAAACTCCATACCAGCATGATCTCTACATTTCTTGCAGGAACTAGTCACAAGGCTGAGACTCACTCTCTCAAACCATTTGTACTCCCTACATCTTCCACTCTTCCCTTTATCTATTTGCTTTATCTTTATGTTTGCCTTTCACTTAGATTTTCAACTATTTGAGGATGGCTTTTACTCTTTTTTATGTTTGGACAGTGTATAGCATGGGGAGACTGATGCCCACACACACAAGTAGTACCTTGCAAAGACAATAGTAACTTACTGCATGGAAAATGTTTCAAATAAAGTGATTTACTGCTTATCAAGTGCAAACAGACATTTCTGTATCTTCTGCTCAGGTACCACTCTGCTCAGTCCTGATCCTAATAAAAATAACTCCTTTCTTTCCCCATGGTTTTCTAACATCAACACTGCACCGATCCAAAATAATGCCACTCTTAGATTAACTCTAGTGGATGTACAAGAAATTAATCTGGAGACCTCTGTCTATGCAGTTACCATCCTTAGACTTCAGATGGTATCAATTCAGACAATGATTTTTCTTATCTCCACTTCGGAGTAAGTTTCCTCTTTTTCCCAAGAAGCAGTTCAGTGTAAAAAGTTAGGAAATTCCATCACCTTGGTACATGCCCCTCTACTGTCAATAAAGTAAACAGCTTGTCTCCAGAAGTAAATGACGCTTTAATTATTTTTACCAAATAAAATGTTACTTACAGACTATTTAGTGGCAAATAACCAACTAGGGCAGATGGTGACAATCCCCTGTGTGACTATGTTGTAGTAGGAGGAAGAGCAAAGACGAATGCAACACAGTAGATGTCCAGCGCACACGTGGAAGATGACAAATGAGTCACACTCCAGGATCCCACTTCCCCTTCCACAAATGGATTTGTCAAAGGCAGGAGTGTGAGATCAAACACCACCAAATTGAGACATCTCATAGGAGGAGAGGATGGAGGTCAGCTTGCTGACAGAGGAGAGATTCCAGGAGAGTTCCCAAAGAAGCTGTATCTTCCTCAGGTTCAGGGAGTGGTATGACTGAAGGAAAAGCCTAAAGCAAGCTATGTGTGTCATGGCTCCTGCAAAGAGCCTTCACTGGAGTGAACACTGTGCTTTAAAGAAACTATTCAGTCATTGTTCTTGAAGAAAGCAGAACTGCAAGGTTCTTAAGACATATTTAACCAGGTACACACCAGAGGAGAAAGAGAGAAAACTGTATGTTCCTTCCTCAAGAGGAATGGTAGGAAGAGGCTACCTCAGAGAATGGCACATTAGAGACAGGGTTTAACAACCTGGTGACCATCATAAGTAGGCACAGTCATTTTGGCAGTACCTGCCTTGCTGGGCAAGTGCAGATCTGAGCTCTCTGAGCCCTCTTACCAAATCGCATTTGCCCACCACCCACACAGCCTGTTGATTGTGTCTCTGTCAAACTCACCAACACTGCAACAGGAAACCTAAACAACCCCTCTGCCTTAACAAGAGGCCCCAGCTCGCTCTGGTTGAGCCACACAGATCAGGCCTGGAAAGGGCTAAACACTGCACACCAAGCCTGCAGCTATCCAAGCTGTCCTTTTCTTAAACAGTCTATGGATTAATTAAGAATGTCCAGGAATATTCTCATCTCTGTATAAAATCTACACAGAAAATAGAAACAGCAAACATTTAAATAGTTTAAAATTCCTTATTAGATAGTATAGACATAGCTTTAGATTCTATTCTGTGCTGCTACAAAAAAAATATCCACAGTCAGAGCTGGCAGTCAGCTTCCCTCCTGGGGCACTGCAGGCTGGTAGTGCAGCTGACTGTTATCATGTCAGGAGCAGACAAGGAACTCTGCTCAGCAGTGACAGTGATGAAATCTATTGTTCAGTCCACAGCCAAGATGAATCACTCTCCTTCTCATCTCTTAGTGTCTGCAGACCTTTTAAGTTTTATACATTAGGTTATTGTGGAAGGAAAAAAAGAAAATAGCACTGAAAAAGAAATTAGGCACAACCTAATGAAACGAGTCCATCTCCAGCTAGTGGGAGGTTGCCCATTCAGTGTAGTCTTAAACTCAAAACCACTCTTACCAACAGGCTTGTTTCAAAACAGGGGAATAAGTGGGTACAAATAAAGGGAGACATTGGGACCGTAGGTGATCTGTTCAACCAAAGATCCCTAAAAGATCTGAGCACAATGGTTTTTTGTAAAAATGTTAGTATTAAATGAATTTAAGAAAAGCAACCCAAACAAGCAAACAAACATAAAATACACACCATTACATCCATTGACATATGACTGATTGACACATGACTGACAGATTGTTTATGATCATACCATAAACACGAGAATCTGGGTGTGAAAATGACCTTGAGAGCTTGTGTAACCACACCTATTCCTATACAATACCAATGTGTAACACTTAGCATTGACAGGTTCAGAAAAACTTAACCACTATTTATAGAAACACAGGTTTCCACACAATATTTCATATACTTTTCAGAATATCTAGTATTTCAGTATCTGATGAAACATCATATTATTTTCCTGCACATAAAACTAATGGGAAGTTGGCAATAATGGTTTCACAAGGTAAACGTTCAAGATGTTTCCACTAAGTAAAGTTTACAACCCATAATTCATGTAAAATCAAAAAGCTCTCTGAAATAATTTCAATACAACTTTCATTTTAATGCAGGATAGATAAGTGTATGCCAGCTCTCTTCTTACCTGTATTGTTTGTTTCACAAAGAGTAAGTTAAAAGAGATCTATAAATGCTCACAAGACGCCAGAGCCAAAACTGATGTGGCATTTTAAACTTCTGTTTTTAGAAATAGCAGGTTTGAACTTCACCTTCTGGGGAGAATTGCTCTTGCATTATTCTCAACATAGAGAGAAAGGACTTTTGAGGAAAATTTTAAGGAAAGCCATGACCATATGTTTTAATTAGCACATGTAGAAAGCTTTGCATGCTCTTAACAATGTGCTTCCATGTGTCCATCAGACCAGTGATGGAAGTCCATGCACCTACCCTCGCTCTCTCTCTTGTGTACCTGTGCCCATGGCAGGAAGGGAGCCACAAATGCAGCTCACAATCCCTCCTTGAGACAAGATCCTGGCTTTTCAAGCCAATGATATAACCTTGAAATCATGTACACACTGTGTATTATAAATAAATTTGAGCTGGAGCTCAGGCTGCAGCCTGCACTTGATACACAGCATGCACATTCTTTGTCTCAGCTGGACAGAGGAAGATCAAACAGGATCTTACATTAAAGAGATATCCACTGCTCACCTTATTCTTAGTGCTCACTGATTTCAATAGAAATAATATCCACCTGTTATGCAGAGTTTCACCAGTAGATTTCAAAACATTTTACAAAGGAAGTCAACAGTATTATCACCATATTACAGCTGTGAAATTTGAAGTAAAGGGAGGTAAAGTGCTTTATCAACAGTCTCCAAAAAAAAACCAAGCGACTGAAGGAAAGTCGCATGAAGTCCAGCACAAGGACTGTGTTAAGAGAAGGGCAGGACACCACAAATGCATTTTATGGAAAAGAGGTGCTATCAGAATGCAAGACCCTGAAAAATCAAAGGAAAGAGAAGGTTAACCTAGACACAAGGATCATACACAAGTAGAAGCTCAGGGAGATCTGGAGCAGTGCAGTAGATATGAGCAGATGGTAAAGGAATTATCAGAACCAGTGAAAAGCAGGGACAAGTGGGGTATGAGAAAGAAAAATATAAAATGGAGCTCTTTGGTATGGACCATAAAGGGTCCTGAAAGGCCAGAAAAGAAGAGGCTGTAGCAATCCAGATAAAACCAATGATACATGTTGGCAAGAGAAAGTCGAAGCTGTGTTCAGGAGGTTTCTGACCTGAGCAACTTGAGGTTGTGGGGTTTTTTAACTTCAAGCTGCAATCCACACTGAGGCTTTGCTAAGTCTGAAAGAAAGGAGTTGATTTGCTTTTCATGTTTCTCCTCTGCTCTACTTGGATTTTTTTCCAGGACAGTTTTCTCTTTTCTGCTGATTTATTCTCTCTACATCACATTTTTTCCCCTCCTATGATGATCTCTACTATCAGTTCCCAGATTTTGTGAGAGTACCTCCCCCCCAAAAAGTACAGGGTTTTTTCATTTAAATTGATTTAAGCTTTAGTTCTGCTTAAACTTCTGCTTAAAGAAGTTTTTCTTCTCTTCTGCATTGCCATGACCAACACTTCTGCCCTTTACCTCAATCAACATGATAATGGCATTTGTGCTGCTATGCATGAGCCATCCAGCCTTTATGTCAGAATATTTTGTGGAGAAAAACACAGCGACGGAGAATTCATCCATTTCAGATGCAAAAATATGAGGAAATTTTCCCTCACTCACTGAACATGCCTGTGCATTTCATGTACCAATCTATATCAGTTTGGAAAGGAGCACAGTATGACAGTAATGCCCTTGCATAGAAGGAGGTTTATTCATATTTGGACATTTCTTCACTGCTGGAAAGCAATATGTAGGTCTAAGATCCTGTAATTGCAATTGCAGTGGTGGAATGCAGTAATTTACCTATTTAAGCTTTTGTGTTTGCATGTATGTGGTACATCCCCTCCATCAGTAGAAAACCACATGAATTTTACACCTCAACACTTGTATAAATACAAGTCCAAAACTCTGAATCATCTATGATTCAGAATTATCAAAGTCCTGTTCCTCTTGCTTGAAGCTACAAATATGACTTGACTTTATCACAGTTGCCTAGAGAGGATATGAAATACAGCTTCACCATTTTGTCCTTCTCTCTCCTGTCCACGTGCAGATAACCCAAAGTCTGTTTATTGATGGTGCTGAGGACATTTCATGGCACAGTTCATGAGCTGACTTTTACAGGCTCTACTGAGTCTGGGTTTCTCAGTATGTGACACTGAGTTTCTTCTTACTTCTTGCAAGCCCTAAGGTGCTTTTGGAAATAGCTTCTCTAAGCCACAGATCTCTGGGTTTTCTCCCATGCACACTTTAGGAATAAGAAGCCAAAATTAGTAGGATGCTAAATTTGTTTTCATAGTATTTAATATTTCTGGCCTATTCCATTTTTTGAAGATCACCCTGACTGGAATTTAGGAATACAATTATAAAAGTTAGGTATTGCTAATGTATATAAAGTATTGTGTATTTTTGAGAATATGCTGCTTTTTCTGGTGTTTGTTAAGCATTATTGATATTTTTCTGATTAATATCTTCTGAGACCTTCTCAATTTCCCTAAAACTGTCTTGGATCTTGTTCAAGTATAAGCAATTCATCTCACTACTTCCTTTTTGGTGTCAGGGAGTATTTCTTTCTAATGACCATCCACATATCCTACATTTATTAATTTGTTTTGGTCAAAAATGAATTAATGCAATTGTAAATGGATACTGATAGCCCTCTGCAACACAATCTTACAAACAACCTTTCTTAAAAATCATAGAAGGAAAATCTTTACTCCAAAACTGGAACTCCAGAAGTTTCATCTTTTTAACGAAAAAATCATTGAGAACTTAAATATGTCTATCACCAGGCACAAGGATAGTTGAGCAACATATTTTTGCACATAATTCCTCAAGTGCTGGAAGAACCGTGGCTCACCACTTTAAACATCCTGTATCTGTTTTCCATGTTGCCAGACTGGCATTCCTGCTAAGCTCCAGGCTTGCTCAGTGCGTGTCAGGTTAACTGCTTCACTAGTGAAATCTGAAAACCTTCCTGCACCATATTTTAAAAACTGTATCAGTGTGGATGAATAATTAAAGAAGAATATAAAATGGTAAATTCCTACATCTAAGTATTTTGATTTCCAAAGGATCACAGCATCAAAATCAGATCTTTTTCAATTTGACTGTTGAAATGGTCCATAGTGATTTTTTTGTTCTTCTTAAAAGTCCTTGAGCTGCTTTCATATGAAGCATTGCGGATCAAATAAAAAGATTAAGACTTATACAAATGTTTTCACAATGCCTGGGTCTTCTGGGCTCCCCAGATATAAAAGGAGATTAAACAAAACACAGCACAATTTCAACTTATATAATTAAATTAAATCTTTGACTCATCATGTGAGGAAATACCAATACTTCTGGCAAGTACATGTGACAAAGTCAAGAGCCTTCTCTAAATTCATATGAAGAAAACAATATCAAGGCATTGCCCAAAAAAATTGCCACTTGCAATTTCTTATATCAAGTCCTCAAAATGGGCACCCAGACAATATCTATACCTGAGGGTAATGAGCAGGAACGAACAGCACAACTTCCAAAATACTGTTTTGCCTTTACAGCTGTTCATGTATTTCATTCTCACCAGCACCACACATTTCTGACATACACATAAATAACCATTAAAGAAGCCTAATGAATGGTGCAGCATGGACTGCTTTCTT
The DNA here is from genome assembly GCF_017639235.1 of Corvus kubaryi. NCBI lineage: Eukaryota > Metazoa > Chordata > Aves > Passeriformes > Corvidae > Corvus > Corvus kubaryi. Next base: position 5,938,533 of record NW_024581135.1, read on the forward strand.
TTGTGCATGTTTCACAACCAACTCACCACAGGCACATCAGAAATTAGGCTTTACTTATATAATGATTTATTTAAAGAGCAAGGTAGGAAAGATTGCCAGCTACATCTGCTCATTAACAGGCTGAAACACCCTCTGTTAGTTATCAATGCCTTTTTTTTCAAGAACTCCCAGGAGGTAATTCCTAGTGTGTTTGTTTTCTACTTCATTTGTGTGTCTCTCCCCATTGTAAAACCACTATGCAATATGCATGGATGTTTGCTGTACATTAATACCAGTACTTCCAGACTGAAGTGATTAGTGAAGCTCAGAATAATGCACACAAGAATGTATCTCTTCCGTTGTACCGTTCTAAAAATAGGAGGAGTCTGGATTTAACAAATCTTGTCACTGAAGGCTTACCTCCTTAGGGCTGTGAGGATAAGGAAAAGAGCATTTTTTTAACATCAAAACCAATATTTTTAATGAAAGAGATTATATGCAGGTCCAAAAATGCATCTGTACAGAGGACATGCAGTAAGGATGTCTCACTGAGTCTGCAGTGCATAACAAAGCATGGGGAGAAAAATATATACTGTAATGCTGTGCAAACCCAAGGTATCCAAAAATCACTCCATTATTGAATCAGTTCAACTGACACATTTGAAACAGCTCACATTCTAAAATCACTCACACTGTTTTAAAAGGAACTTTTTTCAGTTAACCTCTTTCTTTAGGTTTCCTCTTAGATATTAAGAGCCTGTATTTACTGTCAAATAATTACATATGTGACATTTTAAAAGAAACAGAAAAGGTCTTTGGAATTACGCTTATGTTTTTTACTTAGGGAATCAAAGATACAGGCTGAAGACACAAAATTATTTTGAAATTTCTGTTTTATATATAAATCACAGAAAAGTAAAAGGAAGTTATCCATTCTGCTGTATTATTAATACTTACCTCTAAGCCTAAGAGAACTCACATTATGTCTGTCAAAATCCTGAAAATTATTCTTTTTCAAGTCTTCAAATATTGCATGATGGATTTAAATCCATTAAAGGAAGATTTCACTTCAGATCCATAGCATTATATTCAAATCATCCGGGGATATTTGAAAATTTAAGTCTGTAGTACCTTCACAACTGATTATTTTAATGGCATTTAAGATAATACACACCAGCTGTTTGGAATTACCCGTCTACATCAGTGTCATGTCAAACTAGTTTTTCTGCCTACATCAAGATTTTGTGGCTCTGTATGGGAATCACCGTGTTATTCTTGTCATTCACATTTTTAGTGCTATGCTGTTATCCGTCGCTTAAGCTAATGAATAAATAATAGCTATTTTCCCTATTTTTGTCAAATTAAACTTTACTTCAGTTGGCCTTTTGCTGTTTTTTCAGCTCCACTGGGAGGAGAAGGGATTTACAGATATGTTTTCTGAATTTAAGCTTAGCAGTAAGTCTCTGTCTTCCTAAGCAAAAGAGTGTATTGAACCAACCCCCGCAGTGCTTGCAAGCAAAAGCATTGCTTTTGAGGCTGCTTGATTTCTCTCTTCATCCCAGCCCAAACCTGCTCGATGGCTACAAAGGAAATATCCCAGTCCAAAGGATCAGAGAGACACTCAGGAGCCAGGATCCCACAAATGCTGACGGTGTGGCAGATCCTCACATTTCATTTATTTACCCAGCTGTAAATTCCCTTTCCTGAGTACTGATGCCAGATACTCACCTAAGGAGGCTGGGAAGGAGCACAGCCTGTGTCTTCCTCCCAGCTTCCCAATTCCCAACACATGGGCAGACCTGACCCTCTCCAGGCCAGCAAGAGGGAGCCTGATGGGGGTCCCTGTGGATTGAGCACAGAGGTTGGACCAGATGACCCACTGTGGTCCCTCCCAAGCTGACCCATTCTGTGATCTGTGTGATCTGTGATTTGCTTCCATGGCCTCTTGGAGACAGCTTCAGCATCAGAATGGAAATATGGGAGACAGGAGGGAGAAGTGTCATGTAGGGGCAGCACTGGGAGTGTGATACCCCAGCAGCCCCCAGGCTTTGTGGTGTGCCATCTTCCCATACCGTACATGTAGGAACCCCCTGTCCAGTTTCTCAGGAAAACTCCTAAGCTAGAGCTGTCTGTATCTTCCAGCTAAATTCAGCAATCAAATATCTGGTAAATCTTTACCCCTTCTATGGAAAATAAGAACTGGAAAAAAATCTTCAAACTGGATAGACCCAAAGCGAATTAGCCAAAACCACCATCAGAGAGGGCACCGACAAGGAGAGGTCCTTGCACTGCAGTCTGTCAGACAGAACCTCTTGTTCCGTTACTCAAAGGGCCTGCTAGTGCTGCAATTTATATAGCTATGCCTTTATCCAAGATTAATCATGTAATTTTGTGCTACATCCAGATTCTACAATTAGAGTGAATATTTTCAGATGCTGCTTGGACTTTGCTTCCACAAGTTCAGCTCCAAGCATCACCTTGACTTCTATGGCTGCAGCTAGGAATTACTGTGGCTACGAGGGATCTCTTGAGAGAATCCCAGCTTGAGACTGTGTAGCTTTTGATGCTGCTTAGCCATGTCCAGCCTTTCAGTTTTAAAATGCATTGCAAGGGTGTTTGTGACATGACAGTTTGTCATCCAGGAGTTTATAGACCTCGTCCTTCCTTTCCATCTGGCTTTTGGGTTCCGGATTTTGGGTTGTAGGGTTATTCTCCCACACAATTACATGGAAGAACACCTCTAAGAGGACAATGCCCAGAGGAGATGCAAAGTGTTACATGATTATTTAGCTTGCAGAATATCAGACATGTAGTCTGTTTTCCAAGTCCCTGCAGCTGTGAACATGGGAAGTTGCTGTTCATCTTATCAGCGCCCTTTTCTGGTGGTGGCACTGAACTATTTTAGTACTGAATTTTTTTAATTCATTTTGTTTACTGAACATCTTGTCACTAAGTCTTATTTAAACTCCACAGAACATCAGCAATCACAAAAAGACTTGCAGCATAAGAAGCAACCACAAACTCCACTTACATACTCCATCTAGTTAACCAGGCTTTGTATGGAATCTAATGACAGACAACAGGAAAAAAATCATTTACCTGTGCTTGATACAGCAAATAATTTAAACTACTGGGAAATTTAGCTTTTTAGATGTCATGGAAAATGTATGAGATGTTATAGTCTGGATAGCTACTGATAAATTATAGAAGAACTTAGGAAACCATAACAACAAAAGTTAAGGGATTTTGCACGCAAATTGATACCTGGGATATAAGTCCTAGGTTGGATCCCAAATAGGAAAGGATATTTTCCAGTATAAATAGGAGCATATCCTTCTTCTGCACACCCCAGGCTTCACAAGGCTTGTAACATTCATGATCAGTCTTGTGAGAACACCACGTTAGCATAACACTTCATCCATGTTAACCCACAGCCTTTATGTTCATCCTCAAACCTTACTGCTCTGCTTCTAAGCCTAATCTAGACCTAAACTTGCACAAAAGATATTAAGGGATAGGCTGTTCTATCCCTGTTGAATATTGTATCCTTGAATACATTATAGGTTTTTATTTTAGTCTTCACAGTTACAGACACCACGAAAGCATGCACATCTGTTAGCTGCTTTTTAAAGCTGAATTCTCTCGAGTCTTACTCAACACAGTAAGGATCAGACAAAAACACACCTAAGGGGTGTCATAAAGCATTTTCATATTTCATATTTTCATAGGTCATCCTTTGACACCTTCCTGAATGGTAATAAAACCAACTTCCCTTTGCTGTTTTCAATGGAGTCATCACATGATTAGTTTTCTCCTAAAGCAATTCACAGGTGGATGATTTGATCAGCTGCTGTTTTCACGCAGCACAAAAAGATTTCCCTCCTCTCTCCGTTCTGTGGTACAGCATGAGCTGTGGAAGTGGCACCTGTGCCACCTCTGACCTGAACCAGCATCCTCCAGACCAGAGGAATTCTGAGACCCACACATGTAGGTGGCACCACTGGCTGGTTGCAAAGCCTGGGACTCAAAAAACTACTTTTTTTTTTTTTTTCCCTCTGGCACTGGTTAGACCAAGAAATGCTACAAACACCAAAATCTAAATAAGAGCTTTCCCTTCTACAAGGTAGTAATTTTTTCTTAAAATAGATGCTTGCTCCTCTGAAGAGCTTTTTAACTTCCTCTGCCTATTTTGTGAAATTCTCCCTTACATCTATAAATTATAGCTAGACAGACATAGGATAACAGTTCAAAGGCAATTGAGTGTCAGGGAATAAATGTGCTTTTAGATGGTTTCATGGGGTTTTTTCTTTGACATTTCCATGTAATTTAGGGTTAATATGTCTGCCATTGCACCCAAACGTGTAATGCCAAACACTGGGGAGTGGTGAGTTTTCTTTCACTCTTTTTCCTCCAGCTTTAGCATTGCACCTGATTTCCTTTCACAGCCTTTGAGTGACAGCGCTCCTGTCCTCACTTGTGCGCACCTGGGGGACGCAGCCGTCTGTCTGCAGGTCCTATTCCTGCAGACAGCACAGTAACAGAGCCCTGCCCGCAATTCCCTGCTCCTCTGATGAAAATGAAGGGATAAAGCTTTGCATTTTCCCTGGAGTGATACCCGCGAGCCGCTCGCTGGCTGCACGGGCACTTGTTAATGTCCCCGTGCTGGCCGCGCGTTTGTCTGCAAAACCACGGGCGAGTTTAAAGGTTTGGAACAAGTATTTTCATGGAAGCATTTTCCGTGGAGCCATTCATCGCTGGAGATTGGGCTGATTTCCAAACCAGGGCGTTTGGGGGTTTGGATACACCAGGCTGCCCTCCGGCGGCGGCCGGCGCGCCGCGCCTGCTCCCTGCTCTGCCGGAGCCGCTTCCCGGCCTCGCTTCCCCCGCTCCTCCCCACACCAAACCCGCCGGCCGGGGCTGCTCGGGGGCACAGGCGGCTCCGGGATCCCGAAAGCCTCAGGAGCGCTGCCTGTGAGCGGGACAGGCTCCCAAAGCCTCGTGCCTGAGCTCCCTCCCCGCGCTCGGGCTGTAACTCACCTCCCGCTCTGGAGGGGTGAACCAGAGACAGCAGAACACATTCTTTGTCATCTCTTATCAGTTTTGAAATAAAAATTTAAACGGCAGTGAGCTGCCGCAAACTCGTGCCATTGCTGCCAGTAGTTGGTGCTTCATGTCCCTGTGACCCGTGTCCATGGGGACAGCGTTTTCCTGGTGCTCCATGTCCCCGTGAGCCGCCTGTGGGGATGGTGTGTTCAGCTGATGCTTTCAACCTGCCTGTGATTCTTCAGGGACCAATTCTAAGCTGCTGGGTCAGTACTAGGAAGGAAGCAATAATTGCATTTGGTTTCTACACACTACAAAAAAACCTGCTTCCTTTAGTTATTACAGCAAGATGAATGGGAAATGCTTCACGTTTATTTTCAGAGACGGTTACTATCACCCTCAAGTCAATTGCTATTATCAGTGTTCAGAGAAGAAAAGGAAGTGCCACTTTCAGAGTGCAGTGGTCTCACCTGCTCCCATTCGATTTTGAATGCCTCTCAAAAACGGGAGATTTAGTAACTTGCCACTGTGTATTCTAAGAGCTGAATCAGCTCCAGTGCAGAAAGGGGCTGCACCTGGAGCCAGCGGGATGCAGCAGGTTTGTTCCTCTTCATGCTCAACCTGCTCGGACGACAGGCGTGGGAGTTGCGTCACCTGGAACCAAGAATCACTCCCCCGCAGCAAAGATCTGAATTTGTGTGTGAATTCAAACACCGGACATGGTGGGGAAAGCAGCAATGTCACAGCTCTGGCTGCTGACAGGGTACAGAGGTAGCCAAAGCCAGCACTGAAAGTCAGTGATCTGTCAGTAGGCATGAGGTCAACTTCTCTTGCTTTCTGTCTTTGGTAAAGCTCTTATTTTCCTTCAAACTAGGATTTCAGGGTTATTCTCCAACACAATTACATGGAAGAACACCTCCAGCTTTGAGAGGACAACGGCCAGAGGAGATGCGAAGTGTTACATGATTATTTAGCAAACTCTGCAAAAGGCTGGTGTTCTGCAGGAGGGGACCTAATGCCACGTGTACTCTACAGATCTTGATGCAGAGATGTTTTATAAGAATGCACTGGAGGTTGTTTCAACTCCTATGAGCCCAAAACATCACTGATAGTTCCACCTTGGCTGTCTTATGACACATTTTGTCACAGAAAACTGTCAAATGCCAGGCCAGGTCTTCCTAACATCGGTGTGAAAAAGGGAAAATACCCTTGATATCCAAAATGGGAAGGATCACCCAGTTTGCAAAGGACACTAATGGTATGAGGGAGCACTTTGTTCAATTATACCATGTCTATGCTAAGTGTGAGAGAAAGGGTGCCTTGCAGAGTTGTGTAAAAGGGGGCTCTGCTGCTAAGGTTAAAAAGCATCCCACAAAAACAATGTGAATGGGGATATGGCACTCACATAAAGGAGACTCATGAACAGGTCACTCATACACAGCACCACAAACCTGGGTGCACATGGTACAAGCACTACCATAAGCAACTGACCACAGAGATTTGACACGCATCATCAGCTGTTTAACAATTAGCTTATTAGATCAGATTTTATCCAGCCAGGAATCTGGTTAAGGGTTAAATCTCTACAATTAAAACCTCCTCTTGCTGAAGATTTTTTTTTTAATAAAGAGCTTGTAGCTGAATGGTAAATAAGATTTAGACCTGTCAGAAGATTAAGTGTTCTGCTCTGTTCCTAAGCTTAATCTTAAGGCAATTAATAGTTCTCAAGGTCTGAACAGTAGGGATATGCATGAATTTTCTTAATTCCACCAGCTGAAAGTGAGTTGAATGACTTCTGCCTCACATTGTCACACACACGCTGGCATGGCTTGCAGTGATGTAAATCAGCAGTAGTACAAGATTATCCACCAGTGATCCATAAGAAGAGTAATACATCGTAACATATTACAGCAGATTAAAAATGCGTAAAAGAAAATCCTTTCAAAAATCATAGTAAGAATTGGGACTATTTTTTTCCCTTTAATTTACCCTCTTGTTTAACTTCCTGGTTAAAGTGGATGAAGTTAATGAAGCAGTTTATAAAAGAAAAAATATTGTAAACCACCATGTTTAATCCACATCTGCATTATATTGTGCTTTTTGTGAGTAGGGTATGTGGTGTGACATGTTCAGAGATATATTTCCATCCTGGAACCACATGGAAGAGCATGGGCACAACCGCATTTTTCCCAAGTCAGGATGCTGAAATTGTTTTTCCTGACTTCTCATTCCCACTCTTTCCAAATGAGCACTGTAATCCCGTTTTTTCCTTTTTAAACTGTATATACTCATTTAGCCTCTGCTGTCACATCCTGAACAAGGAGTACAAGCAAGCAGCATTTCTGGGTGATCAGCTGGGATCACATTTGGACCGAGACACAAGTTATGGATTGATATTGCGGCAAGCAGTCATCAGCTGGATGACCCCACGCAGTGCCTTTTTTGGGGGGTGAACTTTAACAGTATCAAGTGTTAATTTGATACTCCTGGTGCCTGACAATGACACACTTCATGGACCAGCAGTGGGTCACAGAGCAGAGCTGAGCATGGCTTAGGAAGTTCTGGATCACATGGTGGTCACAGCTGCTTTTGTCTCCCAAACAGTGACCCAGAGCACAACAGCAAATACAGAAAGTGATCATTACGAAACAGCCTAATTAGGTTTGCTATCTACTCGCTTACAGTGTTATGAATCACTTTATCAACAGGGATTATATCTTTATTTGAAGTTCCCACTTTGTGCAGTAATTATAGTCTAAATGTCCTGTGCAGTCTGTTCACCTTAGGAAAGGCGAGTTACATTGTTAGAGTTGCAGAATTGAAATCCTCAAGTTCTGCCACACAGAGAACACACCTGCTCTGGTGAGACAATGTCCTCAATCTACACTTTCCAAGACCCACAGGCAGCAAACTTCCTGCAGCCAAATTAATGATTTTTCTTAATAATATTTCACCTTTTAATTTTTTTTTTTTAATAATAAGCCATGATTTAACTTCCTAATAATTTGAAATAGTCCAACTAATATCACTAGTGCTGGCAAAACCAGAAATTCCTCCTGATTGGGTGCCAGTCACTCTTCACTGAAAGGTCTACTAGTCATTCTGCTGTTGTCTTTGAGTGACTAAACAAGGGGAGCTGCTTTTTAGTTAAGTTATATTTAAATGTAAAACACTTAAAATTTCTTGGTAACTCTGTTCTGAGAGCTCCTGTAAGGACATTTTCATTGCCCTTCAGAACACTTCCGCCTTTGGGAGCACAGATTTGCCTGATTAATTGTTCACAAATAAAGGAAAAAAAATTGATATCCGCAAAGTATCCAGCAGATTTTCTTCTCAATTACATGTTAGTGAATACCTCTCATTTGTAGCTCTGCAGTTGTGCCCCATATTCTCAGGGGTTTCTGATTAAATCCTCATTAATTTTGCATCATAGAGAATGAGCTTTAAAATTTCAAGTGGGTGTCAAGTTGCATTAGGACTTGTGTACTCATTCTGCCTGAACTGTTATTCATGCACAAACAGTGCATGAATTGGTTGGTTTGTTTGTCTGTTTGTTTGTTTGTTTTATTAGGGTTAGAGTTAGGGTTAGGGCTAGGCTGCAGCATTCTCCTTTTTAAAAAAGGAGGATGCTGTAGCCGTCAGGTAGAACTTCATGGTGTGAGTATTTTCGTGTTATAATGGTGTGTGTTTGGTGCGTGTTTTGGTGCGCATTCTACACCCCTTCATTCAAGTTACATGAGAAAAACACATCAGTATCATGCCAAGGCAGGTTCCTCTGTTAACTGGAAGATTGTTCTGCATATCCAGACAGTCTCCCAGAAATAGTTTGGCTGCTTTAAGAGCTCTAAACACATTTTTTCATGTTTTCTCCTGTGTAAAGTTCTGTGCTATGCCTGGAAGTAAGTTTTGCTACAAAAGATGCTTTCACTAGTCCAGGAGCACAGACAACATATATGCACTTAGATTTCTCGTTATTTTTTTGAATAGTGTTATTAATAACCTTAATTGATTTCATGTTGTATTTTGCTATTCAGCTCAGGTTTGTGTTTTCTTCTGTTTTGTGCAAATTGTACTGATATTCCACAGGAAGTTAGAAAGACAACTTTCTGTAACTCACTGAAAAGGATAGGAGCTAGCAGCCTTCCTTTCCAAATGCCAGCCAACAGTGCTGTCATCTCAAGTTCTAGGCCATGTGAGCCATAACCAAAGAATCAAGAGGACAGATGCGTAATGATATGAAATCTTGACTCACCTGCATAAAAATTGAACCATTTAAGCAGCTTCACTGCCACAGAATAATGTAGCTCGAAGCACTTTTTTACCTCAATTTCCTGATGAAGCACAAGAGCAAACTCGCGAAGAACAGTGAGAGCAGAAATATAGCACACACACCCAGGCAAATAAAACTATTCTTTCCTTAAATGCAGTGTAAAACCAGTGACTGCCAATTCACCTTCTGAACCTGACAGCATTGCTCACCTATGGCAGAAATGTAACTGTCTCTACAGTACTTGAATTTTATGCTAGAGTTTGTTTCTCTAGGACAGTTTGATAAGTTGATTGTGTCATGAAATACTTAAAACTTGTAACATAACAATCTCCCTGCAACACGAAAACACATAACCAAACGCTGTTGAGGTTTACATATTTCTACCTGCCAGAACAGTCTGACTAAACAGTATTATTCCTATTATTTGTACATTTTCTTAAAACTGACCCATACACACACTTCCTTTCTTTTATTGAGTATGCTAAAAACAAAAAGGGCTGTGTATGAATTTTTCAAATCAATATTGACCTTTTTTTCTTAAGCTATAAAAAATGTAACCTATTTCTGTTTCAAAGTTATTACCAAGCAAGCTGATATTCTGCTGGATGCTCTCAAAGCTTTTCAGTGCAGTAAATATTGTTGATATAATTTCACTGACATATGGATCAGAATAATATAGATAGTTCATAGCCAATTGTTTGAAATACGTTTGAGTAGGAGCATCTAAGAGGAGTGGGAAATAAAATAAAAGCTTGTAAAACTTGCTGCCAGCATCTAGATCAGTGAAGAAAGAGGTGATTGAAAACAACCCAGTTTTATAGCAGAGAAAGGATTGTTATCTTATAGAAGGTCAAATACATAGAAGAAAAAATACCATCCCTCATTTGAATAAAGTATAAATATTAATTAGCTTTAACATAGGAGCCTGGAAATAAAATAATTTCTAAAAATATGTGATTGTGTATTAAATATTCACCCAAGGATCAAAATAATAAGGTGACCAAGAGACAGTCTAGTATATAAACTGGAACAAACAAAGAATTACAAGCAGCTTCCTTGCAGTGTAATCGATCAAAGACAGTTGCACTTAGAGTTGTGTGTGTGAATGTGTGCTGACAGGGTCCTTTACTAGCACAAACACAGAAAATGAAATGGCCATTTCCCAGTAAACTGCCATCTCTGCCGCTGATGGCTGCCTTCTGCAAGGTGAGTTGGCTCATTCCCTCTCTCACTGTCAGTCTCCAAGCTTTGAGTCTTGGAGAACGAAGCACGTCTTTCGTCATCAGCAACACTCTGAATGTTCACATTGCTACTGTCATGTCCAGGGAGCTACTTCTGTCCTCCAAACCTAACAGCAGTCAACTGCTCACATGGGGCACCCTCTAAGCATCTTGACTGACAGTGACAAGAGAAAGAATCAAAAGCAAAGCTTTTCATTTTTGAAGAAGTGAAGACAAGAATAACTTATTACCACCCCAAATAAACTAGTTCATATATTTTTAAAGTAAGGCATCTCCCAAACTGCATGGGGTGTCCCTATGTGGATTCAGGAAGCACAAAAACTCTCCTCATACACAAGAGGAAAGTATAAGAAGAAATAACTATGTTATTGACAAATGCATTAATTGCATTCAAGAGAGTAGAGTGGGAAAGAAAATTACAACTCACTTGGTAGTGTGTAAGTGAGCAGAAAAAATCCCCTGAGAGGTCGTGTAGTCATCATGGCAGGTGGTTGTATTGTTGTCCTACAGGCCAGGTAAAATATCCATCAGAATTGACAGGCAACGCATGAATATCTGTGGATATTAAATAAGGCCATGAAACATTTTTTTCCCCTGATTTCCAGCAGCCTTTCTAATTCAGCCACACCTGCCTATCTATTTTTACTTGCAGAAGGGAATCTCATTTCTGTCGTTGTATTGCCGGTGCCTCAGAATTCTCACATAATGCAGACATAGCTATTGTACCTCCAAAATGCTCCTCTGACCTAAACAGTGCCCTAAAAAAAAACCCATCCAGGCTTCTGATATATACAGTGAAGAGTGACATTGTCCATAGCTGCTGGCAACACAGCAGGAGATTTCCCCTTTGGAAGGAAACCTGAAATACAGGCATTCCAAAGTTAAACAGCAGTTTCAGGCTCGCTGTCCTGGTAGGGGATGGAGGTAACACCTTGTTTTTCTCACACCACTGCTGAAATATGGTGTCCATACTGTCCATGCAAATGTACACAATGCCAGCAAAGGAGAAAAGGTTTCCTGACCTTTCTAATAACAAGCGTGAATTCAGAAGGCTTTCACATTCTTTATTCCTTCACATTCTTTAAACTGCTGCACTGTTGGTGAAGTGGAAAGGGAGGGAAAAGGATTTTCAATGTAGCCCCACTACACCTTTCACATACAGATTATAGCTGGTAAGAATAGACAGACCATTTTTTCCAAGCTATATAAAACGTGTCCTTAGGCAGTAGTTTCAAAATGACTTACTCTGAATTTTAGGTCTCATGAAAGTGTTTCATTTTCTCCTTGAATATTTGATCCTTACCCAGACAAAGCAAGAAAATTGAAAGAGTTTTGCAGTCTTTTATTTCCTTCCCACTCACTTAGCAAGGAATTTGGTAAGGATGATGTTACCAGAAACTGAATCAACCAATTAGCAGGACTATTTATCTTGTGCTTCTGCTGAAGAAGGAACATGGGAGACTTGAGAATACTGAAAGAGCAGTAGAGTATGCAAACCATCAGGGTGTTTCATAGACTGCAGCCACTTTTCACACAGACAACAAGGATTTTAAAAAATCTCATTTAATTATTTCATCTCCCACTGTTGCTGTCACCTTCTATAAACAACTGAGTAAAGAAAGATGAACTAGGAAAAGTAAACTAAAGCTTAATTAAGAAGGTATTTTCCTTTCTTTCCTACTCGGGCCCATGCATGTATCATGTCCCTAGGATCCAGCAGACGTGTCATTTCCTTACTCTGCTAATTAGAGACACCATATTCCCTGAACAGAGTGTTGGAGGTATATTTTCAGCCATTTATTTTAAAACAGAGTGACAGTCACATCTCTAACTTGTAAGTATTCATGTAAACACTGCCTATTTGCTCAACACCACTTAAATCAATTTGACTTTTCACACCTTTTCAAAACTAGAACTCTTGCAAAAGAGGTCAACACTGAAAGCCTTGGATATGACACCAAGAAAGTTGTAGTAGGTGGAGCTGAGACAGGAACATTTTTTAGGCTGTCACTGAAAGCCTGTGGAGGCCCGAAAGACATGAGCCCTAATTATTATGTCTGAATCCAACTGAAACAGTGGAGTGACTGCTTAGCAGGCAGAAAATTAATGACTAAGCAGAGTATCTGTAAACTCTCAAAGAACTAACCAAAATCTACCCAACATACCTGTGGCTTGTTATGAGCCTGTACAGACCAGGAAGTACCTAACCTGAGTATTTAAAGGTACCTATCACCAACTGAATAAATAGTGCTGCCAGTAAGCAGAATTTTCTACATGTTTATGCATGGATAAATAACCAATTTAAAGTTGCATTACAGAAGATAATAACCAGGAGGAGAATGCATAATATGATGTAGGAGCTGGCATACAAAGGGGATGCACATCTTCCCTCCTTCAAATTTGGGCTACCAAAGCTCAGTGTGTGTCATTTAATCAGCACAGGGTCTTGTGTTTATCTGTCATCCTGCTCTCCCAGGGAAACTGCCACGGCAAATGGACTGTGAGGAAGACTGGTGTAGCTTTATAAGGACTTGGAGTAGGCAATGAGTGCCCCTAGGAGAGCAACTGCATGTGGAATACTGTGAGTGGGTTGACTCGAGTACCTCCAGATCCATAGGGACAAATGTACCTGAGGTTCTGATTAAATCCACATTATTTTCAGCATTATAGAAAAGGTACTTTAACATTTCAGGTGGCTGTTAAGTTTCATTCATGTGATGACCCTGAGGCCTCTGGTACCATCCTGTGCCCACACTTCCAAGGGATCTGGTCCCATCACCTGCCTGGTTTTTTCCACTTTGTGTTTTATTGTAAGGTCATGGATAGTTGACTCTCTCTAAGGACAATTTGCCATTACTACCTATTAATTACAGAAGTACATATAACAATAAGCATTAGTGCTACATGTGCATGGTCTCTCCTTGACATCACCAGCTACAGAACAAGGGTCCATGTGCTTTGGTGTCTGACCAGCATTTTAATGCTTTTGCCAGCTTAAAGATAAACTTTCACAACAGCAGCCAACCTCCCCATCTTTAACAGAAAGGACAAACTCGAAGCCCCTCAAAAATCACTAGTAACCTTGCTGAACACAACAAATGGAAAATGTCTGTAAATATGTTGAATATTAGAGCTAAGCATCACCCTTCACATAACAAAGCTACTCAAGGAGGGCATTTCCATCTCAGAAAAGTGCCCAATATCTTGCAACATATAATTTGCATAACCAAGAGATGGCAGCACTCCATCAACCGTTTGCCTGAAGCAGTTATTTGGAAAGGATAATGCATCTGTAAGTACCATACCTGTGTGTATGAACAGCTCTAGGAGACTAAAAACAATGGAATAACAATGGAGCGAGACCTGTAATTATTATTCTATTGCTTTATAAAGGTCAAGTACAGATGAAATTCATTCACCAGCAACTTGAATTATTCTTTACACACCTTTTACTAAGAATAGGACATAGCAAGTATTTGTTTTCATTTGGTTGTCTCATAGATGTATATTCTCAAAGCATATTTCATAAGATAAAAAATGACCTTTCACAAAAACTTAAGAAGCACATATATATCAAATACACACTTTCATTTAAAGCACTTTCTCAGCAGTTGAAAAAGTTCCTTCGTAATAACCTTAAGGATCGAGGCATGTGTAAAAATTTAACATTTTATTATATATATATATATATGTGTGTGTGTATATATGTGTGTGTGTGTGTGTATAGGTGATTGTGCCCTGCAGACTGATGCTGGACAGAAATTGGAGGAGCTTAGGATTTCCCAAAGACCGCCACTGTCCCATGTCATCAGGCTTACATGCACACAAGGGGTTTGGCAGCAGTGATAATTAACCTCTTTTACCACATTGAGCTTTAATTTACTTTTAGATTCTATGAACAGCGTGTGGAGTCCAGTAACAGCCTTTGAACAGTGCTACAAGGGAAATGAGCAGCACAACTCTATGGGCACTATGAGGTGATGAGGAAACTGGGTAAAAGGCTGATAGCAATGAACTGGACTGAAAAGGAAATTGTTGAACTGAACTGTTGCTGTTGGATGAGTTTTGAGAGCAGCATTATTTAAATTAATGAGATTTGCTGCTGACTAATGCTAAGACTGCTTTCCACCTCTGTTCCTTGGTGCTGAAAATCATTTTCCAAGCAAAAGACAGGTTCAAATAATATTGATTATATCTCAGAAAAACACATCACAAATAAGTTACATAATATCACTAAGGATCTTATGGTTTTTTGCATGTAAATATTATTCTTGCTTTAAAATATCTGACTAGATTTTCCCCTGTTACAATCTTTTTTACTTTAGTCTAACTCCATTGGTGTTACATTTAATTTAATCCAATACAAAAAGAGAATCTGTTTGTTTTCTTAAAAAATACCAAATGTAAATTTTTGTAGCTTTTGTTCTTTTGTGTAGTTTTTTTCCTAATGTGACGTTGTTCCTCCATGGTATCTCTGTCTATGCAGACAACATCCACCACTATTGGATATTTCTATTTATATAAAATATTTTCTTTCTTAGAAGAACAGAAAATGGGTTCAGTTTTGTTTAGGAGTGGGAGTATCACAGCAGCAGGAGTATCATTCAAAAAACAATTCAGTATTTCATCAGAAGATACTAAGTGTAGGCAGTAACTAGAAACTGGAATATGTTTTTATTCTACGTTAGCGTGTACATCCTAAATTACAACAATCAGACTAGATGAGACTGAAGTCATCATGAGAACAAGTTTAACTGTTCATCTCTTCTTTTTTTCTATCTACAACAGAAGGCTGCAGTACCAACTTTCTCCTCGTTCTCACACAAATTAATCCTGTTGCCTGAAATGAGCTCCAGTGACACTGGAAGGAGATCCAGGACACTGTACATAGTACCTGGAGCAAATCACTCCATGAAACTGAGCAAGCTCTCCCAAAACCAGATCAGAAGCTAAGTTTTTCTGGCTATTTCTATTTAGGGGCCTGGAGTCCCCATTCATTAGTAGTTCAGAGGGTGGAAAAAGAAATCTTAAGAACATAGATCACAAAGAAATTAAAACAGCAAATTTCTTGAATTATTATTAGCTCAATAAAAACCCAGTCTTATATAAATATACTTTGAAAGACCACATAAAATTAAATATAATTCCCAGGGGTAAAAAGAGGGTTTTTTTTTTTATCCTCTCTGAGATGATCTATTCTTCTGGAGCTCCCCTTCCCCCCACTCTATGATGTGGTTGTGTCAGAATCAATGATCTACTTATAGATAAAAGGACAATTTTTTTTTATTCAGCATTGAGTAAAAATACTGCTTTCAGTTGTATTTAGTATTCCTTTTAAGTTTTGGGGTTTTTTTTAATGTGGACAGAAAACTTTAGATAACTGCTTTGAAGATAATTCCCATATCAAGCAGAAAGCACAAAAGATTACTAAAGTTCAAAACTTTTTAAGTTCTGACTTAGGGAAGATAGGAGAGCTCACTTTTTCCAACACAGGGACCTCCAGGTTGTTCAGAAACACTGCTGTTTAGCTCATTTCCTTTCTCGAGTTTCACACTTCTCAGCCTCTGCCTTTGCTGGGATTCCTTGACCTGGTTTGCACCCTCGGTCTGCTGGTCAGCCAAAGACAGATTATGATTTTATTTCTTTTTCTCATTTCTGTGACAAAGGCTTAATTTTAAGTTACCCACTCCCGATACACCCATTTGTAACCTATTCTTATGTGTTCTAAACACACTTTTACCTACGTGATTTAGCGATTGCTCTCCCGAGTTTTTATAAAGTGAAATTTAACCCTTTTACAAATGAATGGATGGCACCTTGTAAATTGTATTCCCATAATTTTATTCAAATTTATTAGATACAAAATTTCCAGCACTTGATGTAAAGCACCTCCAAGGTGCTTTTGTCATAAGATCATTATTTGCCATGATTTGGGCTATTTAAATGCATATCACGCTTTGGTATCTCTAAAGTCACTTCTGGTTTACCACAATTGAAAGACCACCATTAGTTTCAGGGCATTATTTGACGAAATTTAAGACCAGTTTGAGCTCAAATCGGTAGGAATACACACGTGCTTACTACTAAGCATATTTATCAGCTGAAGAACTCAGTGGAAGTTCTTAGGAAGGAGCTAAGAAAGATGCTTTGACCGTGTTTCATGTAGGAAAACGTTTGCATGATCCTTATCCATTCTAAGGTAACAGACTACTGAGAAAGATTTAAGTACAAACTCCAAAACTTGAAACAATTTGCCATAAAGCAGAAATAGAGAATGCGTCTTGAGTAAAACCGTGTATCTGAAATGAATGCAAGATGCTAAATAACATAATATTGTAACTTCAAGATCGATGGTTTGGTGGCAGAATTCGGGGGGCAGAACTCAGCTGTGGTAGCCTGGCCCATACCAAAATTGAGCTGCTGGAAATTCAGGGAAGCGCAAAAATCACTTTTGTCGAATTATCTTGAACAAAAAGTTTGCTTTCACCCTGTTTTTATAGTAGTAAAAACTTTGCCGCTCTGCCAAAGGGGGAAGAGCCACGGTTCATTCAGCTCCTAAAGTAAGGCAGATTAGAAAGGCTCTGACTGTAAGAACCTTGAGAAGTTTCTCCGATCACCTGCAAAGTGATCCTCAGTTCCGTGAAGATAACCACGTTTAGAATTAAATACCTCCGCATTAACACCCCCGATCTCAGCTCCTTTCTCTCACTTCGAATACAATTGCCTAGGAATTGTAAATTTGCACTACTATCTACCAGTCAAACACTGCATTTGTTAAGCGGTACTGCAGAGTTTACCCAGCCTTTCAAAGGCAGGAGCTCCCTGCGGGCAGACGCCTCCGCGGGGCAAGTCCTGCCGGTGCAAAATGCGATTATTAACGCGGTGCACGCTCCTTTCTTTCTGTCTTTCTTTCTTCCTTCCCTCCCCACGCCCAAAGCGAAGGCACGCTCTCGGTATGTCTCCGCAGGAAGCCGCTGCCCACAGGCCGTTCCAGCGCTCCGTGGCCCTGCGGCCCTGCCGGGCCGGAGCGCCGGGATCCTCGGCTGCCAGGGGCTCCTGCAGCAGCCCTTGCGGATCGCGGTCAAGCGGCGTGTCCCGCCCCACGGAGCGCGCTCCGAGCCCCACGGCTCCTCCCTGCCTGATGGAACATTTCATTTCACAGATAAACCCACCAGCCCGCTCTGCACTGAGTAATGACTCATATCTTCCTAAACGCTCCGCTGAAGTTTGTTTACAGCGCTGTCGCTTGCTACATCGGGGGAAGGAGGGCTCTCTGTTTCCTTTTTTACTGGGTTGGTTTTTTTTTTAAGCAAACACAACTGACAAAACTGTCAACTCTTTTTATTGTTTTCAAGTTGTATAAACAGAATTAAGCTGCGGGGAGTCTATTAATAAAGTCCCACACAACAAAACTATTCACAATCTTCAAGGCAGGTTTTAATCTCCCAGGAAAAAATCAATTTTATTTAGAATAAACTAGTAAAGAATAGAGACTACTCCAGGGAATTAGTCTTTAAAGTATCATGGAGAAATATAGATTTTCTTCTCTATAAGAATATGATGTTGCAATGCATATAAAATGTGCCATAACAGTTACATAAAGGCTTCTTTTAAATTTCCAGGCTCATTAACCCTATAGCTTTCCAGAAACAAGTACTTCGGGGGGAAATAGGTGTTGGGGAAGGTGTAATTATAGAGACAAATACCTGGCAGAAAAAGCTTAGAGTTCCACTGCACTAATGAACCACTCCACCAAATCCCAGGAGGTCAAAATATATTATGTGTGTGACTCCAGTGCAGAAGAAGTAACCCTGTGCCCTTGCTTTCCATATCTATGGCATCTTCAACCTGTCACAAAGGGATCAATGCAGAGGGTGAAGTTATATTAATACAAATTAAATGGCCACCTGGAATACAGCTGCCAAGACCTTCACTCACAGATGGTGACACTTTATCTTGGAGGCTGAATCTGTACAAACAACCTAAACAACACAAATTCTGCTCTTGGTTATACCTGTGCTGCTCTGCAGCTAAGCGTGTCTTCATCAGCTACGGCAGAGACAATGAAGCTGTTTTTACTGAACAGAATCTGAGGCGTTTTCACTCCAATATAGACACTGCTGGGTTTTTAACATTTATAGCTTGGAGAAGTCAGAATGACTTCAAGCCCTGACACCCTACATTTACTTGTTAACAGGGTCAGGATTTCACTTTTACCTCTGGTTTTTATTTCTCTTAGCCACATAAGTGAAACCTGAACTCTGTGCTTGTTATTCCCACTGCAAAAATTTAAAGAACATTTTGAGTCACTGAGAAACAAACAGCATAAGGCTGTACCACTGGCAAAACCACTTCTCAGATCTTTACACTCTAATTCTTCATGCCCCAAGATCTTAATAAAATATCTGTTAAAGCCTTCTCCTAACAATTAATTAGGGAAAGCTATAATTTGTATTTTGCAGAAACTACAGAGCCACAAGTGCAGTGACAGCCGTGTGGTTAGCAGGGAGGTTTTAGTGGCTGGTGGAGTTCATGAACACTTTCTAAAGACATTTAGCTTGCTTTTTTTCAGATGAAGAAGCAATCTAAAATCCCAAGCCTGAATACTCCATGACTCTCAGAAATTGCTTTTTAGCAGTCACAGTCACTTTAGGCAGAAGAAGATCTTGTATCTGAGCAAGGAGAAAAGCTCTGATCCAGAGCTCAGCTGAATTTTGTAACTTTCTTGTCTTTATTAAATTCTGGTATCTTCATGAATATTTAACAGTTAAAATATTGTTATTACTGCACAAACATTCTTCCAGCCTACAAATTGTTATATTCTGCCTCTGTTTATACTTTAATTTGATTTTGCTCTGAAGCAAGTATTGTCTATTTTTGCAGAGAATTCAGTTTTCTAGTGGAACTAACCTCTCATCCATCTGTGCGAAATATTTGTTGGACTTACTGATGCAGGAGCTTTTGCATTGAGATTACATTACTAATAATTCAGCTAATTCTGGTGTAAATGGACTGCACTAGAACAAAACCAAGCTGACACAGAGATGGTTTGTGTGGTCTGAGACCCAACTGAGCCGGGTGTCGCAAATTTGCACGGGAGGGTTTGATCCGGTGTAACTATCACTGGGGGGGGCGGGGAGAACAGCTCACAGTTTTCATCAGATGATGCTGCAACGTCGTGCCTGTGGGTACGGTGCAAACACAGCAGTATGGCAGCTGTTAGCACTTCTCCCATACACCCACACTGCTGAGTGAAGGTGGGAGCTGTGCGACAGCTCTGCTCTAACCACACATCAGGGGCTCTGCTTACATTGTCGCCTGTAGCGTTTCAACACCGGCTGCCTTCCGTCCTCCTCCTTCATCCCAGCTCCCCTATTCTTTGTTGTAGGAAATAACAACCCAGACAACGGCAATGTCTCTTTTCCTTATTGGTAAACACTCTCTGGGCACATCTGCAGTGATGATGATAAGGCAGAGGTCTGCCCTCAAATGGGAAAAACAGAATGTCAGTTTACATAATGGCCAGAAAACAAGAAAAAGAACCTACATGCTCGAGCAGCAAGCCTGTTTCTATCTTGCTTCATTGTCTTAACAGGATTCTTATTGTGTTTATATTTAGAGACATGGGAAACTGTGCTAGCCATGCTCCCCATTGTTACTTAACCTCAAACAACCTATATAATACTCTGTCCATTAAGGAACCTGAATGTAGACTCTAATCAAGGTGGCTAAACAAGATATAGGAAAATAAAGCCCAGTGCTTCCTCCTTGTTTGGGAAAAAACAAACAGGAAGGCTCCCTCTGACACTCACCTCAGCAGAAAAGAGGGAGGGAGAGTTTGTTTTTACAGGCTCACAGAAGATTTTAGCTCTCTGTTGTGCACCTGTTTGGCTTTTTCATCATTCACGCTGCCAATAAATGGATAGAAACACTTCAGCAACTTATTTCCCAACTGGGAAACTTTTTCTTTACTTTACTTTTTAGGAATAGTGTTTATTAGAAATCCATGTTTAAAATCTACAGTGGAAACCTGACATAACTGAGACAGCAAAGACTGTGACTGGTTAATCATCAGGAAGCTGCTTTTGATAACATGTTAGTGCTTGGGGAGGCTTGCCTGAATCGTGAATAACAAATGAAACATTACCAAAAATTTGAACCCACATAACCAATATTAAATTGAATGCAACGTTGCTAATGACAACAGAGCCTTGACTGCTAAGAGCTAATGATTCCAACTCATAGAAAGCAGTGTCGAAGAGGACTAGAAGTGGCAACTGAGCCTGAAATTCTGAATGCAAAACCATTTCACACATAGAAAATATTTACAGTTATTCCTGGTTAAAAATTTTAATTATTTAAACAGCACGTTTCAGTCTTACTTTTTCTTCAGAAGCCACAATACATGGGCCTTTCAAATCAGTCAAGGATGACAATCCTACAAAATCATCCACAGATGACAAAATCAGCCAAGAATGACAGTCTTAAATCCTTTAACAGTTTAAAATGATGAATTTATATAGAGAACTTTCACCTCTTTCTATGATCTTCTGTCTTGTCCTAATTACAACATCTGAGATTCCTCAATAAGTACTGGGGTTTCTTACAGAAACGTTCAAACTTTGGCCATTTAATTTAACAGAAGGTCATAATAATCTCTGTCATATAGCAGAGAACAAGTTGCCATTAGAAAGAAATTCAATTCTTCTTTTTTTTCAATGATTTGGCCCTGGTGCATGTCAGGCTGTGAAGGTGCCTTATCAGGTGTTCCACAGGCTCTGGGACACCAGAACAGTGTCTCTTTCTCTAGATAAGAGCCTGAAGGCAAGGTTGCTCAGTGATCACACCTCTTACTATCTTGTCACCCAGTCATCAAACATGAGATGGATGTAAAGATATGGAGAGTGTAAAGGCTGTGGTTCTTTCTTACTTCTCCTTTCACCTTCCAATACCTCTGGAATCCTGTGCAAAGACCAAAAGCAAAAGCAGGAAAGGAAAGCAGGAGGCATGCAGAAGGAACATCAGTCTCCAGGAGGAGGTCGGGGAACAAGAGAGCCTATGTGGCACCTTCCTACTCCACATGCAAGGAGAGAACCCTTTCCTGTCCTAGCTTCCTTTCTCTACTGCTCAGGTTTCACACATGTACCATACCCAGTACATCCTGGATTTAGTGCTAGAGATGAAAACAAACTGATCTCTGGGTCCGAGGTCAAAGGCCGGCCTCATTGGGAATGGCTGCAGTAGGATTTCACTTAGATTTCAGAATGAGACCTTTACCATGATTTCATTGAATTGTCCTCACTGCTTTCTCCTCCCCCCTTAGAGTCTCCCTTTCTTTCAGGTGGTGGCACTGCTGCACCATTTGTGGTGCTCAGCGCAGCTTCCTCTGCCAGATTTCAGAGTGTATCTTAACAAGTAATTAGAGCAATTTTCACCAGCTCATGCTGTCGGCTCTCCAGCTCCTGCATGATCCAAATGGCTCTCAGGGGATGTTACATTATGGTTGGTTTGTTATTGTTTGTTCCAGGCCAGTGCCACTAGACAAAAGCATTATAAAACCGGTGAGTGGCATTAATCACAATTTCTTATATGTCTATGTGTGCAATGTCCCTATTCTCACTTTCCCATTTTTTTGCTTAGCTTTCATTTTGTTCTGAAAGAACAATTAGGATGTGATGTACTATAAAAGCTCAGCAATAGGCTCAAATATTTGTAAAAAAGTAGGAGAGAACAACAAGCATTGTATTTCAGCAACTCCACCTCTTTGTTAGGAATGACTGGATTAGTACCCGAGAACTTCCTTGCAAACAGCCAGAATCCCACCAGCTTTGAGTATTTCAAGCTCCTAAATTCAACTGAAGCTTAACGACTTGCCCATTGTGTATCTCCATATCCAACTTGACTTCAGCATACAATGCAGAATGTCCCCTGCTGTGCAGCCCCAAAACAAGCCCCTTTGAACATAGTATTTATTTCAATTCAGTTAATCCTTATCCTTATCATTTCAAAACTCTAATGGGTTTGAAATTCACGGAGATGTAACCCTGTCCCTGTGGTAAGAGATTCAGTCATGTAGGGAGAGGAAAATAAACAGAGTAAATAAAACTAATTTATTCCATTTCTGATCTTATTGATTCCAGGTCTGGGGGGCTTTTAAACCCGTTAATTGAGGCAATAATAAGTAATAATAGGTAATAATAACTTTGGCCTGTCTCCCTCCTGGGTCTTTTCAGCACAATGAGGTGGCTGTTGAGTATTATAAAAAAGAAAGCTTCCAATTGAAAACCCATCAACACAACTGAGGATTCTCTAAAACTATGGAAGAGAAAGAAAAGCCAACCACTTTGATGGGATGAGTAAAGGCAAATGGACAGCTGTTAAATATGTTTGCAAAGAGGAATATGATCCTGGTAGATCATCGACTGAAGCAGCAATAACAACAAGCCTGCATTTACATGGTGCTTTACACCTTCAAAGTGCTGTGCAAACAATAACTAATTGATCTAGCAAAAAAAAAGATCTGCTTCCAGTGTAATATCAAGTATGTAGTCACAAGAGAACAAGTTATTAACTCAAGGAAGCAATTTATTTGAAAATCTATTATCATAAATTATACCGCTCTCTTTTTCTCCTTTTTTAAGTCATTCCCTCTACAGTCTGATTAATGCCTGGATTAATTTGCTCAGGATTTCTGGAAATTTAGTAAGTACAAACTTAATAGGAGGCTGATAGAAATGTCAGAGGTAATTGATGCTTTAATGGGCATGAAATCTGGAAAAGTATCCGACTGGAATAGATTCACAAAGACCTTTGTTAAAGCATGAGGGTAAAAGCTCATCATACTGGACTCACTTCTTTAGACAAGTTTAGTAAATTTTGTACTGTGAATACTCTCTGCTTCCTAAACTTAGAGGCACAAAAGGTGTATCAGATCAATATAGCACTTTTCCCATTAACTCCAGACATTGCATTATTTCCTACCTCTTTTTTATCAATGTTTTTAAATTATGACATTTTCAACTGAATGGTTGCATAAAAGATTTTTTTTTAAATGGTAATAAGTAGGTTGTATCATGACACACCAGGATAAAAGTATTACAGAAGTTGCAGCCATTCTATTTCTTTATTTTTCCCTACTTGCGTTGATACACAAAGTTGCTGTTCCCATTCTTGGTTTGCCTGTTCCTTTAAACAAGGCCTGATCTGATCTCTGAATCAGGTAAATCCTATTAGTCCATTTCAGCCATGAATACAAAGGAAACATTCCATAATGTGTCCACAGGAATCTAATCCATGTCTGTTTCTTAATGGAATACGCACACAATAACGCATATATTGTGTGTTATCAGGAGTCAGAAATGTCTTCATCTGTGCCTGCTGCTAGGTGCAAATGCCGTGTTTATCACTGCAGTGTCTGAAAGCCTTTTCTTTACAGGAGAAATAAGCTGGAAAAACACCAGTGAGTCTCAGTGTGCCCCAACAGACTGTGACACTCCTGCCTCAAAGCTCTGCCATGTATTTGCAGTCAGAACTTCTTTCCCTCTCTGACCATACCATGGAGTTCTGGCTACTGCACTTGCACTACCCAGCCCCACATTCGCTCTTGCAGTAGCCAGTAAGTAAAAACCATTGTGATGCTGTCTGGCTTGTAAATGAGAAGAACAATAAGGAAAGCCTGAGCCTGACAGCCAGCAGTCCATGGTGATTACAGAGAAAAGGGACTGCATTTTTTACCCGCTTTTTGTTATTGTTATTAAGGTCAGTGTCATCCATCAAGATGTGGAGTTATTTCTGACACAGTTTCAAAGGTCAATTGGTCATGTGCAATGACAAAATAGATTCATGGAATAATGTACCCAAAAACTCGGGAATGTGCCTTTTCACTTTCTACTGTCGTGGCCCTACTCATATTTCAATGCCAAAAATTGACAAAGAGAGACATTTGAAAATACCAGTTGAGCAAACAATGAGAAGAATCTGCAAGTAACTCATTGATGTAGTTTGAAAGCCATGGAATTTCTCCTTCTAAGCTACCATTCTCTTCATTCCAAATATCCAGTCAGTTTTTAGCCAGGAGAAGTATTTCACTGGCCTCCCCATTCTACAAAGCAACAGATTTCTTAAAAAGGCTTCTGGTCCTACTCCAATGAAAGTTTAATAGCAAAACTCAGAGTATAACATCTCATGCTACAATTCACTTGGCTGGCACACTAACAGCTTTGTCTTTCCTTCTAGGAGGAATCTTTTCCTGAGTTTTAATTCATGGGAAGTCTTGGGCAAAGTCCACTGAGGTTTCATCACCATACCTGCCACACTTCCACAGGATGAACTGCTGAAACTGGTAATAAATGGATGAAGACTGAATCCAACAACCAGCAGGACACTGAATGAGAAAATCCACTTTTACACTATACTGTTCACTGGCTGCACAAACACAAAGCTTTAATACCTTCTGCCACCCTCATCCATCTCTCCTTGATAGGAGAGCAGGAGTATCAATGCTTTCCATGTTCTAGAGCCAGGCAGAGGAGGATTCTCTACAAGAAGAGACAAGAGGCCCTTGACTCCTATACTCCACTCCTTTATGAGAAATAAACTCGCTGGTTTTTTGTTTCTCAGTGAATAACTTTTGAAACAAGGACTTCTTTTCCTAGTGAGTTACAAAGCTGAATTTCCAGGGAATATAAACAGTCTGATTCTCTTCTGAACTGATCTATCTATGGCATAAATTGTATGGGCCTCTCAGCATCCAGGCTCACACTGCATTTCTGATAAGTGACATAGCAGTGCTATCTTTATGCATTTATAGACAGAATTGAAGATGTAGCCAGGCACAGCTACATCCTCATGTACAGCAAGGCATGGTACCTTCAGCATTTCCAGTGCAGTTTAGCTCATTGCATTTGGTAACAGGTTATTTGCAGGCCACAGATATAATGTGAGTGGTCCTGGCATTCATAATCACTGTTGATCAGTTAATTGCAATGTAGTACCACAGAGTGGTATGGAAATTATGTGGTAAATAATTACTAAGTAAACAGCTGCATTTGTTTCATTCAATTTCACAGCTTTGCAAAATTTGTCATAGTAGCTCATAAATTAAAGAAGTCCCTCAAGTCGTAAAAGGTATTTAAAACTATTAAAAACTTCCTTGAGTTTCTTCTCACTTCAGATGTCTGCAATATAAAAACCAGAACGCATGTGTTGGAGGATACATTATACCATTCAATTTGGAGTACAGTGACCAAGAACAGAAGTTTATATGGAAGCATATACATGGAAGTCGATCTGTGAGGCACAAGACACTTGTAATTTCCCCTTACTGCTAAAGTTCATTGCTCATAGCCGTCATGTGTCTTTACCCAGCCCTGGTTTCCTAAACAAAAATAAATACAAAACTAATATTTTGAATCAATTAGTCAGACACCTTCAGTTTAACAGGAATCAGGACATATGCACTGGGTCAGGTATTAACAGCCTGTTTAGTCCCACTTCAGACATACTGACAGGCATCAGGTAATGACAAAACAGCTCCCAAAAGTAAAAAACATTCATTTTTTAACTGTAGGATCAAATCAGTCATTTGAAAACGAGATTGTGAGAAGCTGGAGACATTTCTGGTTTATCTTTGTCGAAGTCTCATTCCATTGGGATGGGCAGACCTTGCTCTTCCAAACATTGCACACTCTAGCCTGTGTCCTCGAACAACTCAGTGACCTCTCTACTGAGGAAGAACCCCATTTAAACACCCAGTCACAAGGGAGTTATTCCTCTGTATTCTCAGGGTTTGCCCTTCCTAGATAAAACCAGTACTGTAAACTCAGCAGGAGATTAAGACAAAGTTCTCAAAACCAATGGCTCAACCATTGTCCCTCACAGCTCTCAAGTGTGGGATTGAGATAAGGCACCTCTCAGAAATAATTTCTTTTTTCCTGCTTCTTCCTCTCCACTGCCTTTTAGACAAACACACTGGGGTTAATGCATCTTATGGCCCAATAACACACAAGTTAAAAGACAATAGTCAAAAATTACTGTAGAGTAACTTCAAATTCTGTCATCTGTTTTCAGAGCTTTGGTAGTGATTACATATTAAAGGTCCAAAATTTTAAAACAGCCTTCCCAGTTATTCTCTCAACTCCTGTTACGTTGTGATTCCTTCTATAAAAAAACATTTAAAATATTAGTTAGATTATTATTTTGCCTCTGAAAAGACAGAAATAACCTGATACTAAGACACATTGAGAAACTGAGTTGCACAGTTGGTTGTTTTTTTTAAAAAAAACCTCTGTGTATTGTGTATTTTCCACTGGTAGACAAAGATCTTCAGTGAAAGGATCCTCTTTTCTAAAATGCTGGGATTAGCAGGCACTAATAGGTCCTAATGGCCCTGTTCTGCCTTGCCCGGAACCCACTCCCTTGCCCCTGGGCCCCGGGGCTCCATTTAATTCCAGGCTTTCAGTCCTTGCCTGAGCTGTTCTGTAGGAATGTTTGCCTCAAGGCTTGTCTCCCGGATGGACCTTGGATCCATGTGGTGGGCAGCGTGCTGGTTGCATCCACACTGCAGATGTGTTACAGATTGGCTCCATATCCTGGCTTCAGCCTCATCCCCCGGCTGCATTTTGAACCCACGTGGAGCCTTGTCTCCAGTCCCACCCCTGGCCCTGTCTCCTTTTACCCCTGACTGGGCTCCCTGGAAGGAACCTGGACCTGGTTCATCCCTTGCCTTGTCTGGGACTGTTGAGGGACCCTGTCATCAGTTCCTGTCTCTGACACCATAGCCAGACCCTGAAGGACTGTGCCAGGATCAGTGAGGGCCCTGCCACCACAGGGATCACCCTCAGCACCACGATCACCTTCCCTGAAGTGGTAGCACGCCCTTGAAGACATAAAACAAAAATCTATAAAGTGCTCTAATAGCAGCACTAATAACAATAATCATTTCGTTTTCAGTCTTGACAAAAACTAAACCAGAAACATTTGGAACTTCCTTAGTTTTCCCCTTTAGGCAACTGAAGGTGAAATGAGTTGTTCTGAAGTCCTGCTCAACCCTCCCAACAAAGTGCCTTCTGTCACAAGTGATTAAGATGGATGAGGTCCCATAAATATCATTTCATATGATGTTCTGTAATTGCCATAAGCCTTAAGTTAAACTAATTTATTTTCAAAGAAAGGACACTTGTCAGTTACAGCCTTGAAGTTTCCATCCACTAATTGTTCAAATTCTTCCAGGTGAAAACAAAGAGCTGGAAATCTTCAAGCCTTTCACATGTAGGAACTTCTCTGGTGGCACAAGTCGAGAATGGCAGACAGTCACATCCAAAGGTTACTTATCTCAGAAAAACAACACTCCTTTTAACTCAGGTACACACATGACCACCTAAGGAGCTGACTCTATTGACGTGTGTAGAAAAGCACATAAATTATTAAGGGAAGAAACTAATTTTGATGATTGGAAAAGGAGCTAATTTACCTGCTGAAAGTGTATGAACCATTACATATCAGCACAACATTTACAGAAAATGGAGATTTGTCCCAGAACTTGTTTCTTTTGCTCAAAAGAGAATATTTGTGCTGCACAGAGCACCCTGATGTATGAGCATTTGCATTGTTGTACACAATTTGAGGAGACATATGAGAGTCATGGGTCAAATTTCCAGTAAGCAATGTTGCATAGAACATAATTTTATCATTTATTGAAAGAATGATTACTTCTGAACTAACTCAATATGTCAGTATGTATAATCAATGTGTGTGTGACAAACCCCTATAGATATGCTGGGGTTTGTCAGCAAAGGCCCCCACCTGTCAATGAAAATCCAAACTCCATTTATGTCAGTAGTCTGCATCTGGCTTCTCACTGTTCACATCCAGCGGGAAGAGACTCTTCCCATAAAAGTCACATCATGCCCCAGTACACACCGTTTTAAAGTCGGTCACCCCACTGATTTTAACGGTGTTATTTGTTCATTACATGAGCACCCGAGAGCAGAATTTGCTGTTGTATGACCTCAGTGCTCGCTCGGCATCGACAGAGAGACACTGATTGTTTGCCAAACATGAAATTCAGTTTTAACCTTGTTTTAAAGACTTATGAGGTTCTGCATAATTTCATAAGTTGTCTATTAAATTGAATTGCTGACTCTAAAGTACTGATATCATTCAATTCTGATCTATTGATCATACAAAAGATGCAGGCTAAAAGTGTGTGCAACGCTTGCTATAAATTTCTATAAACCAGACTCAAAATGCACTGCTGGCCAAGGTATGAAAGCCAAACAGACATCCTTGTTTCAGCCTAAAGATCTCTGCTCCTGGTAAGTTTAGCCTCCAGGCAAAAGAAAATTTTGTATCACAGAAACACTATTTTATTTTATTTTATTTGAAAGTAATACAGAATGTATTTTATATGGGATGCTTGTACATCTCAATGGTGAATAATGATGACTTATATCACACTGATAAATTGTTTTCTTTGCAAGATGTAGCATAGCTTTCACAGACTGATACCAATTCAAATAAAAAAGCACTTACATTTCAACTTAAAAGAGAAAATAGACTGAAAATATTCTGAAAGATAATTAGATAGTATCTGTAGTATTTTGCTGTCATTTTGTTAAGGACATATATAAATGGTAAAAATGATCATACATTCATAAATACAATCATTTTACAATGACCGCCATTGTATTGCGACCCAAAAATCACAGATAGTATTAAAGCATTTCAGACAAGTAAAGAATTCCCTGGAATTACAGGAAAGATTACCAGAATAAACACTTCCAAGCATTCTAGCTAAGTTTGTTTAAATAAGAGAGAAGATGGAGACACTAAAAACAACCGGAGAAGTCACAAGTCTGACAGAACCCCCTTAACTGGACACTCCCTTCCCCAATGGCCTTCACATTAGCCCAAGCATCAGTAGACTGTTGTTTGGTCGATCTTTTGGACTACGGCTTCTCAGTTTACCAGCCCTTATCAGCAAGAGGCCCAGGAATCCCAAGCCTGTTTGTTTCAAGTCTATTCTCTCCAACAGGCTCCCCAGAGCAGCTGCCATTTGCAGTTCTAGACAAAGGAACACATTATCACTTGTGTTGTTTTCAGGTCTCTTGAATCTTCCTTAGCGTTCACTCTGAATCCCTAAGGAATCCTGACCTCTTCACTGTAAATTTGGACTGTAAAACGCATGATTTGTGTCTATTTTACCTACTTGTCTGGTATGGTCCTTGGGGCATTTAAATTATGTTTGTGAGCATGATTGTAACAATAAAAAGCATAAAAATAATAAAAGAGGTATTTTAATTGCTTATGATAAATTATTATTCCAACAGACTAAATGAAATGTTACCGTCCTATGGTTGTGTTTTACTCCTAAAGAAGACCAGAGCTTAGATAATGTGGATAGATGCATACACAGTTTGTAATTATGAAAAGAGCTGTCAATAACACCCCACCACTGTCACTTTTACTGCCTGACTCCCCCTCCCATAACACCACCTCATTTGTAGCCATGGTAAGATGCCAAATTGCTTTATTTCCAAAGTGTACGACTACATTTAAAAAAAGCCTTTGTGTGCAATATATTCCACAGTGCTTACTCTCATTAGTATTGCCTCAGCATGCATGGATTCACGACCAGCATCCTTATTTCATATGGAGGCATCCTTTAAAGAAATTGGATGCTAGAGGGTCTATACATCACTGTTATGATGCTGTATTTTTCGTGAAATCTGTAAATAAGGTCAACACGATAGGGATATTCCAGATGACAGAATATCTAATAGTTTTTGAGGAGCAGCCTGTTTCCCTTTAAAAAGTCAATTTGCTTTCAACCCATGCCTATTAAAAAGTGCACTTTGTCTAGCAGGGGCAAAGCACAATTCCAGCAGTTTTCATGGCTCTGGGTAAATATTGCAGGGTGATGTATGCAAGGCTAGCTACCCACAGCTGAGGAGGGGCAGTAATGAGGACTCTGGATCATTCCAAGTGGCTTTGTTTGACTCTGTATTTTAGGGTCTCAAACATGATGAATTCATAACTGAGACAGTATGGCAAGAGAGAATAATAGCAGCATTGGCCTTGTGAAAGATGTACTTTAGAGAGCCAAGAATGTAATTTCTGTTGCTACACATGAAAATTTAAATAGCTTAAGCTTCTTCCAAGACTTTGGATCCAATTCTGATTCCCCGGGAATCACTGACTTCAGCAAATGCAGGGTCAGACTACTTCTCAATAGAGGGATTTGTAGTTTCTCCTCCCAGCCCCTGTCAGCAGCTAATCAGAGCCCACTAGAGAACCCTGAGCTCAGGTCAGAGGTACCAATAGGATCCAGGCCTCCAGTGACTGAAAGTCACCACAACCGGGCAACTGAGAAGTAAATTAGGGGGATGAAACAAATTGCTGGTGAATGTGTGTCCACAGTACAGAAATCACCACTGGAAGGAGAGGGATAACAAAGGGCAGAAACAAAAACTATTTGGAAAAGAATACACAGGTGGGAAATAGAAAAGCAGATATAAAGGGAATCAAGTGAAGCAGGCAAAAACAGAACATAAAGCAGTCCAGGTCTTCAGGCCAACAGTGTTCTTTGTCTTAGCTAGAACACAGAAAATGAAAAGAGGAAAACAAAATGAATATGAACAAAAGTGAATAGAATTAAAGCAACCAGAAAAAGACGAAATAAATGAGATTATTTATAACAATGGGGATGTAGTTGTGCATCACACAGCTGCTTCTGTCCCATTCTTATAAAGTTCTCTCCCTTCTGTCAGTGATTGACTTAGATCCTGTAACTGTCCCCAGAGCACAGGACTTGGAACAACAGGTTACCAAAAATGGGTTAGCAATAATAACAGGAAAGGTTTGTGTTTCTGCTGATGAATTCTCATTGTACTGATCACTTAGTCCATAGCATTTTAAGAAGTGTTTTCTTTCAAGAAACAAATGATCTGACAGTGGACATCAAATATTTAAATTATCCTAATCTACTTTTATTTACAGTCCCGTTTGACAACTCTGTGTTTTCCTTTTTTTCATCCTAGTCCAAAACATCCTCCTCCTTAGAATGGAAAGTGAATTTAAATCCTGTTCCTTTCTTTCAAGATTTTATCTCCTAGCTCAGGCTCTGCCTGTAAGCCCATCCAAAACTGTTTATGTTCCTTTTGTTCCGAGGTGTAGCCACATGTTCCCGGGACCATTCAGGTGGGGAACCCACCTGCTGGGTCTTGGAGCCAGTGTGCCGGGCATTTCCCTTCCACACCAAAGAAGACACATAATCACTTTGTCACTTTCATGGCACCTATTTTACTGCAAAGGACTTTCCCTTTTAGAGAATCCCCCTAATTCCTTAATTGCTGTCTACTAAAGACCACTTGTTTTGCAGCACTGATTATCTTTGGAGTGTATACAACCTTTTGGCAGAGGAAAATTTTCATATGAAATAGGCAGAATCTGTTTTACAGGATAAATCCCTCCCCTATATCTTTGGCAGCAACATCCCATATTGTCAGTGCAGTCAGCCAAGTCTACAGCCACCAACATGCCCGAAGGGATGCGGGAGCCTAAGCTCAGTGGTCGATGCACTATAGTGGAGAAAGGCACAGAGAGAATAGATAGCCCACAAAGAAACTATTAGTGGCATTAGCAGAAATTAGCCACATTTGTGGCACCATTCAATGCCTCTGTGTTCAGTGGATTTCAGGATTCCTGCTGCGACATGTATTCACTCATCCCTTGTTCCTAAGGAAATGTCTCAGGTTTTCATCCATACCTACCATACACTAATTAAGTCTTATGATCTTAGTCAGGCTCCTATGCAATTTCACAAAAGAGTCAGCAACTTTAGGCAGGGTCTGAAGATACTATTATTCCACTTTCACTTTTGTGTGATTATTGCTTCTGGTTCATCAAAATCAAGCAATTTTCCTACCTAACCTTTCCCTAGCTAATCTTTCACTTGTGTGGGAGAGAATGTAGCTTCCTCTCAAAGAGAGCCACGGAAGTGCCCATTCCATGACAGATTTGAACCCACCTCCCTGGACATTTTAATGCATTTTATGACTGTGATATCTCATTCATCACACTGTAGCTTGTGTTTATTAGAGGAATATGAGAATTTGTCCTATATAAGATACTACTTCCTCGAAAATCAAACAAATGCCAGGCTATTGTCTGTCAATCCTTCCACCTTTCATCATCACCTGGCCGAGATTTAACCACAGGAACAATGATAAAGAATAGTCTGTAACTTGCTAATGTTTTTATCCATTCATATCACTAGCAAAGGAATGTTGGCAAATATAAGTTTGCCCTTGCAAAAGTTGTTGCTGAAGTTAATATTCCCATGGAGCACAATAAAATCAAATAAAATCTTTTTCTTGAGTCTCCCTGTGTGCTGAACAATGCTTCAGCACCTTTTAAAGTTCATGGGCATCTGCAGTCAAGAAGTACTAAACACTTCTACTATAAGTTGATTGGAACAAACATGTCTTGGTGTCAAACTCCCAAGTTTTATTTTAAACAAAGCTTTGGAGAAAAAGCTGCTACACAATTATTAAAGTCAAATGGAATTCTTTCAAAAAGCTTCATGTCTGATTGAGGTGACTGGTATTCAGTATTTTATCTGTAATTCAGTAAAATAAAGAAGTCTTTAGTTTGTATGCTTTTTTATGTACTAACAAAAAATACATTTTTTGTCTCATCCTGATACTGGTTCAGTCTTTGTTGGCATTTGGCATTAGATTTCCTAATGTATCTCTTGGAGCCCTTCCAAAGAAGAAAAGAAGGGGAGACAGAAGAGGGGGGAGAGAGGGAAGAAATAAGGAGAGAAAGAAAATTTGATTTATGTGTTGTTTTTTTTTTTTTTTAAACACTTCTCTCTAAAATAACATGCAATGAACTAGAGGGTTTCAGTGGTAAACGCTGAAATATTATAAGCAGTGCAAATGGCTGTGGATTCTTCCCATCTGTCATGGACTGCAACTGAGCACTATAACAGAAAAGTGATATTAGTTTCAAACCAAAAATAAATCATCAAGCCAAGTCTGTATGTCTAATCCTACCTACACTGCCCTACCAGTGACCTTTCCATGGCCAGGACAAATCATATTCTATAGGGAATTCATAAATTCATTCTTCATGCTGGCTCATTTTGGGTCTCCTTGTGGAGAAAAAGAAAACCTCAGATCCCTCACACTGGACCCACCACATTAATGTTTCAGACTTTGGCAATGCTAAGCTTCTCTCTACCCCAGTCCAGCCAGACTGCTTTCATATTGAAGGTCTCTGAATCATCTACCAGGACATTATAAGGGCTAAGGCATTAGCAGCTGATGCCTGTCCCCGAAGCATTCATGTAAACTGGGAAAAATAATGGAATCTCACTCCAGACATGGATAACAAACAGGGAGAAAGCCTTTTACAGATACAAGAGTAAGTGCAAAGATAATTTCTGCATATGTTTAGCATCCTCTTCCAAGGCCTAAGCAGTTGCTCTTACAGGAATAGTAAAATCCAGTGAATTCTGTTACATGGGGCAAGATCAAAGCTGCTTCTTTTCCACATAATTGACTCAGGCCAAGCTAGATTAATTTCTGAAGTTAGATTCATTCTGCTATAATCTTTGTGTCAAATGACATCCATTATGCATAATCTTCATTCATACACGAAAAGAGCCTGATTAGTTCATGCTACTTGTTTGAGAAAGACAGCCCCAAACAAACCCATCAATTGGAACTTATTGGTAGAAGAAAACAACAACATCATTCTTATTTTAAGATGTCATCAATAGTCCAGAAAAGGGAAGTGAAAAGATGTTCCGCACAGTGGGCTACGATATGAAAACAAAGTATTTATGCTATATTGCCTTGCTTTAAGACACATATTTTAGAGTGGGAAACCAGTAAAGTTTCTCACAGACGACAGCTAAATCACAGATATACAGAATATCTGAAATAAAGCAGGCTTAAAGTACCTTTCGTGCCTGAAAATACAAGTGTCTGAAAAAACAGGCCTTTAAAAAAAGTCTTTATGTGACAAGGTCCAAGGCCAAACAAGATGTTTGTGTTTGAATCTGGGAAAGGACTCAGGCTTCTCAAATCCACATCTTAAACAAATGATTCGCCTTTGTTTGCTTCTGAAAATGCTAATTTGCACATACAAATTCCTAGTGTGCACCTATGACCATACATGTTTGTGGGAGCAAATTTAGAGATTGCTTTCCCAAAGCTAACTCATGAATCCAAGCTTATAAGAAAGTCTCCACACAAAAGATAGGTTTCTGAAGATAAAGAATCACAATTTCTAATCAGTTTCATTGATGTTCAGTGTTTCTTGTCACCATGGTAACCTGCACACACAATAAATGGTGTTTTGTTTAATCAGTCATGAGAAAGAAGCCTGGGCATGGTGAATCAGACTGAATCAGAAACAGTTTCCCTTCCTGCCCTAATCAAAATAACTTCGGTGTAACTATAGGACAATTCCAATCAGCAAGACAGGATCAGGCCATGAAATTCAGATCTCAGTCCTGTTTTCAGACACTCCTCCCAGAAGCTCAGATAAAAGTTTTACTTCTATTTCAAAGACAGCAGTTTCTACAGGGTGGGATTAGTTCAAGGTTCTGATTTTATCTTGCCTATACCATAGGTAGCTTGCACCAGGCTGAAGTCCAGCAGAAGCAATAGATGTTCAGAGCCAAAAACTCAAAATAATTTTAGGCTCACATAAGAACTGAAAATAATACATGAGAAAATAATTCTTAAAAAGGGAAAATGTCCCAGATTTAATAACAATGGAAATAAAATTTCCTCACTCAAAGTCAATGCTTTAAGGCATCCAT
Organism: Corvus kubaryi; assembly: GCF_017639235.1. NCBI lineage: Eukaryota > Metazoa > Chordata > Aves > Passeriformes > Corvidae > Corvus > Corvus kubaryi. The sequence continues at coordinate 5,973,901 of NW_024581135.1, forward strand.
GGCGGGAGTCTGCCTTGCACCAGAGGAAAAAAATATATAATTCATATATAGTTATATGTTTTTAGATAGAAATATAAAAATCGTGTAAAATAAAAAGCATTGAGTAACAGGGAGGTTTCTGACATTCTCAGAAAACAAGTATAAAAGCAGCATTCACGTGGCTGGTCCTAAACCAGTTGTAGAGTAAAAAAGGATTACCTTTGATGTATGAAGATCAAAACCCGCTTTTTTTCAGGTAATAAGATCTCTCTCAGATGGATTTCAGTAATATGAACATGTTTTCCATGGCATGGTAATAAAAATAAAACAATGCAATAAAACTCCATCTAGGACCAAGTCAGTCACTCTTGAATTCTTAGTGGAATGTCAAAGAAACTCACAGTTGGTGTTAACAGTTTCTAATGTAACAGTGATATGCAAAGAAAATTCATAAAAGCAATGTGGGCAGTAAGACTTGAAATAATTTTGCAGCTCTGGTGACATAACAAGCTTGATCAAGTGGCCTATGATATAACCACAGCTGTAACAATTTTTTCCAGAATTTCAGTTTTTAAAGGAGTTTTAGGAATGTGGGTGGAGAAGGAATATAACGTAAAACTTTCCTTTTTATCTGTTTTCAATTCCTGCTCAGACTATACCCTGTACCTCATTCCTTGCTAATTGTACCTTCCCTTCTAGAGGCACTAAAACCTCAACATTACCACAGCTATTGCTTTCATCACAGTTTCACAAGTAACTAATTTTTTTTTTCAAAGCAAACCAATTTTTTTTGAGTACTTGATCTTAGAATTTTTAAGTACTGCTAATTTCAATATATTAGAGAACATTTCTGTGCAAATACTTCAGAGATAGGTAAGATAAAAACAGAGGCTCAGTGTGAGAGAATGGGAGAAGTAGGAACAAGACCCTGCGATTCTGAGAGTGGGAACCCTTTCCACCCATTAAGTAGAACCTTTCATAGTGGTTTCTGAACTTCTGGGACACTTCTGTTCAAGGCAGGACAAGTGGAAGTGAGGGCTATCAAATGCCATGCCAAAGCCAAGGAGAAACATAAGAGCAGAAAAAATTACTGTGGCTATCAAATTCACATTCCTCGTGGATGGCACCTTGTTAATAACAGCACACTGAACTGCTTTGTTTTAACATATTTGCAATGGGTTGTTTCCAGTGAAATTTTACACATTATGAAAGAAAAAATGCCAGAAAAAATGCCAAATGTGTTATTTTCTGTCTTTTGTTTAAATCCTGCTGTGGCTCCCATTGGTATCAGTCGTGTAAACGCAGGGAAACACCTGTACATTTACTCACTTCATCTATTCAGTTCAGTCACAGAACCAAGTTTCCACTGCAGTCTTTGCTTTTTACCTAATTTTCCATCTGAGCTGGCAGAAGATCAAGAAGGTCAAATGATTTGCTCGGGATCACATAATGAGTCAGAATCTTGAGCCCAGATTAAATGCAGGGCAGTCTCTGTCTCCAGTGCACAGGACTTGCCTACTCAGTAAACCACACAAGTTCCAGCTGTTTTCCCTCCCCGCATGAACAGAATATGAGGAAGTTTGTAGAGAATCTGTCTAAAGCAGAAAATCATCCAGCAGCAGGCTGTCTGTAGTGAAATGCTGGATTTAAGGTGGGGATAAATCAATACCCAGAACTGTGTGCTACCTGGTACTGTACTTTCCATTTCTTATCCCCTTCAAATATCTGTCTTATTCAAGAAATAAGGAGAGGTTTTTCTAAAATTTTTGTTATCACATGTGATCTCTGAAGACAGAGACAAAAAGAAAATATTTAACCGCAGAACATTTCCTGCAGCCACGGGAGCTCATGCTTTTATTCATTTGGCAGGTGGAGAAGCTGCACCACTATTAAGTAAAATCACAGCAGAGGAGAAGCCTAATCTAGATGAATTACAAGCAAGAGTCAGTGTTTCAAATATTCACCACAGATACAAATTAATCTTCATGGCAGACTTAGAGAGCTCTTACAGGTTACTGAGGATTCCTGAAGGGAAAGTTAAGAGTACATATAATTTCTACTGGAGTAAGGTAGGAGCATTAGGAATTATCACTGCAGCTTGAAAGCTCTCAGTTTTTTTTTACATCTTGTCTGAGTTAATAAATTTCAGCTTTAATTAGGTAAAGGCTGAAACTTGTCTTGCATGGGAGACCACTAAAATACCAAACTTAAAGGGAGGGTGAGGAATCTGTTGCTACTCTACCATCAACGCAAGTTCTGCAGCAGCCTAAAAAACCAAGGTACACTTTATGTACTTAATCAGTTACAAGGTTAATTTAAATTAAACACTATTCTTAGTAGGAATGCTGCTGAATACTTTTGAAGAAAACTATGTATGTCACAAACAGATGAGGGACTCCTGATCTGTTAATCAGTGGTGTCAACCTAAGTAACCTTCTGAATGCTACACTGGTCACAGCTCTATCACTATTTACTCTCTGTCATGGCATGCAACAGACCTGTTACTTACAACCTCACCAAGTCCTATCCACGAAGGATTGACATTTTGGCCAGTCCAGCTCTTACCACCCTGACTCTGTCAGACCCTCACCTTTGATCCCAACAAGCATTTACCAAAATCTCTGTAAAAGGCCCTCCAAAGGCAAAGGCCTAGGAACATTTCAGCATCTACCTATAAGTTGGACTGTAACTGTCCCTGAATTCCTCAGTCCTATCCCCATTGTGATGTTCCTGTTACCAGTAAAATCCCACATGCAGAAAGCAAACTGGTGGGAGATCATCCTCAAAGAAAATGCACATTCCTCTGGAGGAGGCACCTTGTATCCACATCCTAAGTATTGCTCTTTGCATAGTGCTTGGTTTCTACCAGTCACAAAACTGCTTGCTGCACCCTGGTAGTGCAGAGACTAAAGTGCACCACTGAAGCACAGACACAGAAAAGCCACAGCTTAAAAGAATGCTCTAAAAATAGATACACTCCACGTGATCCTGCTCTAGGACGCTCACACCCGAGAGGCTGCTCTTTCTCACCTACCCACTAGATCATAACAAAGCAGAACACGTGTATGAAGGTGCTGATCCCCAGGAAATGCCAACAATTCAAATTATAGCAATGCACGTCCCCTGAAAACATGTCCTACCTTGACATCCACCAGAATGATGAATAAAGTTCAAGACCATTTATTTTAATCATATGATGCTCCCCAGTTTGCTAGCAAGATGTACAAATTATTTTATACACCTTTAGGTAAAGACTAGTGGTTGACAGCTTCTTGCTTTGAACCTTCAGAACTGGATCATAAAGGTGACATTGACTCATCCATCCTAGAGCAGGAATATTCTGCATTGCTGACACAGGCCTACAGAAGGAATTCCCTCGAGAGGGAGAATGTGCTTTCTTGTCCATGTTTATGTTGCACTTGTCTAGCCTTATTTTCTCTAAAACAAAGGGAGATCACTGTGCATACCAATGTGTGCCTACACCTCTCTTTGTGTTTCTCTGTGCATGTGTGTGTGTATATGTATAAATTTGCATATTAAAAGCTTGACAGATTAATTCACTATGTGCATGCTTGCTCCCAAGGAGCACGCCAAGCATCTGGCTTAATGTACAGTGGGAAGGGCCTCCAGGGATGAGCACAATACCTGAGTCTGCCTAGAACAAACCACCACCACTTCCACGCACAGAGGATGCTAACAGGGTTATAGCCCCCATCTGCTGCCAGCACACTTTCTTTTAAAAGTTACAAGATAAAGTTCAACTTTATAATTCCTTGTAAGTTCACACAAACAAAATTTACTCATAGGAAAATTACTGGGATTTAAAAGCTGTGAATATAAAAATATAAAACTCAGAAATGTTGCTGACCAAGGCCTGGTCAAATATGCACAAAGCTCTCAATCATATGTTATGAATGTCAAGTAAAAGAAAATGTTAATTTTCTGATTCCTCTCACGGTTGTCTGTGACCCAGTTATTTCCATTAGTACTACTCACACTCTTAGTGCGACATTTGCTTTGACAATCTGAATTTGTTTGAGCTGAAACTCACATCATATTATCATCTATCCAATAAACTCATTTTTAAAAAACACAAGAGAGACAAGTACACTGATTAGAATACAATTTCTATTGGCAATGAATATCTCAGATATGAAGAAGCTATACCCATTTTGCTCAGGCAAACCTGTTGGCCTGTTCATCAAACACAGACAGCTCCATAGCTGTGATCAGAAACCCTAAATGGACAGGAAAATCAGTGGAAATTATTCTTATTACCTTTCTGCAGCTTAAATGCAATTTCAATGCACTTAAGGGCCATTTTACATTGTTAGAGCTCTGCAAAGATTCCTTAATTGTAAATAAAAGCAACACCTAAATGTTCTAAATGCTTTTTCTTTTTAAATTAGTAATCTTCTCTTCTGGGGGATATAATTAATCAAGCAACACAAACCAGATGAAAATGTACTTTCTTTTGCTCCAAAATAAACACTCTTCAGATTTAATAAAAGTTACTCTGAATTCATGCTGAATCAGAAAAGGAAGAGCAAGCCAGTTTTGACTACACTCCTTCTGCTACAGTGTTCGGAACTCTCAGGATTTGATTGCACGTAACATCTTCATGTTTTGGTTCAGACCTTGGCTGATGTAATTGTGGGCCACCATGTGACCTCTAGGAGGAACATTTGCCAGTGTGACTTGGGTGTATCCTGAAGACACAAAAACAAGAAGTCAAATAAAAAGAACTTCGTAGGGATGGCAGCTTCAAATTCTCATGACCTAAGCAAATCTCATGATGCTTTGGAGGCTCGCTGATGGGCAAGGGAGGAGAAGCTTACACTTGTGGTTGGCAATGCTGCTGATATTTTACAAATTATGGCATCAGAAAGCCACTTGGAGAAAATCTAGCACTCACAGCCAAGAGAGAGGCAAAGTGCCTTGCCTTCCAGAACCCACAGACCTGCCCAAAGAGAGCAAATCTCCAGATAACCTCCTGTGGGGACTCTTTCTCTAAAATGACCTGGTATTTCTACTCTTGGAGAGATGGATCTGGGAAGCTCACACTGACCCACCATAGTCATCCTTACAGAAACTGTGGGGTTTCTTTTTAGAGTCAGGAAACAGCATTTCCTGTTTCCTAAAGAAACTCTCTCTAGGAAGTGCTAGATTTCAGGATCATATGTACCCAAGGATGTCCCTCCACTCCCCCTGCCTCTTCCAGATAGAGGGAATAATACACAGATGCACATTCTTATTGGCAGATATTAGGTAAGATATTAGACCCAAATGGTTACTATTTCTCCCAAGATTTTACACACAGAATACTCTTAACTTTCATTAGTAGTGACTCTTTGTATCAGGCTCACAAAATTCAATAATAGTTTTTATCTGAGAGAAGTTTTCAGTTGTCCTCCAAGTGAAATAAGGCATTTTTGAGTGGCTGAGTTGCGCATCAAGAAACAAGAATTGTAAATAAGGAAGTACTTTGACTAGTGTAGAAGATTGATGCAGCACCTGACAGCTTTCATTACGTAAATCTAATTTATTTCAGTAAACAAGTGACTGGAATCATGCATCATTTCTAAACGAGCTGACCCTCAGGTTTACATGGTTGGCTGATATGGGTTTGAAAACAGGAAACTCCAGCTGTAACATGAGTGACCCAGACAGCAAAAAGCTAGACACTAAACTAAATTGGAAGGCAGGAAGTCAAAGTTCATGCTCATACCACAAACAATACAAAAATAATGAAGTTCCTCTGAGATACATTTGGCACAGCCAAATGTCATTGTGAAGCATAAAATATAAAAGAACATATAATATAAATGTTTATAGAAAAATAGAGCAAAGAATTGTTGACAATTTTCCAACAGTGTTCCAAAGAGCTAATCTATCTGCATACATTTTCATAAACACTATATGTCCACTATAAACTGAACACTGACAGGATGCCTAACTCCCTGAGGTTCTCTTAACTAAGCCATTCAAAAGCTCTGGGTTTTGGTATCTTTATTCTTTGGTTTCCTAAACCTTGATTTTAGTTCTCTCTCAGCTCCCAGGATACTGCTAGAGTCCCTGCTCCATTAGGCACTTCTTTTCTGCTCCTCTGACACTCTATTGTAAAGCAATTTTTACTTCTCTGGGGACCTGCCTCTCTGCACTTTGAGCTCTAGAGTGTTCCACAGGCTCACACAAAGCCTTTACAGCCCACATCCAGAAACATATCACATCCTGTTTGCATCAGAGCTCCCCAACGATTTCCCCAGCAGCTACGTTTGGTCTGTTGCTGTTACCTCCCGGGACCACATTTCTATGCAAACACTACAGACACAAGTGTATGTGCCTACAGCAGAGCCAAGTGCTCATTTTGGGGACACAATAAGCCAGTGCAGAAGAAAGTCTAACACCTAACAGGGGTGCAGCTCTGCAAGTCAGGGATAACACCGCTGAAACAAATGGAGACACTTACATCTGAGCATCCGGTGGTTGCCAGAGCCCTAATCTAGATCTACACAGATGCCTGAAAGCAGTTTTATTCTGCACCAGGGCTACCACAGTTACATTCAAATCTTCCTAATTCCACTCTGTGGGAAACAACAGAAGTTTTAAATTTAGTTTCATATACATTTAATTTATCTGAGACTATAAGTCATCCCTAGACTCCTGGCTAGGTAATCTGTCTAATCAGCAGCCATGTGTTCCAGCTTCAGAGCTCCTCTGCATCCTTGTGTTCTGTAACCAACCTCCCTTTGCTCTGATCAGCCTTGTGCTCAAAAACTCAGAAGGTAATTTCTGCCTCTGCCTCTCTGAGAAAAACTCTCATCCTCATTATGTCAACAGAGAAGGAAGGATTGATAAAACTGCACCCTACATATCCTACAGAAGATACTTCTCTGCAAAACTCAGGCACTGGAGCCAGCAGACACAGAAGGTAAACTCTGCATTGTCAAACATCCGCAATAGCTCACAGCTGATCTAACACTTCACCACACAAACAACATTGGTATTTTCCACAAACCTTGCTCAGATGATTTTTTCTCTGAAGTTCCTTTTTAATCTGGTTGGGTTTTTTTCCTTCCAACTTCTCTTGTTTATTCCCTTGCCTTCTTTATTACAGTGAACCTCAAAAAATATCATTCCCTCCTAAAAGAGTGGCCGTCAAGTCACTGCTGAGCTTAGCCATGCCCTAGTGACCTCCTGAAGCCAAGGGGCTTCAGCACATGCATGTCTTAGGGAATCAACTTCTGTTTAAGCATGTGGATAAATTCTTTTAAATTGTAACACATGGGAAAAAGAAAACTGAAACAGGAAAGACTGAAAAAGACATTGAAATAAAAGAATTTTTAAAAGCTTCCTTTTTATTGCATACCTCTTTTCATCATAGGTTTGGCAATTTCTGTTTAAAAAAGTACTGTTAATTCACCTGGCAGCTATCAATAGAGCAAACCACATTAATTCAGAAGCTTTCCAAAAGCTTTATTTCTGTTAATATTTACTGGTTACACAGAGATCATTAGCACCTGTCACCATCATTAGTGACTATTTTATTCACAAGAGATGTAAAACCTCTTCAAGGAAAGGCAAAAACTACAATAAAAACAAGTGAAGTTTCCTTTGTCATCAATATTTTGTAAATGCAAAATTAAGAGACCCATAGGCTTGGGTCTGCACTTTGAAGATAATGTAGCATTTTGCATTCTGAAAATTTGTATACTAATTTTGAGATTATGGACCCATTCTTCAAATGACATTTACTGCCAATATTTACTGCTAATTTTGCTATTATGAACTGGGTTTGGTGATGCAATAGCATGGAAAGAAACACAAGGCAGGAGTGTGGGATAAACTGGTACCTGCATGTACATTGATCTGTAGTAAAAATACAGATGTGTAAATCTCTGAAAACCAAACACAACATTTTAAGATGGATATTCAAGGGCTGGCAATCTTTTTAAAGCCAAAAGGGCTCAGGCTGAGCTTGAAATGTGAAACAAGTTGAAGAACACATTAAGGCAAATGAAAATGCTGGAAAACACCTCAGTAACTATTCAGTGAAACTTAGTTTATCCCAATTAAATGCTAGCCTTGTATTTTTCAATAAATGCAATTAGTAGAGTTACTGCAGTTTCTGTGAAACTTCTCTGATATATTTACAGTGCTTTCAACCTTTCTTGCACACAATTCCCCATAAGATAAAGAAGTTTACAGTCTTGGGAGAAAAAACTTAAAAAGCATTATCAAAATGGATACATGGATTTAATGACAGGTTGTTTTTTTTTACTTATGCCTGGTGTTTTTGCATTTTGCAACTTAAGTTGTGACAGAGCTTCAATTTGTTTCCTCACTCAAGTAATTGAAGTTGCAATACTGTTTCCTGAATTTGCAATTTCAATTTGCTCATTCTTCTCCTGAGACTCATCTTTCCTCTTCACAGTGAAGGTCAACAGAATCAGTCAAATATGTCTTATCTGTGTCTGAGATTGGATCAGTGAGAATTAATAGAGAATGTTCTATGCTTCCACTGGTTTGGCATAAAGGGATTAGAAGTGTTTAGGAAGGAAAAATAATTATTATCCTCTGTGTTTAATTGTGATGATAGGTTACTAACAATCACTTCAGGGAGGGGAAAAAAACTTTTTGGTAGATATTTACAGCATTTTCTAATAATGATTTTCTAATTCTAAAGATCCATATGCATGAAGTGCACAGAACGTGTAACTCAAAGGTAAATGTTGTACCAACATTACACTTCAGAGAGTCTTGGTGCAATACTGACAGGTGCACAGAGAGTGGATTCCAGATCTATTTGTAGTTAAAGGTGTCTTAGGTCATTGCACAAAGTATTCTATATGAATATAAATGTTTGATTTCCTCTCACAAAGAAGCAGAGTGGCTTAGATGTAATTCAATATTATTACATGGTTGAGGGCAGCCTTTTGCACATACACACACCAAGATACCACGTGCACTATGATTTATCATCTATCCTCAAGCAGGCACATACAGTGTGGTTCATTATTTATCCCTGTACATGCACTTGTATTTACACACACTTACTGTAGACCACTAGTGGCTATGAGCTTCTGTGCTATCTAAAAAAAAAAAATTAATATTATTTTGCTCTCTCTAATGTGCAAACTGTCAAAACAAATCCATTTCACAGCAAGTTCAGTGTGTGCAGCAGACAGCTCTCTCAGGCCACTCACATGGGCTTCTCACTGTAGGTCTTGGGTCACTCGGTGGCAAGAAAATGTCACCATCACCTGAGTTTTTCTACCTCAACACCCACATCCTGCTATCATTTCTTACAAACTCATGTAAGAAAGCTCTCATCTGAGTCCTGGTGTAGAGGCATTCCTGTGGCACAGCAGGACTGTGCTAATAGGAAAACAGCACCTTTCCTTAAGGAAAATCACATCTTTTTTTTCCCCAAACCAGCTTGATTTGAACCCAGCAACTTCAAACTATAAAAACATGCCTGTCCATCACTTGACCAAATGGAGCAATTCAATAACCAGCAGATGTGCAAACAAGCTCTCTGAGTGTTTACTGGTGCGTCCCCCAGTCTCTCAAAACACTGCTCTGCACGGCCTAGGACACAGCACTTCTGCTGAAGTAGCTTGAAGAACAGGAGCAGGCAAAGTGTAAATCCTTATATTTACACTTTTATCAGAAAAAAATGGTTTGCAAGAGGCCACTTAGACTTCCCTACTCAAAACAATGGGAACAGGTACTTTTCCATGCACTGAACAATAGTAGTTCAACTTGTAGGTGTGCATCTATATAAATTTTATAGAAAACAAAATCTGATGGCATTTTTAATTAGTTGAGCAGATTTATGTGACATTTTCCCTTACACAAAATGAAAAAATATCCAAGTGCACGTATGCACCACAGAATTTTTTGATCTCAAAAGCTCTTCCTTACTTTATTTCTCTCTGTATCCTTCCAGATAAGGAAATTTGGTATAAATTTGGTATAAATTCAAAACTAGTCTCTCTTAACTACAGAAAACGGAAAAAGTCTTGCTTCTGCTGTGGTATCTAAAATGTAATGGACTGTTCCTGGACTTGTGCACAGCACAAAGCACATTTCTCAGCTGGCATCAAATCCCAGCAAAGACAACTCAGAAAACAGAAAATGAGCAGAAATGTGAAGTAGTAGGTATTTATCAGTAATGCTTGAACAGTAGCAGTATGTTATTTTGCTCTGATCTGAAGCTGCAATATTTTCAGCAGACAGAGTTTGGAGCTGCTCTTTTTCAAGGACAGGAAGGAGAGTTTTTCTAAGTTATTAAATCAGAAGGACTAAGCTCTCCAGGCACACAGAGCAAGATCAGATGCGTCCAACAACTCTTCTTCACATGTGCTGTACCCATCAAAGGATGAGGAGGCCCAACCTGCCAAACAAATGTCTTATATTGAGCTGGAGGGTTCCAAATGCCTCACAACAGTGTCAGATAAACAAAAGGAGACACAAGAAGGTGACAGGGAAGCTCTCACTCAAGTGTTGCTTCTGTTTCGAAGATGAGTGACAGACAAAGGACTTTCCCCCACTTAACAACAAAAAGAAATCTCTGACTACTCGAGCCAGCCAGACAGAAATATCAGTGTTGTGCAAAATCTTTTGTAAGATAAAGTACACAAATATATTTCAGATTTAAAGAGAAACCCAATCAAAATAGCATAAATTATGCTTTCAACTGTAACTTTTAATGAGAAAATCAATACCGCGGTAATAACATTTCAATAATTTCATTAAATATTAAACTTTACTGACCACAGAGATTACCCACTTACCAGTTTAATTTCTTTTCTGCTAGAAAATAATTGTATCAGATACTTATTGATTGGCCAGTAATAATGCATGTAATGAATGTAATAAATATACATTTAGTTCCATGCAAAATTACTATAAAACAAGTCTCACCAGAAGAAGCATGAGATGGCAGAAAAAAAAAAACAAGGGACAACCAGCAGAATATCCATTTCTTTTCTGTGATGGATATTGATTTATGATTTATGATATAGTGGAAGAGCTGAAACCACTGCCTGCTTTACCACAGTTAAACTGCATAAAAGCATGAGCCAGGGCCTGTCAGCATCCCCACGAGGGAGTGGGGCAGGCTGGGGGCAGCTGGGAGCACCCCATGGCCAGGCAGGGCTGTGGCATCTCACTGGTGCAAGGACTGGTGGCACTGGGGGCTGAAATGGGGTCCTGTGTCATGGGTGGGGTGGCAGACGTGCCATGGGGGCTGCTAAGGGCTATTAGTGTCCTCTGTGCCCTGATAGCTAATAGTAAAACCTATCAATTGAAACAGAAATACAGGAATGTTCACCTCTAACAACTAATTTCCAAGGCAAAGAGGCACCCAACATAACAGAAGATCTATTTTGATAGAGCCACAGCCTGGCACTGGGGAAGTTGCTACACACATTTCCATGTTTGGCTTTTCAACTTTTTAAGTACATTTATTACGGGAGAAGTCAGCCTGGGCAGATCCCACAGTCCCATTAGAACCTGGGCATAAATGGGAAGCCTGTAAAGGCTCAAATGGAATATATAAAAAGTTTTTTATATATTACTGAAGAAATGAACTTGTTTCTTTTGATGGGTATAACAATTTTCCTAATTTAAAAAATATTCCTAGCACTTCCCTACTACTTTAAGCATACTCACTTCAATAAAGTTCCTCCTAATTTAAACCCATGTAAGACAGAAATCAGACATCAGTGCCAATGTGCTCGCTCTGTAAATCAGCAAATTTCCCTCTCTGCTAAAAGTGAGATTTCACAGTCAATTTAAGCTGATCTAAGACTGCACTGCTCCTGAACAGGGCAATCTAACTTTCTTTTATCTCCAGCTGCGTGTTCCCACCACATCCCTTGTGTGGGCTCTAGAGATCATACAGCAACAGGATAAACATGATCAGCTCACTGATCCTACTGAAAACCAAAACTGAAAATACTTAGTTTTCAGCCAGTTTCCAAAGAGCTGAAAACACCCCTTTGTGTGACAATCTACAGTTAACCCTTGAATAAATTGTTTGTGAAACCTCACCGTTAGACAGAAGCCAAAAAAAAAGGAATTTATCAATAACTGCGTAACAAGTAAGATGCTACAAAAACCTGGCAGTCTGTTGCAGGCAATTACAATATTTTAAAAGAGCAAATTTTTTTCCAGTTTAGAAATCCCAAGTCTTCACAGATCTTAATGTATAAGAAACAACAGTTAAATTAAAACAAATTTCAGCAAAACACTAATTTTGCAAAATGTATTTCAAATCTACAAAGACTTAGTTCACATGAGAAATATGATCCAAGAAAAACACTCATCATGAAAATGTTGTCATTCACTTCTTAATTTTTCTTTAACATTTTTCTTACCTGATTATTTTAAAATTTTATGCATTTTTAACCTGGCATTGGAGATTTTAATTTGTAAATTTTTATCAGGTACCTTTTGCTAACTTTGCTTATAAAGCAATTAAGATCTTTTTTCCCCTGGTCCAGTCTTCCCTGTTTGTTAGATTTTATCTGGGCAGTATTGTGATGATAAGCATACTGTTCCTTTCTGAGGTTTATTTTGTGCTATTTCTGGTTTTATCTAGCTTCTAAGGTGTGTTGCAAGATGAGAAAGAACATCTTTTATGGCAGTCAAAGATACAGCAATAGAATAATGTCAGAAGAATAGGTTGCTCTTATTAAGTTACTTGTACCATTATCAAGTGGTTTAATGTGTACATTAGAAAGGTAACAAGGATAAACAACATCATCCTAGATAAAAATATATTCATTAATAATATCAAAATAATTGGATAAATTCTGAATTTTCAAAACCATCAAGCTCAGAAGTGTAATCACTGTTTTCAACCCTGTTCTGATGCTTGCATTTTATAAATACACATTTTTTAAACTTCAACGTAGTCCTTGTAAGGATGGTAACCCATCTGATGAGGTCTCTATGCAGGTGGAATTCCCAAAAAGGACTTATTAAGAGTTTCCAAGTGTCCCCATGCTGTCAAAAGTAAATTAAGGGCATCTATGAAGTCTGCTAAAACAAGATTTTTATTGCAGTCATAATTTTCATGCTGTAAGCACACAAATTAAGACAGGGAAATGTCTTTATTATAGGTCTTGTGAAAAACAATCAAATGGTAACATTTGGTAGATACAGACCTAAACTTGATTTGAATTGAGGACTTAAAAGCCTTAGACAATCTGTCCTATTACTGTTCTCTGTAACATTTGACTTCTTAACGTGTTATTCTTTTGTAACGTGATTATGAGCTGGATTATTACCAATTGCTTGTGTGTGCAGCTTTGCTCCTGTGCACTGATTTGTATTTTTAATACAATAGCCCCCATTCACACACTAAAAAATCAGCCAGCATGTAGAGATTACAGAAGTTCTGCGCAGAGTGGTTCACCATCAGTAGGAGATCTATGCCTAAACCCTATTTAAACGTTAGGTTTTTAATGGTGCCCTCGCAAATCAACAGCTGGGGCAAAAAAGATGACTTTTTTAAGAATAGGCAGCAGTCATCTGCACACAAACATGCCAAAATATTAAAAATGGGAAGAGCCTTCTTTTAGGTTGATCATGGCCAGAGAGGGATTCTTGGAAACTACCCAGTGACTCAGCGACTCAGCAAACTCACTAAACGTGACAAGATGCTAAACCACTAATGGTTTCTATTCTGACCTTTTCTAGTCTTTATCTTTTTGTCTGTTTTTTTATCATGTAACCTCTTAGGGAAGGAAATATTGCCTTCTTTTATGTTGGGAAATTGCCCAGAACGTTGCAGACACTACCCAAACAAGGAGTAACTATAATAATAACAAAAAAAAGGAGGAGGAGGAGGAGGAGGAGGCTTACTTGATCCCATACCAGCATTCCCCTAAGGACTCCTATCAGACTTGATGGAATGGTAACCTGGCTTATGCTTCAGCAAAATTGTCTGTAGTAAATTGCACCAATATAATTAATGCTAGCAAAATTTACAGCAGAAAGGGAGCATTGCTGTGCAATCAAGAGATAACTGAACTTGGTTTTGAGAGATTCAGGTATGATAATGAGTGTAGCTACTTAAGAATACACAAATACATACCTGTTGTGCTGTCCTGGGACAGAGTTAAAGAAATATAGTCAGTTCTGCTCCTGACTTCATAATCTTCAACATGGCTCTGGTAGATAACTCTCTGTGCCCCATCTCACCATCTGTGAAACAGAGATAATGGTTTTCTGCATCAGAGCATTTGGATATCTACAAAGAAAATGCTGCATACAAGTTCAGTCCCATTAACACACCCTTTCTCCTCTGAATTTGGTCTCAAATACAAACCTTTCCCTTTGATCTTTTTTTCTGCAACGTGCCCTCTGCCAGTCCTCAACACATTTTAAGTAGTGTATGAAAAAAAGGCCAATGTAATGAAATAAACTCTGCGAAGACCTCATTTTCCCTAGATTTGATGATGGAGATTCTCTACTGTGATAACATTTTTTAACCTTTATAATTTCACAAAGTGCTCCTACCAGATTCTGTTATTCCCTCATATTTCATGACATGTAGTTCAATTTATCTCCCATCTATGAAATATAGCATGAGCATGACATTTCAATTCTATAAACTTGCAGTGCTACACAAGGAACGCTGCCTTCCTGTGCCATTAATACCAACATCATGATTCAGACCCATGGCCTCTAAGTTTTTTCTTTTAGGTTAATTTATTGCAGCAATAAACCAATTTCTTTGCTTCCTTCTACTATTTTATATAACAGTGTAAAAATTTGAAAAGCATATCAAAACTTCAGCTATCCTTAAAATTCTTTTAATTTCTCTGTGGTCTCACATATGTGATTTTGCCACCAGCCTTGCGACTACTGGTGGGGCACCCCACTGGGGTTTGTTTCATTTTTGTTGATCCTTATGGGTATTTGGTATATCAGATAGTAAAAAAATCATTTGTATAATTGTGAGAATCTCTCTCCTTGGTTAAGAGTGATCTTGCTCTGTGTTGCATAGAAAATGTGTACTATAAAAGAACAAAGTTTCCACTGGAAAAAGAAACTGCAGGTGCATAGATAGATAGACAGATAGATAGAGATATCGAGAGAGACTATGAGTTAAATAAGCAACTCCTACTGAAAAAATTGCCATAAAATAACAAGTAGATGCAAAGGTGTCTTTGTCCAAGGTTGTATCTGCAGCTCTGCTATTGCTCCTTCCTCCTGCTACTGGTCAACCTCCTGCTATCCACAGGACTTTTCTTGGGGAAACTTTCTTCATAGCTCCATACTTTGGTGTGGTTTTAGTTTAAGTCCTGGGAAAAAGATATCTGACTCCACATGACTGTTTCTTCCACAACCCAGCTTTCAGTTTCATTTCTGATTCTGGACAGTATAAACAAAAAATGTTTAAAATTCTCATTAGCTGACTGGAAGTTCCTTTGTTGTATTTGACAGTTTCTCACTGAAAAATACTTGAGGTACTGTGTTACTAATACTAGCAATTATAAATGCCCATATGCAGATAATTTGAGAATGACTTTCTCACATCAGATGAAAATTACTCAAAATTTCTCCAGTTGGTGCTGGTTCAGACTATGATACGATATACATAGATTTGAACTTTTGAAATATCATTTTTTGTTACAGGCTGTGATCTTATAAGAAAATCAAGACCAGCAGCATTAATAATAAATCTAATTCTGATGGTTTTAGTTAAGGAAAAATAGATGAATCCAGACTTACTCACTTTGTATTGAGCATGTTCAGTGGCAATTTTGTCTTAGTAAAGCTATCAAAAGGTGCTTAAAACATTGATTTTAAAAATGGAAGACATCAGGGGAATTTTATTCCCCAAGAGACTTTTCAAATAGAAGGCTTGATTAAATGAAAGTTAGCTAATGATGGCAAAAAATATCTTTCAAGGAAATACTAGCAATTAAATTTTAAGATGCAGATTAAGAGCTGGAAGCAGATTTAAACCTAAATTGTTCCGTGGCACTGCAAAACCTGTGTTAAAGGTTATCTATACACACAATATAATGCAAATACAAATAAAGCACTTCTATTAAGACAAAGCTATTCCACAGATACAAGTATAAAAGAACATTTCCTTAAAGCACAGTTAATGCATAGCAGACTGTACCTCTTCACATTGCTTTAATGTTTAAGGCAGTTGCAGACAACCAAATTAAATATATTTGCATCAAAAATATGTTTAAAATAGTAACAAGTTTGTAAATCCAAGCATTCAAAATTATAGAAAATGGAAGAAATCTAGAAAATAAAGATTGCTCGTCACGCTGGATTTGTTTCTAATGCCATCTATTGTACTACAGTTCCAAACCATAAAAATATTTAAATCTGTAATTTATGGAAACATCTATAACCTTAAGGTCATCATACAGAAATGCCATTATGTGGAACCTTGTAAAAATGTTGCCAGCAGTGCCTCTGCTGTATTCCATAGCTGGCATTTCAGCCAGTCTTCCGCAGCTCAGAGTCACAGTAACAAGATTTTGAAGTTTAAATCTCTTTAAAGGAGAAAAGCTGCTTTTTCATCCCTTTCACCAAGTGTACAATATAATTGGCAAAGTATCAGGAATAATAAGACAACTGGTTGACATAAACCCCAGGAGGAACAGAGCAGCTTTTGTTCTGAGCTCTCATCAAAATCTTGGAAATCTTGCAATAGGAAATGTTGCTGGAATGTAGGTTCTTATTCAGAGTTCTGACATGTTAGGCCTGCAAGATCTGAAATCTCTTACCTGCCTCCATAATTATTGTACACTTCTCCTTTTGCTGCCTGCAGCTCAAACATCTCTACACGTAACTATTTAAAATTTTCTTGATATAAAAGAAATACATTTCATTCTCTATTAATGCATCATTATTTGCGAGAAAAAAAGAAAGATTTGCATTGGTTGTACACTTTTCTGTGCAAGTAGTCTCACCAAATCTGTTTTTAAGTGTGCGTGGACATGTAATTCAAGCTCTCTAGAACTGAGTTACTTCCTTCTAATCAATGTAGTAGCTTAGAGGAGGGCACCACTCCATAAAAATGACTTGAACCGCTGTGTTTTTGTTCACATTACCTCCGTTTATGTATGATGCTAAGATTTCTGGGGAAGTATGTCATAGATGGTGAGAAGACTGAGCTGGGTGTGTTCCCATAAGGAAGCAGTTTGGCTTTTACTAGATGCCTCTTCTGCCTTTGAAAAACAGAGGTAAAACAACAAAAAAACCCCAGATTTCTGAAGAGAAAATATTATTTTAACAAAGATTTCTCTGACAGAGAATTGATTGTATTATATTTGTTTCTACTACTGTTCAAGAGGGAAAAAAAGTCTTTAATATAAATTACACCAAGAAATACTCAGCTCAAGGGATAAGTCCAAATCATTTTTCACTTATAGCTGAAACCAAACACAGAAAAGCCTTGAGGTAAGAATCAGAAGAAGTGCCAGTGTGCAGGAGGTTTCAGATCAATTGATGTCGCCAACCACCTTTTGCTAATGAACAGAAGATGCTCACCATGAACCACAGAAACCAGGATGCCATCTGTGGCAGGTTGATGGCATTTTCTCCTCTCATGTGACACCACACTAAGGCTTTATTTTTAGGTGGGTCTGCAATTAAGGGAAAGGAAGTAGAACCTGATTGCTGCAGCTTTTTTTTCCATTCAAATTTCTACTCAAAAATACAACAGACCTCCTTTTAGCAACACAATAAAGTTTTGCTAAAGATCAGAATTATTAGTTTGTGTGTTTAAAAAATCCAATGTATCATCTATGTTCTTGTCAGATGCTGCCAATTTTTTTCTTTTTTAACTTTG
The DNA here is from genome assembly GCF_017639235.1 of Corvus kubaryi. NCBI lineage: Eukaryota > Metazoa > Chordata > Aves > Passeriformes > Corvidae > Corvus > Corvus kubaryi. Next base: position 5,991,722 of record NW_024581135.1, read on the forward strand.
CTCTCTCATTTTTAATTTGAGTTACAACCTCCTAAGTTAGAAACCTAGGGTCTGAGCCATCCCTCCTGAGTGGTCACTGTATCCTTGGTTGCAGAGTGTTCAGAAAATGGTTACTGGTCATATGTGGTGTGAACTTTCCAATGAAGTAATGAAAAGATGCTTAAAAATCATAATATATCGTGTTCTTACAGATGTCTGAGAGATACAAACACAAGAACATCACAAGCAAAAGAAAACTCCAGTGGATCTCACTAAAGAAAAATTAATTTGACAATAGAGATGCATTTAGTAATTTCTGAAATGTGTGTAGCTCCTTCTGCTTTCAGAATGAAGCTTAGGAGGGGATTTTTCAGGGTGGAGGGTTGAGGGAGAGGAACAAGGTGAGGAACAGGGGTTTTATTTTGGAGCTGCAGTTGAGTAGTCAGTGGCACTGGCTATTGCTTTTCAAACAAATCATGCCAACGGTAGCAAAAGGAAAAGTACTCAAAAACGCGATTTCACTTCTTTGTTTCATTCTATTCACTAGTACCTGCAACCTGGATTCACTGATTTCAGCTTTCTAGTTATCTTAGAAGGACTACAGTGATGCCAACTGGTGTAACCAAGAGCTTTCAGTTAAACACAGAGAGAGCAACATTGTACAACTAAAAGTCAGTTAAACAGTTCCCCAAATTAACTGGTGCTGTATAGCCGAAGGCTATAAAAAGTCTTGACTGGGCCAGCAAAGTTTCCAGCCTGCATCCTGCCTATCTTCCTGCCGCAGGGAGCCTTTGTATAGGGCTCATTGTTACACAAAGCAGCTACTTCAGCAAAGGAATCACTGCAGGAATTTAAGCCTTATTTGAGGGGATTATCAGAAGTCCTTGTTTTGATGTTTCTTAATTTTCAAGGTTTAAGAGAAGGGATGCTAACCCAGGGTCCAGTCCATTGAACTATATTCTGAACTCATTGCTTTTCATGTTAACTCTGCTCTGTTTGTTGGTCCTCATTATTTTTAAATTCATTTATATTTTTGAGGAAATAGCCATGTTTCTTTTTCATGAGAAACCTCAGAATGTTTCCCTAACCAACTGATAGGTAACTCCCTTTGCAGACAACCATAGATGGGCATTATTAACTCTGAAGTCATTCAATTTGGATGCATATTACAAAATAGGGAATTTCTGTGTAAACTACGAATTTATTTGCCCCCTGGCTTGATAACTTATTCCAGGCAAATATCTAACCTCAAATACAGACATTTCTATTTGGATTGCAAAGATAAAACCATAAGTGAAATGTGAAGTTTGTCCTAGTTGGTAAAACCTTTTCTACCTTGATCAGAAAAAGAACTGTTCTTCATCAGTTCTTTGGAAATTTACTATAGAAATTCACAGACTAATGGTCTGAGGAGTCCAATTTTCTATATCTACACATATAATCAATGTTCAGAAGAATATTTCATTAAACGTTCAAACCAGTGCAAAGCACTGGAAGTCCATCATCATCTGGATGTTCAGTCCTCTCCATTCCTCTCATTGGGACATACAGTTGGGTTAAATTATTTGTTCTCCATGTCCAAGCTCTCCTTCAGTGTCGTTTAGATGAGGGGCCATTTCATGCTGTGTGATCTCAACTTCCCTTGATGACAGCTCTATCCTACTGGAACTATGAAACTGTCAACATCAAGAGCAAAATTTAGGTGTGCAGAAGACAAAAACGGCTCAGCATCTATCCCACAAACTCTTTCAACAGACGTCAGCAACCTCACCATCTATGGGGAAAACATCAAAGCTTAGTATTTCCATCAAACAGCCCAAAATATGGCTAAAAGTTTCTTGCTGGCTGGAAGTAAAAGAAAAATATTTTATACATCTTGCTGTTTCAGAAAATGAGTGGAACAGTACCATGACAGACATGGAATAAGACAACAGATCACCTTGATGTAGTACAGGTGAAAGGCGTGCATGGTCAGCCTTTGGGGAGAAATGCCTAAATTAAACTGAGGGGGTATAAGGTGACTTTGTGACAGAGAGTCAGGCACACTTGCAGTGACTCCTCTTCTTAGGCACAGTATTGCCACAGTCAATGTAAGGTAATTTGAGGTCACCTTTATTAACAGATCAAACTCAAATTTGGTTGCTTTTGGTTGCTTTTGGGTTTTCTTCCTCCTAAAAAAACCCAACAGCCTAACACAAGAAACATTAACTTATGCATGTTTCCAAACCCAGTCAATATGCTACAAGATCATCGAGTATTCAATGTTTTCTTGGAGTCCAGTACACAATGTGTTATCTTCTTTTCAAAAAGCATTAAGCTGCTGCAGCAGCATGGAAATGGTTTGCCTGGAGTTGTCCAGCACATGAAAAGTAGAGCCATTATCAAAACCCTGGAGCCTCAACTGACAAGTTCTATGCAGCAAAGACTGGAGTGTAGTTTCTCTCTAGGTAAATTAAAATGTTGTGGTTTATGTCAATAGAAATATGGGAATTTCTACACCGCATTAGGTCCTAGCACATATTACCTTCATTTGTCAGTGGGCAGCAGGAGAAAATGCAACCACCCCCCCACCCAGCTGATAAATGTTTTGCTTTTTCCCCTCATGTCAGCCATTATATTTTCCACGGATCTCTCAAAATGCATTTTCACATTAGTGGTAAGAAGATCTAATGGCTTGCTCCACTTATGTCAGTGCTGATCCTAGCAGTATAATCCCACCATTTCCCTTGTATGGGCTCCAATTCCACAATGAACCAATTTAGGAAACTAAAATGCCACAAGACTAACTCTACCAGGCAAAAAAAAAGTGAATAGCGATCAATATTTTTTCTGCTTGAAACTTATTACTATGGGAGCAGATATTACAGATTGTAATAGCTCTGGATATACACAATATTCTAATAAGTGTCTCCTCCTTTCTGGAATCCCTGTCCATTTTCAGGTTCAGCAATCTGAAAATCACAGCAGTGCCTCCAACACGCCAGGGCAGTGACCTCCCTCTGCCACCGGCTCTCAGGCACCCCAGCTGTGTGACTTCCTCACCCAAAGAGCAATAGGTCACATCTATATTAAGTCCATTGACTGTCCCCTTATTTTAGTCTTGTAAAATTAGAAGACAATAAGCTCCTCCTCTGTTTTCTCTAGGCCATTCATTATTTTATAACTTGCCCCCCTGTTATTCATGTTTGTGCAGAACTAACAGTGTCAGCTTTTTTTGCCCAGGCCCTTGCCCTGAAAAGTCTCATTACTCATTCCTGGGTACCTCCTCTGACAGGGACAACCAAAGAAATATTTTAGTGATTTCAAAATGCACTGCATTTACTCACAGCTTTGTCACTCATTTTCATATATGCAAATCTGCCCTCCAAGAATTTGATTCTGTATTACTTTCCTGTTTATGGGTTAATTTAATTACATGTAAAGTTGATACAAAATGTAACTATTCTTAGGAAATAATATTTTACACCCATTCTTTACTTATATAAATTACAGTATCAAGTAAACTGAAAAAGAAAATCCAACCTAGAACAATACAAGCACATTAATTAAAACATACTGTCTGTCCCTTACTAAATTATACATTTCTAAATCTTTTAGAGGCATGCCTTTTCAAACAACTCAGGGGATTTGCAGTTGCCTACCCAGCTTTTCATTTCTAGGTCACTTGTTAAATCTACCCCAGGTCAGCTCTGACTGAAAATTATTACTGTCTGGCAGCTGGTTTGTAGTCTACATAAAATGAATTAGTGGTTTCATTCCACTTCCTAATGGACAAGTGGCCCCATCTTACACTTCGACCTGAGTGACACCCCATTGACTACTGCAGGGAAAGAACTAAATAAACTCTTTTTATTTTGTAGGTAGATCCTCATGGTTAGCAATGAAACTGGTGGGACTCCTGGGGCTGTTATAGCACTACTCTACACAAAATAAAGCCCTCCATCTATGGAAATCCTGTTATCTGAGCAGATAAAATGCTCTTTTGGTGAGCTGTTGTGGTGATTATTTTGGTCCTTTGTCATGTGGTTCAGAGGGGAATACGCTACTAGTTGTCCTCTGTTACAGCTAAAAGGAGAGTTGTCCCCTCCACACCACTGCACAGTTCAAAGGGCAGAGAATGTGTGTATGTGTTCTTCCACATGCAAGCAAGAAATCACAGGAATAACCCACAAAGGTTTCCTGTTTAACAGTATTAGAAAGAAAATTGCTATTTGATAGATATAAAAACACATTTTAATTGTTTGAATAATAACATGGTTGACAAACAAAGAGATTTGGTATTTAACAGCAAGAGATGGAAATGACAACATCATCCATATTTGACTTCTACTTGTGTTCTCCTTGCACTAGGAATAGAACAGGTTTTCTTGCTTTGAAAACTGCCAATCTTTCACATGCATTCTATTCCTTTCTTTTTAGAGTAGACACAAGCACAAAGGCACCAACTCATATTATTAAAGAACTTTGTGTCTGCCTATTTGTATTTAAAGCATTTCTCACAGAAATAAAATGTAGGTAAGTCCATTATTTTCTCTAGTTTCTCTTGTCTTTTTTCCTTGGATGATAAATAAGTCTGTGTGACTCTGGTACTATCCCTGTCTGTACTGAGCTAGGACAAATTTCCCCTAAGGCCCCCATTTTTGTCTCCATTTTCATTTGTCATTCTGCTCAGCCTGCAGCAATTCAAACAGACCTGCTCCTTGACTGAGAAATCTTCACTTCTTCCCATGCACCAGGATAAGGTTGCTTTTCTTTGGTTTTGTGACAACGGAAAATAAGAAAGAGGGACTACCAGCTTCATCTGTCACCATCTTTTTGTGCTCTTGTCCCTCAGTGACCCCACCGTCTCTGTTCCTATTTATTTGCTTCTTCTGAACTTATTGTTCATCTTTCCTCTCTGCTGTCCTCACTCTCTTCACTGTTTAACCTGAAGTAGCCCTCATTCCACAATAAAAAGCTGTTGCCATCAAGGTGATTTCTCCACCTTGGGCACAACAGCAGGATCCAGGCTGTGCTTGGCTCCACACTCCTTTCCCAACTGACCACATTACTGTTGTGAAAAGCCAATGCATAAGTTAGTCTGGCTCCTAGGGAGATTACACCTCTGGTACCAGCGCTTGCAAGTAAATTATTGAGCTGATATTTCTCCTTCTGTTATTTCATGCATGATACTTTGTGTTGGACCAGCTGTTCTGGAATGACTGGACATGCGTTACATTGTAAATACAGCATTATTTTTACGTGTTTTCCTTTTATCCCTTACCATGAAGTTTACTGCCTTTTAAGTTTTATTCTGTGGTCTCTATTCACAAGTTCTCTCTCTGAGATGGAATTTACCTGCATGGGAAGTGGTTTCCCTGTCATGAATATTACAAAGAATGACAGGCAGACTTGCCAGTGTTTTGTTACCCAGAACTAAGAGCCTTTTCAGGGACTTTACATTAAAGACCGGGCATGAGGCCAGTTAAACACTCACTGCCATTTCTTGTCTATCTGCCCCTGACTGGGGTGTAAGAAGATGCACAGGTTTTGCTTTGCAATCAACTAGATATTATCTAGAAGTAGAGACAAGCTGTTGTTCTTTATTACATTACCTCTATTTCATTGTGTACATCCAATTTATAGGAACAGACACAAATGAGCATACAAATTCTACAGAGTATTTAAAATGAAAATATATATTCTGGTAGCATCCAAGCTGCCATAATTAACAAAACCAGCTTTACAATGGATTTGTGGTTATGGTTGCATTCCCTAATATCTAACACAATGCACCCAAAGTTTTGCTGTTTAAAGTGGAGCCTTTCCCTTAGTGGGGTACTAATTTAAAAATCAAAGTCTAAGAACACAATTAAACCTTGCTTTTACCATGTCAGGCACTGACCTCCTCCTGACCCCTAGATTCTGGCTCTGGATGTTTACATTTTGCTTTTACTTGCCTCTTCTTGCCTTTGATTTCTACCTTTCCTAGAGGAAACCACCTTCCACTGGCAGTAAGACAGATGATGGAAAGGCTCTTCTGTCTCTCTGTTCATAAGATTTGAATTGTTTGTGTTTGACTTCTATTCAAAGACTAACCCTTGCCTTTCTTGAATCTTCTCTACAACAGCAGTTTTCACACAATCAGTCAGAAACCACTGAATCAATGGTTCTGATTGAGTTCTTTTGATAAGCAGCAGTACAGAACATGAATGATTTTACTCTAAGATACTTATTTTCAAGGTACAAATACACTTGACACGAGCAGTTTTTATTGTATTGGTCAACAGAGATTTGCTCACCAACTCCGGCATAGCTTGGACACTAAAATCTGACATTTGTGGCTGAAAATTGCTTCTCCCTTAGAACAAGATAGGATTTTATGAACTATTTAATATTACATTGTCTTTAGGCACCAGAACAGTACTTTCTCAGCAGCACTTTCCATCTCACATAAAACTGACCTTGCTACCCTAATAGCTCCTGAGACCCAAAAGAAAGAGACATAAAGTTTTGAATTTAACAAAAATGCATAGTATTAAAGTTGCACAAATGCTTACATTCTGTGATCATCAGGTATGTGATATTTTAAATTCCACAGATATTGCAGCTATCAAAGGAACATAATTTCAGATCATAACCTAGGATAGTGGCACTGATCTAGGGTCAACAATCCCAACAAATCCATCAAAGCAGTCAGTTGGTTAAAATCCTCTTTTATGGGGAAACTGTTCCTAAAGCTCATTCCTCTGACAGTTAACAACTTTTTCATATTTTCACAGTGTCTATTCACCATGGTATTACATCCAGTCATCTGTGTGCCAATACTGGTCCCAGTATTTCTTTTCTTTTCCAGGTGTCTACTGCTCCATTGTCCCTTTCAACATCCCTTTTGTGAACTGATGAAAAGAAGCTCTTTCAGCCTGCTCTTGCAGGAGCAGCTCTCCATTCTACACTTCACCCCAATCATCCTTCTCTGCACCTCTTCCATTTGAATCCATTTTTCTTCTTAAGAATTGTAAAAAATATTTCAGAAGACACCTTTTCAGTGCTCTGTTTGGCAGCAATAGCACTTTCTCCTTTCAGTATACCCTACTTGATGCATTCAATGAGCATTGCAGCTTTCCCAGCTGTACAGAAGAAATTCAGACTCATCCTGCAACTGGCTCTTCTGTTTGTGTGTTCCCACTTCTCTCAGGTCTGAGGATATCGCAATTTCAGCAGTGGCACCTCATTTTCCACTAGCAGTGATTTTCAGGAGTTAACTACTTTTTGTTCCAAAGCTAAGGCAAAATAGTGAGAGTATCCAAGGTTCCACTGATGAACCTTGAAGAGCTCACCTGGTTGCCTTCCATCAGCCCACTGGTTGCCTTTCAGTGTCCTCACTGTTATTTTCCTTTGTAAATGTCCTCCTTCATATTAGATACATTGTATTAATTCTCAAAGTCTAGCTTAATGAATTGTCAGCACTTAAAAAGCATCCTATTAAATGCTTTACTAAGGTCCAGACAAGTGGAACCTACTGCATTTCACTTGGCTAGAGAAGTGATTATCAATAAAAGCTATTAAGTAGTCCTACTACAATATACCTTTATAAACTCAACTTCCTTTTTGCTCTATTTTCCATTTGTTTCCACACTTCTAAGTATTCTTCCCACCAGAGGTTGTTCTAAAGCTTTGCACTCCAATACGACAACTAAAGCACTAGCAACTCGTGTTACTCATTTCAGATGTGGCTGTGCATTTGCATTCAATAGTCACACAACTTTGTCCTGATTTTGACAGATCTATTAAAACTTAACTATTTCGAGGCTTAACACAGTCCTTTCAGAATATGATGGAGCCGATAGGGTTCTTCTGATCTTCTTGAGCTTTGCTTCCACATCCAGCAGAGCAGCTTCCCTTTCCATAAACTCATTCATTCTCATTCATATTGGGTATCTTTGTCTTTGTCCACCTATTCAACACCTTCAATGTTTTCAAAAGGTGAGAAAAATCTATAATTAGTTTCTCCCCTCAGCTGGATTATATCACTCCTACTGTCTTTAGATCATTTGTAGGTCTATATCCAAGCAGCAAAGGAGGGTTGACAGGCTACATCATGAAAACCAAGTATTCTACTTTTCACTAAAATGCATTTAGAAATCTTTCTATCACTGACCTGTAAGATACATGATGAAAACAGATCAAGTCTTTCTTAATTCCTAAGTGCATGTTGACAAATTCCAGAAATTGAACAGTCTCTTTCCAGATGAAGTAAAATGTTAGGTATTTTGCATTGAACGTGATGTTAAAGTGCTTTCTGAGTGTTTTTCAGTTTTAAACCACACAGCAATCAAACCTTCCCAAAAGATATTATTTTGGTGGAATAAATGTTATCAAGCAACTTTGCTTTAATATCTTCTTTGCTTAGAAAAGAAGAGGGAATAAAAAACACAGCTTTCAAACCACAGAGAAACCGTTGAAAACTTAAAACCACAATGCCTAAGAACAGACTGAGCATATGATTACCTAACTCAAAATGTGGTTTAAACTGGGCATCCTACCAAGTTTTTCACAGAAAACCACAGGGAAAATGGAGTATAAGTATCCATGGTTACAATGACCCCACTTGGCACTTGAAGAGATCTTTCTAGAAAGAGCCAGGTAGAAACATTTGTCAGGGTCCTCAGAAGTAGCAAGACTTCTTCCTGTTTTTATACGTTAAAAAAAAAAAAAAGGAAAGATCGAATATAATTTGGTACAGACTGTCCTGAACACAGACTGTGAGATAGGAGTATTTTTAGAATTCCCCTCTTGTATGTTTTTCACAATATTCACTCACTACTGAAAAGTAACCTCAGAAATATAGAACCATCTGCTTAAAATAGTGGCAAATTCCTAGAATAGCAAATTCATCTATAAATTGAGTATTTAAGGATTAACATTTTTCTTCCCATGTTCAATTGCACTGAACTCATGAATGGAGAAACAGGATTGTAGACTACAGTTTTAAATGGAAAAGGTTCAAAGTGTAAATTAAGCTAAATTGGAACCATCACTTTTAAGTATTGGACTTCCTATACTCCCATTCTTGTGTTCAGGTGTACCTTGGGGGTGATAATAAACCTACATGCAGACACGGTTTGTTTGGACAGTGCTTTTTCTATCTTCTCCACTGACACTCGCCTGTTCTCTGTTTGTATGTAGGTTTGGGGAAGATGGTTTTTTCTATGTATCCTGATGCATAACTATGCATACTGAAGCGTGAACAACTGAGCACACATGACCAAATATATTCATGACAACTCAGCTTCTAGATGCTTCTGTGATGTGTACAATAGTCTGGTGAGACAGTGGCAAAAGAGCTGATCTGAGCTCAGATAGTGAATTCTCCTCTCCCTGGCAGGGAGGAACAAAGCAGTTTCACCTTAAGGTCCATGTACAAGCCAAATGCAGTTCTCCTTCTTGTGCAAAAGGAAAAGGTGGGAAGAGATTTTTTAATGCCTTTAGTTTTCTAGGGTGCTCATCTTCCACTCTTCATGCTCCTTAAGGATTCTGCCTCAACTTCCCTTGTAGAGGTGAGAGCTCCACAGTTCCTCATTTTGTTGCTGAATTCCCAATTGCCTATGGATCTGACCTGGATCTGGCACTAGCATGCTGCCACTTTTCTGTAGAATTAACCAGAGGACATGCCATGATGTTCATAAAGCCTTTGTTCCAGCCATTATGGAAATCATGGAGATGATGCCTCATTCAGCATAAAGTTTGTCTGAAGTTGCCTGTTCCAATTCCTAAAAATTAATCTAAACCAGCAAGAGGAAAGTATAGCAAGTTCAGTTGTAAGAGATCAGCTCTTTGTATCATGTGACTTTACGTGGTAAGAGATAACCTGAAAATTGGATTTACCTCCCCATTAAATCAGAAAAAAAGGTTCAACATGCCAATAATTTCTTCAAGCAGTTCTCTTCCTTTCAAAAGGCTGGTCACCTAACGACTGAGAAGAAATCCCACTATGTGACTTCAGTGATTATTTGCGAAGATTAGGCCCCAAATCCTACCTACTAAATTTTCAAACCAGCAAGAGCAAATATCACTATTCATAACAAATCAGCTCAAAATAATGAGTGTGTAATATCATGCTCATTTCACTGGCAATTAATGAACAGAGAAAGGAATGTACCTGCCATAAATATTCCTACAGCTTTCCATCTACATCCTTATGTTTGGCTATAAGTAAATGGATAGAGCAGGCTGTATATGGGTATTTACTCATGGTATTTCGCCAAGTACTGTATATAGAGGACTTGACAGCAGGACCAAAAGTTTGGTATCATCTAATGGAGATTTTTTTGACTGTTTTAGAAATGTTTGTCATGTTTTCAACAGACATCCCAGCTACTGAGCCAATGCTGTCAATTATATTACCTAAGTGGGAAGGACTGACTCAAAAACGTAAGGCAAGTTTCACTCCCGCACATATCTCAATTGCATATGGCAAACTTGGTTCCTAACAGTAAAAAAAAAAAAAAAAAAAAAAAAAAAGTTTGGAATTCTAAAGTGAATTTTCAGGGAAACAGTGGCAGGAGAGATCCAAAAGAAACAATGGGAATGCTCATCACTGAATTTGGGTGACTTTCCTACTTGCTGAACCAGGAGAAATTCTGAATTCTAAAACAAGTATTTGAGCTGACATTCAGCACCCACATGTCCAGAATTTACTTCAAAGCTGATGCAATAAAACTAAAACATTTGTGAGCTTCAGATGCCAAACTGAGCTAAACAGGAAGAGTGGTTGCTCCTGCTCTGCTTTCAGTGCCACTTTGTAGACAAGTGGGCGAATGAGGTAAGTAAATTATTTCGACAGGCTCAGGAGCTCACAACATGTGAAAAATAAATGCCTACTATGGCATCCAAAGAAAATAAGTAGAAGAAATGTGAGAAAATGATAAAGAAAACATGGCACATGCTACATCCCAAGCACACAATTCCACAGGCACCATTTCAACAAAATATTGATCAAAAATTGTCAGGGCGGAAACTCAACATCAAAATGTCATTTCCATTGTGTAGCACAAACAGGTTTAATGTAATTAAACATAAAGAGATGTGCTTTGATCCAGATAACTCTGGGCACTGTTAGTAGCAGAGGCATGAGGACATGGTCTGATGGAGGCATTTTGAGTCACAGAATAATTCAGGCTGGAAGGAACCTGTGGATCCCAAGCTAGACCAGGATGCTCAGGACCCTGATCAGTTTATTTGTCTCCAAGTAGCTGAGTCCTGTGTTCACAGGCAGGAGCAGCAATGGCCAGTCCCAAATATAACTGTGTTTCTAAAGCTATCTACAAGAAAGCATGAAATTTGGCAAATAGTCACGTATGCATGAATAGCTGGACAGGTGTTCTAATTTATCCATACGCTTTTAAGATATAGCATGCTCTTAGCATGGGTTTCCAGAAGCAAATCCTATCCTACCCAAACTGAACTGGAAGTTTCCAATGGAAACTTCCTAATGGTTCTTTACAGCATAAAAGAATATAAGAAGCACATCTCATAGCTAAACAGAAATCTATCTAAATAGTCTTGAAAGTCAAAATCCTGTCTGGTTACAGGAAAGAAACTGCTTATGATATAATTAGGGAGGCTTTACTTTGTTTTCATAATTTTGATCTCATTGCAATTCTGGAAAAAACCCCTTCAGCATGTCTCCAGAAATGTTCTGCTATAGAATCATCAAAGATAAACCCTTCAGCTCCAGTGATATGCAAATGATGACATGTTTTTTAAAAGGATTAACAAAGTTGTTCAAAGCATCTTTTTAGTCTACTCTGCTTCCAAACAAACAATAAACTGTCCACATGCAGTGAGATTCGCTAACCCATAAACATAGCCAAATGGAGGAAGATCAGAACCTTAATGAGTTTGGTCCCCTTTGAATTCTAGCTGATCAGTGTCACCAATAATTTCAACAGGCTCTAAATTAAGCACTTTCTGTCTTCAAAGTGCCTTGCAAACATCAACCAATTAATCCCTGCAAGTCTCCTCTGAGGTAGGTAAGTAGGTATTGTTATCCCCATTTTACAGTTGGCTGAACACAGTCAGAGGGTTAAGTGATTTGCTGCAGGCCACATATGGAGGTGGGATTAAAACACAAGAGTCACTATGATTCTTTTTAGACGATAGCACTTCTTTTTTTTCCCTGCTGACTTTTCTGTGCTGACTTTAGACATATTGGCCTTGTGGTAATACTTAAAGGAAACAAAATAAATTGTCCTTGTTAAAAGCAAGGAAACAGAGAGAAATCTGGGGTTTGTGCTGATAACACTTTTGTTGCCTTATACTGATGTTAAGTTTTTTCCTACAATTTTGTTCTGATATTTAAGTATCATTCCTTTCATAGGGGGACTTATTTCTGTGGCAATGTAGCACGCTACTAATTGAAAGATATGTCCTGCTCCTTTACAGGTTTTATTTTGTCTTTGTGCTTTCAAATTAGTAAGTTTAGGTGGCACCCTGCCCATAAATTGGGCAGACACTTTCCTTCCAGGATCAGGGTAACAGTTGGTAGGCTTGATCCACTGCAGCACAGGCAGGAAGAAATGGAGAAAGGCAGCTTTGAGAACCAAGAGCAAAGAAAGCCATTAACTGAAACCCAACCCCAGCAAACCGCTTGTAACCATTCTAACAGGCGTAAGATTGATACCTTTCCCACTTCAACAGAAAGATCGGATGGAAAAGGGAGAGTATATCCTTTTCCTCTCTATGTATACAACTTCAGGCCACTTGAAGACCCATTTGTCATTAAGTCAATCCAGTGTATTGTAATAAACCTCTGAGTTTTATCAGGAAACCGCTTTTCATCTAGCAGCCAATCCACAGCATCAGTTCCCTGGAATTCTTTTTAGAATAGAAAAATCCACTACTCAAAGTTGATGCCTTGCAACTCCTGAGCACCTTCTTTGTTAATTTTTCAGATGACACTCCACTTTCAGAAGCCTTCCAGTACAGGAATTGACATGCACAGAGAAAATCAGTAAATATTTGAAAATTATTATTCACTTCCTACTATATAGTACAGTTATTTCAGCCATATTGCTGGTTATGCGTTTTTATTATACACCTTCTCTGAGTCCTGAAAGTATAGCTCCGTTAACGCTAAAAAACCCCCAACCAATTTATTAATACATCACTGTAATTAATACATGGTGGTATTCATATATTACACAAACCAAGGATCATACCTCCTTTGTGTTAGGTGTTGCCCACAGGTAATGGTCTCATCAAAGTTTTATCAGCTAAAAGTTTACTTTATTAAAGGTACTTGTGAAGCCTTCAGATAAAGTAAATCATTTAACATAGGATCATGGTTAAATAAAATGCAATTTACTTTTCTATTTCTGTGGATACTGAATCAAAAGAGTATTTTTACCCTTAGAAACGTTTGTTAGTAACTACCTTGCTCTCACGTGACAATCACTTATGTCACTTTTTAGAAGAAAAATATAGGTTAATGATTCACAACCTGAGGAATTGCAGTCTTAGTACAAGAGTGTAAGAACACGTAGGATTTTGACTCTTAGAAGGCATGTTTTCAGTAATAAAAACATGTATTACACGGGTTAGGAAGAGTCTGATTTTCACAGTAATTCTGTGACCAGAGAAACATGTAACGCAAAACACAAGCTTGGAAATTGCTATTTGCTAGCTCTGTCTCAAGAAGATTTGTAGCTGACTCTGAATTATATGCTCTCCAGAAACAGCTCCCTTCTTTTATCACTTTGTAATCATTAACTTGTCCTCTGTGCAACAATCATTAACTGGTCCTCTGTGCAACAAAGGAAGTTTTCACATGGATTTTCTGATAGGGGAAACAAAAGAGATCATAGATAACAAAGCAGCAGTGTGAATGACAGTTTTAGAGGACCTTCATCCAAACAAGCCTCAGTAACATCTCATCAGATCGGTATCATCCCCAAATTTCCCTCCACTCAGCACTACCATGCTTCAGGGCTAATCCAGTGAACCATTCCTCAGTTCCAAATTTCTTAGGCTACCTATGAACACAAATAACCGAGTGATTGTCCCATATGCCACTGATTAACATCTCTACATCAGGTATTTTGCTGTTACAGGTCTATCTGTACAGTAAAATTGAGCTGTGGGAACGTTTGTCTGCTTGGGGTGTAACTACACTCACAGTTCTGTGCATCCCTCCCCACATGTCAACACACTCCATGCTATCCACCCCAATAAAGAGCAACTCTCAAACTTGTCAAACAGCTCAAGAACTCACATACAAATAATCTATTCTATTCTACTTTATTATATTACTTGTCTTTTGCTCATCTGCATGCACTGCCACAAATCACCTGCACTATGAGCATATTTTAATGTCCTGCACTGCACACTTAGAGAAGGAGCAGTGTTTAATCATCTATGCCGCTCCAAGATGAGAATACTTCTCCAAAAAAGCACATCTGTCACCCATATGAATTTCTGGCAAGGTAGAAACCAATCTTTTCTTAAAGCTCACCTCCCCTATGTGTGGCTCCGTGTCCTGATTAGTTTTTTAGAGCCTGTTCAATATGCATATTTCTGAAAATGTGGTTCACAGGTTTGCATGTTTAGCAGGCTGGAGAGCCTTTCCAGCACCATATCCCTGCTGAAAACTGCACAGCAATTGCTGGTGCCTTGAGCTGGGCATCCTCCATAAGTGAAAGAGTAAAAGATGATTATTTAAACATGATTCTACTCATTTGTATACAAAAATCCCTCATCGGCTCATTTATCTGCCTAATCATCTGATGTTTTGCTGCACATTCTGTGATGACTTGGGGAATCTGTTTGCCTATCTATGTGTCTAAAAATTAGTGAACGTATGACAGATTCTATGGGAAATGAGGAATGAATTGCAATAATTACAATTTTGTTTTAAAAGAAAATTTATGGTATCATAAGGCTAGGGTTAGCATCTAAATATGGAGATTCAGGAGAAGATTTTTTATTTCTATAGAATTCTAGCATGGTATCCCTCAGATTTTTCTGGATAGAACCACAAAGTAGATACTGAATTTGCTGAACACTGGTATTTCCTGAGTTATAATCAATTACAGTTTGCTTTTAATGCAACTTCTATGAGATATTCCAGACCTGCTAACAATATATGAATTACTATCATCTCTTACCTACCATGTTTTTAAAGATAAACATTATTTGGCTATTAATCATAACCAAACTCATACTCTCTGTAGTGTGTGTGAAAGAGTTCTAGAGCTGTTAGGGGAAGAGTAAGATAGTAACTCTTGTCAAATACTTGAAAATAATATTTGCATTTGAAACTGGTGTTTTAACTAACTCGGAGCATGTAAACTGGTAACAGGAGCATTTCAGAATAAAATTTTTGTCAGACTTTCACCTTTATCATCCCTTGGGGCTACTGGGACAATCTGAGCACATTGTTATTACATAAAGAATATTCTCTCCCTTCTTCTTTCTAGTTCAAATTTCAAGTGAAAGAGTAAATCTATATAACTGAATTAATTATTCCCAATATAGTTACTCACTATAACTTTTTGTCGTGAGTTGTGAAATTGAGGGGAGACACACATGACACACTATGCTAATCAAAATCTTTTCTGCAAATTAATTTGCCTGCATGAATATTAACAGTACTGAGACCCCAGAGGTAACCATAAATAAAATCAATTATTCTGTTTTGTTTGTCTCTGTATTTGGGTTGATTTTCTCTTGCAAACCTATCCTATGATTGTTATGTATATTCTACATTTATAATCTCAGGGTTTGGGGGTTTATTTGTTGGTTGGGGACTTTTTTTTTTTTTTCCTTTTTTTTGCTTTGTTTTTTGTGTTGGTTTTTGTGTTTGGTTGGGGGGAGGTTGTAGGGTTTGTTGTTGTTGTTGTTGTTGTTGTTTTCTTTTTATATTATCCAGCTACCTGAAACAGATCATCATCAGACCTCTCAGCCAAACCCACAGGTGCCGGAAGAGTTCAGAGGGCAACCTGCAGCCCACTCACGTTGCAGCCCCTGAAAGGTTTGTGGAACATCTCATCCCTCAGTAGGGACCAGCCCTTGCTTCCTGCCTCTTCCAGGAGCCTCTCTCCTCAGCAAGGGGAAAGAGACAACTCTGAGGACAGAGTTGCCTGCATTTTGAATGGCATACAGGACCTCTGCTCTTCCTCCTCCACCACGACTCCGGGACCAGTGACTTCATTCGGAGCCCGCCTGGGTACCCATGGCAACACAGGGCTCTACAACACACTTCAAAGAATGTTCTTGAGGGGAAATTCAAAAGCCCGCTTGTATGAACACATCAGTCAGAGGGGGGCAAATGCCCCCGTGAGGAGCGTGGCCCCCGCGGGCGCGCCGGGCAAGTGCAATTCCCATGCCCGGGGCGGCAGACAAAGAGCAGCCCGAGGCGCCCGCCCGGAGCCCGAGAGCGCGGCGACACCGCCGGGGAGGAGCCAGGCGCGGCTGCCCCGGGGGCGGGGGGGCAGCGCGGCAACTTATAAAAGGCGCGGCCCGCCAGAAGAGCTCGGCGCGTTTGGAGCAGCGGCGAGTGGTGTCACCGAGAGAGGCGCGGCTGCGGCAGCGGCAACAGCCCGAGAGCGCGGAGCCGTCCGATGGCTCTGAGCATGGACAGCAGCCTCGACAGCCTGGATGTAAGTGCCGGGAGCGCGGCCGGCTGCCCATGTGCGCGCTGTTTGCAAACAAAGGTGCCCTCGGCGGAGGCTGCGGGCGGCGGGGGTCGGGACAGCGGAGGGGTCTGCGGGGCGCGGACGGGCAGGGCTCGGCTCTCAGCCCCGGCCGCTGCTGCCTCTACCTGCAGCGCTTCGGACCTTGGCACAGCTGCGGCCACTGCAAATTCCAGCTGCAGGAGTCTGCTCCTTCCCTGGGGCTCTGCTGCTCTGCCGTCAGTTCAAGTGACATGTGGCACCTTTGTGGACTGAAAAACGCCGGTAGAGCAATTAGCACTACGGGAATGATGAGAGGGGAAGAGGCGATGAAGTTTGGAGCGATCTGACTTCAGGGAATGGCATCCCTTTGCCCTGGTGTGCGCCCAGACCTCGGGCTGCCGGCGGGACTGGGAGCGGCGGCAGCGCCCGCCCGTCCCGCCCGCTCCCCGGGAGAAACTAAGTGGCGTCCCACTCTTCCGGGGGCAGCTTCTCTACCTCGGTTTTGAGGGTAGTTAGGACCAAAAAGGAGATCTCTGGCAAGTTCCAGCTTTAGGCCCGCAGTTAATCCCCGCGTGGAGCCGGTGCCTCCGCGTGTGAAGCGCGGCGGGACCCTCGGGCGCGCCCTGCGCGGAGCTCGGGGGTCCGTGGGACACAGGGCATGATAACAAAAATCTGAAGACCTGAGGAACTGCACATAACCAGATGGCACTCGCCCGCCAGCATTGCTTTTAGCGCGGTGGCCCAAACCGTTGGTGGTTTCCTGACGCGCTTTCATGCCCTCACCAAATTTCGCTTCCTTTTTTCCACCGCTATGCTCACTTGGTCCGTCTGGCTGCAGCCCCGCGCCGGCCGCGCTCACCCCCTGCCCCGCAACCGCAGAGGGTGGGGAACAAAGGGAGGGAACGTGGCCCATCGTGGTGACCCTCCACGGGCTTTTGAGTTCCCCTGATTAAGGTCACCTCTCTCTTTCTTTCTTTCTTTATGGGCTTTGGGGTTTTTTCCCTTGTCTGAGTGTGTGGAGCTGTCAATTGCTTCTCAGCAGGGAATTCTTGCTATTATTTATCCTTTATTACATCAGCCGAGGGTACCTTCTCTATTTCCCCTTGACCCCATCCTCTTAATGAGAAGGGACTTCGGAGCAGCAGCATTTCTAAGTAATTTTTTTTTTTTTTTATGGCTCTCTATTGTAAGAGTTAAATATGATAGGTCATGCTCTGTGTGGACAGACCTCTCACATCTGGCACTTTCTGGGCTCTCCCATTTGTAGTGTCCATCTGATTGGAGCACTGAAGTGTCCAGAACCTACAATATTTCTGGGAATAGCCATTATCTTTCTTTGCTCTTTCATGCCCTACTCTTAGCAAGATCTTACGCCTCAGAGAAAGACAAAGGAAGTTGTAAAACTTATTCTTATTTGCTGTGTATTTTATATATGCATATGTAAACACTGTATTGGTTTTCAAAAGTTTGCCCATTTGTGATGGTGGAGACTGTTCAGGCAACTTTTCACATATTGTCATATAGGATAAGTTTTTGCAGAGGAGCTAACATCTAATTTTATTTCTTTTTTTTAGCTGTCATCTGGGTTATTAATTGAATTTTCTGAAAATGGCACGGATGAGATTGGTTCGGGTGACTATGGAGACTATGAAGAGCCATGCTTTCAGCATGAGAATGCCGACTTCAACCGGATCTTCTTGCCAACAATCTACTCCATCATCTTCCTAACGGGAATAATCGGCAATGGATTGGTTATTATTGTTATGGGCTACCAGAAGAAGCAAAGAAGCATGACTGATAAATACAGGCTCCACCTCTCTGTGGCTGACCTCCTTTTTGTCATCACCTTGCCATTCTGGTCTGTGGATGCAGCCATAAGCTGGTACTTTGGGAATGTTCTGTGCAAGGCAGTTCATGTCATTTACACAGTCAACCTCTATAGCAGTGTCTTGATTTTGGCCTTCATAAGTTTAGATCGTTACCTGGCGATAGTCCACGCTACCAACAGCCAGCGCCCACGAAAGCTGTTGGCTGAGAAGGTGGTGTATGTAGGTGTGTGGCTGCCAGCTTTGCTACTGACAGTGCCTGATATAATCTTTGCCAGTACCAGTGAAGTAGAAGGAAAGTATCTCTGTGATCGCATGTACCCTCATGAAAACTGGCTGATCTCTTTCAGATTCCAGCATATCTTGGTAGGACTTGTCTTGCCTGGTCTAATAATTCTGACTTGCTACTGTATTATCATATCCAAGCTGTCACACTCCAAAGGCCACCAGAAGCGCAAAGCCTTGAAGACCACGGTTATCCTCATCCTTGCCTTCTTTGCCTGCTGGCTGCCATATTATATCGGCATCAGCATCGACACCTTCATCTTGCTGGGAGTCATCAGACACCGCTGCAGCTTGGAGACCATAGTGCATAAATGGATCTCCATTACGGAAGCCCTGGCATTCTTCCACTGCTGCCTGAATCCAATTCTGTATGCCTTCTTGGGTGCCAAATTCAAAACATCAGCTCAAAATGCCTTGACATCAGTAAGCAGAGGATCAAGCCTCAAGATTCTTTCAAAGGGCAAACGTGCAGGACATTCTTCTGTTTCTACAGAGTCTGAGTCTTCGAGTTTCCATTCCAGCTAACGCTGCTCCTTGCCATCATTTTATAGAGACACTTTAAAGTTGCGCAAGATTTCAGACAAATAAGACTGACCATAATGTACAGATTTATTTACAGTTGGGATTTTATATTGTTTCTTTTAGTCTCTGTGGAGTTTAATTGACTTATTTATATAAAAAAACCTTTCGTATTGATGACAAACTGTCTAGGCAGGTCCTGTGGACAAGTGGTTGGTTCACAAAACTTTTAGTGACTGTCTGTATGTATAGATGTGTGAACTAAACACTTTGGATTTTAGCAAAGTGACTGTTAAAAGTTTAGAAAATATTTCTCTGTTGTTTATATGTAAATGTTTTTGGTGTTGCTGTTATTCTTAAAAGTTTGGCTGGATATTTTTACCTTACTACAAGATGTTTGGTTTACAATAGCTTAACTCTGCTGTAGAAATGGCACTTATAACCAAAGCCTCCTCTGTTACATGCTAGGGTTTTTCCCTCCATTCTCAGTAATTGATGGTTTGCAAAATTTTCTGTTCAAGGTAAAATAAAAGTATATGAAAAAAAGTTATTCTGAGTGGTATTTTCATTTCTGGTTGAATTTTTCCCAGTGCTTTTATTTACCATTCTAAATACACAATAATGTCTTAGAAAATTGTAATGCCTTGTGAAAAGCAGGAAAATTAGTTTCAGTAACATTGATTATTCAGCTGACACCTACCTCTGAGTTCCATGTCATGTTTTTTCACCAGAATACATTTCTTCCAGTTAACATTATGTTTAGAATTACTTAAACTATCACTTGGAGAACTTTTTTGAGGCAGAATATCTGCAAGTGAAAACGAATCTATTCAAGCAATTGCTAAAGTTTACAGCCCCAGGAGTCAAACTCAGATTGATGCCATGAAGATTTTTTGCCTTTTCTTTTATACCCCTGTTATACCTTTTTTACAACTTCTGTATTCTTAGTGCTTTTTGCCTACATTCTTGGACTTGTTTGTCAAGCTGAGAGACTAAACATTTTAGAAGCTTTGTTAGGTAGAGGATAGTGGGCCCCAGACCCCAAGGTCCTCTCCAGAACACATCTTGTAAACTAAGAACCATCCAGGGGAAGGTTCCTTGGGGAGGGGGGCTCATTCAAGCCTCTCATTGGGGAATTTTTGATTGATATGCTAATTAGTAAAACCTATAATGTTATAACAGATCTTTTGGGGGGGAATTGTGGTGTGCATTTTGGTGCATTTGACCTGGACCTGTGCATCTAAGGATCCTTAAAATAAATACCAAGGTAAAATCCCTTTTTCCCTTCTAACTGTGTTTGACTCTTGATTTTAAGACCAGGAAAAGGCATCAGGTTTACTGCAAGTGCCTAACCTTTATGCCATGCATATAAAGTCAATCAACATTTCTTCTGCCTTTTGCTGTTCTTCTAAATTTAGTTTCACATGTTAATAGTAATCAAAAGTAGTAGAATCAAAGTAATTTTTGACTAGAAATAAAGTTATTCTATTAAAGTGTATTTGCTCTGAAGGAGGTAAGTGGTTTTCCCCTATGGAGCTTTCCCTATCCTGTCTACATCCAGATTTTCTTAAGGTAATATTACAATCTTCATGTTCTTTTTAAAAACACAGAATGTGGGCCAGTTCTTGAAAATATTTTTAGTAGGAATCAGCCAGACTATAGAATTTCCAACGATTAATGCTGAAATCTTAATTGTCTAGTTAGTCATGTCTTCACATTAGCAGAGTGCATTCACAAGTAATGGGATAGCCAAGAGAACAGAGCCATTGAGAGTATTTGTATGTTCTCACATTAAAAAACCAGACACAACGGTTACTTAAATAAAAAAATACATGATAAACAACTTGGAAGTCAAAAAGAGCAAAAAAATAACATCTACTAGTCAGACAGAGCTGAAATAGGCAACATGGATATGGCAGGGGTATTATCCAAATTTTTCACAGGCACAGCACCCTAGTGATTTTGTGGAGCAAGTACCACTATGCTAAACTATACATTAAATTCCATGTTTTATATTAGATATTTTCATAAATACAAGACCCTTCTGTTTTCAACTTCCCTTCTCTCCAGTGAGGAGGCTGCAACCTTGGCTACATCCTGCACTCCCTCCCTTGCAATGACAGTAGTAATCATCTGATTCTGTGTTGAGCTGATTCAGTGCTGAACCAGCACAAAATCTGGCAGAAAAATAGGTAATTTTCCAGCAATTTAGTGAATTGAATGCTTTCTATGAGGAATCCAACAAGTACTACAAAAGGGCAAGATTTTGTAACCTGGAGCCAGCAATGGGAGAGAAAAGGGAGAGAAAAGGGAGAGAAAATGAAAAAGACACAGATTTCCTCCCCCACTTCTAGCAACTAAACTTTTAGATCAGTTAACTCTGAGTTTTCACTCAACATAAATTAACAGCAGAAAAGATGCATTCTCAAGAAACAAAAGGTCTCAGTTTGATCAAGTTGTTCTTCCTAAACAGGACTGAGAAATGAGGAAAAGGTGGTATAGGAGCAGAACTCCTTAAATGGTTTATTTTTGTTGTTCATTTGTGTGTTTTCTTAATTTAGTGAGGGTTTCCCTGTGAAGAATTTGCTGTTCTAAATGATTCTGATTTTCAGCCCAGCCCAATCAATCACTGTGATTTAACTGCACTTATACTTACAGGCTATCAACACGCTGCTGCTTATTTGTTGAGGAAATGTTTAGAGCCCCCAGCATTAAATTAGATGATTCCCATTATGCTTCAGTCAACCAACTTCTACCTCAAGCAGTGTTAACAGGAAAGAGGGTGCAAGAGAGAATAAACTCAGCAGCCATGTTACTGCCAAAGACCACTGAAAGGACACTAAACAAACAACAGAAAGAATTTGTGTAGAAAATTAATTAGCAAAATTTTAAAAACCTTAAACCCATGCCCCAGAGGGATGATTTTTATAAAACTGCCATTGTTCTCAGTGGAATTAATGAACCTGTGGATGGAAGATTGTCTTGAAAAGGAGTTGTAAATTCTTTGGGGTTTTGCCTCATCAAGAAAAATGAGTCAAAAGCCACATGTATATATTTCTAAATAATTTTATATACCTATAAATATGAATATAATATATATTTGCACTGTTTACAGAGCAAATATTTGCAAATTGAATGAAGTTGTCATGAGGAAACATAAAGAAATTATGAATCCAGTTCTGTCTTTTTACGTATGAGTAAGTCAGAAAAAATAAGGCAAGTTTCTCTTAAATCCACTGAGCTATTCCAAATATACCATGTTGGTAAAAAATATTAATTTACTCCATTTCAAAACAAAATCACCTTTAAGTTGATTTTTTTATTGAGGCTGTGACTTTTTTGCATCTTTGTGAAGCAAAAGTGGTCCCAGTAAATGCATTTGTCAAAGCCTAAATTCAGTGGAAAAGGTGAATGAACCTAATATTGTAATTTATACATTGGACAAGTCCACACAGATCAAGAATTTTCCAAAGTTTTCAAAGGGACTTTCGAAGTCTTTTTCCAGATTGTTCCTCTCTAGTATACAAAATAATCATGACATTCCTCAAGATACACACAATGCATAGTCTCGGCACTTTCTCGAAGTCATAAAATAATAGCTGTGTCCAAGTAATTTAAAATATGCAACTCAAGACACAGAAGAGAGCACAAATATGAGTTTGGTTACAAATCATTGAGTATTGGTTACAAACCAGTTTAAAATGTTAGTTTAAAATGTAGTTTAAAAGATTTATAATGTATGTACAAAGACTCTTTCCACTGAATTCAGGTGCTATGTATTTTGCTATGGTTGTTGCAATGTGCCAACAGCAATGCTGGACTAAAATATGGATATTCACCTAATACTCTAATGCACACATTTTGAGTGCCTAAGATTATCTGGAAATCCTTTGGATCGTGCAAGGCTAAACCAAGAATAGAACATGTACACAAACTTTTGCTTCCTCTGAAATGTTTTTTGGAAGTAAAGTCAGAACACTTAAAGCAGTGGGGTAAAATGCCACTGTAACCCATTATTTGTGTGGTAATCCATTATTTGTAGGTGTGTTTTTACTCTCATCAGGTGGTACCAAACCCACATCAGAGGAGCAAGTGAAAAGCCTGGGGGGTGCAGTGAGGCTGCCCAAGCGAATGTACAGAGGGCTGTGAGCAGGGGGTAGTTACTGCTCCTTTCTTGGCCAGTTTTATGACATAATCATTATGCAGGGGCTTGAACTTCTATGCATATACATAAATCAAAACAAAATCACCATGAAAATAAAAAGGAAGTAGCAGTAATAACATGGAGCCATTCATGCAACTGAATGGTTTATCTTACGATGGCTGTGCTGTAGTTGGACAATGTACAAAGTGACCACCTCTAGATGTTTGGTTGAAAAGGCCATTTTTTACATTGTTTGGGAAAGGAAACAGCATGACGAGGAAGTACTTCCTTGATCCAGGCATGCCTTCAAAATTCCCTAACAATGGAGTATTCTCATATTCTCATAGTGCTGAAACTTAGGAAACACTTAAGCAGATAGAGCCCCAGAGGTTTTTGCTCAAAGGATGCCACTCCCTCACTTTATGTTTTGAAAGAGCTATACAGACTCCTTTTCACAGCCATAAATCACATGTCAATTGAAATTACATGAGCACTGGGATTATTGCTTATAAAGAAGGAACAGATTTCTTAAAATCTTTTCTCTTTAGGAAAAATTTTTCTGTCATTCTTTTAATTTTCTCTGAAAATCTTTGATCTTCAACAGGGTGAAGTGTAAAGAGAATTTGTTTTAACAACAATTCTCTTACTATCTTCCCACCATCCTAGTTCTAACAGGACATACAATAAAACAATGGTTTTGACAGCATATTTTAATAGAAGTTGATTATAAGCATACTTTGTGTTTGCTTATTTATATATATGTAACATAAATGTATCTACATGTATATGATGATGTAGATTATAAGCACCATTTTCAGTTGCTGATTCAAGTGATCCAGGCTCCAGCACAGCTACCACTGACTTCAGAGGAGTCAGGGTTCATTACACATGTAGCAGGTATTGATTAAAGCTACTATTTTCTTGAAGGACAGATGGCTTCAGTGACAAACTTCAACTGAATTCAGAGACAGCGGGGTACCTAAAGAATTATGCTTCCTAAAGGGTACAACCTCATAGCCCAAATCAATTACAAATAAAGATTACCAGGTGCTGATTTCAGTTCAGTCAGAGATGTACATGAAATTAAATCTTTCAGTATGGAGCAGGTGGAATTGTTCTGCTGAACATAACAGAAATAAATTTTCAGCAAAATGGTTCTCTCTTACTGAAGGCTTGCAAGCTTTGCACACCCAGCTATCAACAGTCTTGCAGTAATTTGTCTTCAGTAGCACAGTGTTTGAAAGAAATAGGTCAACATTTAAAATAGCCTTGTCTTTTGGAATTCACACCAGGAGCAGATTCTCACCACACAAACATGTCAGAGTAATCAGTAATTATGAGGGATTTTTGAAGGTTTACACTGCGATGAGTTCTTTGGCTTCTGTTCTGGTTTGGTTTTGACTTGGATTTTTTTGCTGTTGGTGTTGCCTTTTGTTCCTCCTGCCCTCTTCTCACAGCTTCTATTCTACTTAACTTTTCCTTTAAAAATATATCTTTATAGAATTGTTAATGGCTCTGTTCTGTTAAGACTACACACAATATCCAGGACAAACAAGAAAAAGTATAAAGAAAGTCTTTGAATAAAAGAAATTACAGCTTTCACAACTGTTTCTATGTCTATGTGTTTCTATGTTTTGGTTTTTTTCCCTTGGGGAAAATATCTAGAATTTAAAATGTGTTTAAAACCACTGATTCTAACAAGCTTGAACATGAGCTCACCAAACAGAGAAATTTTGGTATGCTTTATAGTAGAACACGAAACTGAGACCTGAGTGTCCACAGATCAACTCCACCTCTAAAATCTGTGGGAAGCAAGAGACTAATTCTGGTGTTTTTATAGACATGTTGACATGTTTTATTGTGATAGCAATAGATGTGTCTTGTCAATATTAGGTTCATTGCAGGCCTAAAATCTATTATTCCTGCTCTTTGTGGGAGGAATTACATCTCATAAAAGTGCTAAGGTCACTGTTGGAACTCAGTACAGAATGCATTGATAAGAGAAGCAAGAGTCTAACAAGGATTCAAGAGAAGAAGGGATTATTGTACAAGGGCAAGGTTCATGTTAGATTTAATTTGACAGCAATGGAAATGTAGAGTTCCTGTCCTCCCCTGCCCCTTGGTGTTCACCACCTTCCTTTCCAAGGCCTTTCAGGTCATGCCCTCACTCTGCTTTGCTTGCTCTCTTTCTCTCCAACTCCATGGAGGTGATCCCCTAACAGAGCTTTCCCGCATGGAACTGGGCACTAATAATGCACTGACACAAGGTAACTGAGCTCATTTACTAATCAACAGGACAAAAAGGAGTCCCACACCTCACAGTCCCCTTCCTTCTCTCCTTTACTCTTACCTATGCAGACCCCTCAGCCTCTGCTCTTGTGACTCCTTGGCAAACCAGTTCAGCTCTTGAAGATTGGAGTTTCACAGGAATTTGAAGCAATCTGACTTCCTCTATTAGGAAGATCTTCAGACTCCCTCCCTCCTTTCTTTCCTCCCTCCCTGCTTCTTCTAATCTTTTCACTTGATATCTTCAATACTCTGATTCTAAATCCTGTGGACCTGTTGCCTGCTGTGCATTATCTATTGAATAAGTCACACTTGACTTAATTGATTAAATAGACAGTATCTTGTTTTAAAAATGTATTTTATACCATTTTAATGAAGTTAGCTCAGAAACAGGGCTCATTACACTCAAGATAAAAAAGAAAGCAATCAGATACATGTCTAAGCAAAGAAAGAAAAGTTGTTATTTTTTTCACTTTTTATTTCAGCAGCAATAAGCTCTTAGTTTGAGTCCTGTTTTGTGAAGCCCACCAGCCACAGAAAATGCACAGGAGGAAGTGAATGGATCTCAGCCAGCACAGTGAACTGAATTGTCTCACCAAGAAGTCAAAAATCGGAGCAATTGCAAGACTGAGGGCAGATTCATGCACCTGGGAGCTGTCAGGGGAGCAAAGAAGTGGGACCCCTGCTTTTGAGACCAGTGAGTTGTTAGACCAGTTTCGCTATCTTGTCAAAACTTCCTTAAGTAAACAGCCAAACTGTTAAACAAACACACGAGTTCTCAGGTAGGGGGCAAGAGGTTGAAAAAGTATGGAAAGGACAGATGCCCCTCATTAAGGGAAGTGAGCCCTGTTTGCTCCTTAGGTAAAATACCACTACGTGGCCATGGTCCCGCAGAGCACTTTTCCCTGAAACAAAGCTCGAGAAAGAGGTCTTGAATAAGTGTTTTGAACTAAAGAGATCTGTAGTAGATCTCAATGATCAGCCACGTTCTTGACTATATTGCTCATCAGATTTAATGTAGCTATTTAAGACACACAGCAATTTTACATTCATACATAGAGTCCACAGGACTTTTGAATGAGGTGGGTGCTAGTGCGATTTTTAAAAGCAGAATACTTGAAAAGCACAAAGCAGGTCTTTTCCCATTTAACAATCACCAAACAAAAGCCAAAAAACCCACAACAAAGCACTTAGTTAGAGTTTTATGCTGTGATTCTCTCCTTAATCCACCACCTAAGGAAAGCCTCTTAGTATGAAAACTGCTTAGGAAAAAACATTAGATCCCTGCTTCAAAGGCAAACTTAGTTTCACTGAAGAAATGTAGTCAGCCCGGTCATGTTGAAGACTAAATATGCTCGGATTGTATAGTCTGAATGTATGGAGCTATATGGCTCTCCTAATATTCTGCAATAAAGGGGAGAGCCTGGCAACTGCATGAATATTCAGTGTAGAGTATTCACCAGTCCAACAGTTTAGCCATACCCAGCCCAGAGAATAAACAGTCAATGGAGCCACGGATCCTTGAATCTACTCACTCTTTCTTCTTCCTACAAGCTAATATGGAAGGAGGATTAAGAAACTTTGCCCCCTCTTTAAGTACTTTGTGGGGACTCTGTAATAAAAACTGTAACAGATGAAGGATACAAGATCCTTGGTCTGTGATATTCAAGATGACTCTGCTACCCAGGTGTTTGAAAGAGATCTCATTCATTCATTCATCCAGTTTCAGTAACAATTTTAAAATGAGAACAAATTTTTGTACTCTTCAGAATCCTTTTTTAAATCCTCTGTTCTTAGTAGCACACACTTTACATGTATTCTTTCAGTCGCCAGCCAAACTGGGGCGCATTATGCCCTCTACAAGCCACGTCCTGAGAGGAACATGGGATTGAACTGCTGAGGTGACACTGACTGAGCCCACAGTGGTGCTGTTGGGTGATATTAGCCGAGGTAATATCAATGCAGCCAGGGAAGCAGCTGTGATTACCTGTCCCTTTATCCATCCCGGCTGTCCTGACCACTGGGCTACAGAATTAGTCTCTCTCCGACTTGGTGAATATTTATTTATGTAAAGTTCAACATTTTCAAAAGGACTCACAAGACAAAAGCACCCCATCAAATACAACAGCATGGTGATTAAGCACGTCCCGAGAGACAGTGGCTCTCAGACTGCGAGGAAACCCGAGCTTTTGCCCCGATGTCCCTTGACAAGGGACATTGTTTTTGCAAGAGGGCTCCTCCTCCTGCTCTTCAGTGTTTTGTGTAGGATGAAAATAGCACCTATAGGAGTAAGCACTGTCCTCGGAAAAAGCTGAGAAGTGCTTTGTTTATGACTTCTGCCGGAGGTTAGGCAGATCTACTTTGTCAAGCGGCACTATCCAGTCTGAAATGGTTCTGTGCATTAGCAGCAACAGATATCTGGGTATCAGATCTGCTAGGAATACACAAAAGCTTCTTAAGGTTTATGTTTACATTTAAGTGTCCATATCATTTGTAGAAACATAATGTGTTGCAGTCTAGCTGTCAGTAAGTGGAGTCTAGAACACTACAGAACTCTGTACCACCTAAAAACCGAGCTGTAGAGGATATTCACACACCAGACAGAAACAGCTACAACCCGTTTTCCTCCACAGTCTTTTCACAAACCACATCAGCGAACGGACAGCTCATCATAATGAGCTCCTCAGCCACTGAGGTACACTTAATCCTGAATCAGCAAAACCTGATACTAATGCTCAGCTGCTTGAAATGGAATTATTTTCTGATGACTGGACTTAATCCAACCAAAGGTCAGTACAAATAAAAAAATGCTGTCAGCTCAGGACTTAATGATATATTCTTACCTCTGTAGACCTATAATTTCTCTAGATACCTAAGAGGTCATGTCAATCCTAATGTCTCCCAGTTTTATGAATGCAACCATAAGCCCCTTTTAAATCAGATTACAAATGATTATTATAACTCTAAATCAAGGGAAAGGCTCACCATTTTCTCTAATTGGAAAGACTAATTTAATTAGAATTATTTTCTTTCCAGATGCTTTGTAGTTGTTCCATTACATTACAATAGATGGTCTGGGTTCATGGAAAAGAAACAGTTAATTGTTTATGACTTGGAAAGGATGAGAAATTGGTTCACATCTGCTGGTGTAGCCACACTTCAGCCACACTCCTATTGTTTCTGAATTGCAGGTATCTTCATATACACTACATGGTGGCTTCATTTCTAATTTAAAGTAGATGAAAAGATGGTGTAAACAGAAAACTTATGCTGTTCTGACATGTTTAAAAGATCTTCCTCGATCTAAAATAGCTAATTGATAAAACCATCAGAAGTGAAAAGTTAATAATTCAAGATTTACAAGTCAGTGGGCACAAAGTAGAAAATGGTAATGTATTCAATATCCTAGCCTGATTTTGTACTGAATTAACATAAATTGACATAGCCTCCAAAGCAAATCTTGTCAACAACCTCACTTTGCCTTATTAAAATCATCATGGTATCTATATTATTTTTGATTTTCAGATTTCCAGATACGAAATAGGCCAAACCTATATTCTGTGTAGCTTTGCTGAATCTAATGTTTAATTATTTATTAGATATCAAATGCATAACATCTGCATAAGAAGGCTGACATATGTTAGGACCTTTGACTTTGATATATAAAAAACTGTCTGCTGAGTTAGGAATCTCTCTATAAATTAATTAGATAAACATGAATACAGCATTTGTATTCTTCTAAGTCTTTGCTTCCCTAGAGATGAGGATGA
This sequence comes from Corvus kubaryi, assembly GCF_017639235.1. Classification (NCBI taxonomy): domain Eukaryota; kingdom Metazoa; phylum Chordata; class Aves; order Passeriformes; family Corvidae; genus Corvus; species Corvus kubaryi. The sequence goes on from NW_024581135.1 coordinate 6,021,186, forward strand.
TGCTTACACAAAGCACACAAGAGTGAATGTATGAGTGGATCCCTTTTGTCTTTGAATTAACAAGGTTCCACTTTATGCTTTCTTAACTTTTTGGCTTTCACAGTTTAAGGATTTCACAGTCTAAAGGTTAATTCTTTTCTCTTCTCTTAAGTAGTTTCTGAGACTCTGCCAATATTACAGAAAACTACACAGTATAACTTCCTAGATTTTTTTCACTGGTGTAAATTTTGTAGGCGAGGCCTCAAATAAGAACATACTTCTGGAAACATATGTTTGTCTTCTTAATACATCCATGCAAGCACACAGACACACACCCACAAATCAGACTGATTATACTTTGGGTCATAATCTCTTATTTTGATAGGAAACTTTAATTTCATTTATCTCCACAGCTGTACTTTTGAGTTGGCACCCATCTAAAACTTGCTCCTCCAGCTGTTTGTTATTCTACTATATAATAACAAATAGTTTTTCCTAACATTCTTTAGGAAGCAGAGACTACTGCCTGTACAAAGGTATTTCCTTTTTCTCAGCTAGATAAAAAATGTAGCATTTTTTATAAAATAAGGCAAAGGTCACAGTTGATCTTCTGGTGAAAGTGCAGGTCCATGACAAAGTGTTTTTCTTCCAGAGATCCCTCAGTAGAGAACCAGGGGGGTTTATGATTTTTGTTACAACTTTGCAATAGAACAGGAGTAGTTTCTAGGCAAGTATACAAGGTTGTGCTCATTCTCACCACTCAAAAGTTATAATCTTCTTCCAAATAAGGCTGCCTATAGCAGTTATATCCAAGGAAACTGTGCCAAGAGCATCAAACAGTGTTCTTTGCCTGAGTAGTGCCCATAGTGACATGCATGCAAAAGAACTCTTGCTTTTTCAAAAAGCAATCCTGAATAAAAACTCTTCTCATTCAAGATAGAGGCCTTAAGGAACATCCTGCATGTTAACAAACATCTTCAGATAATGCTGAGTTTGATGCTCATTTCCTAGTTATTCACAGACTCTCTTAAATGGAGCTCTTTCACTTCTGTGGCTTAGCCTAAGGAAATCCTGCAAGAACAATGTGTGACTGAAACACACACAGGTTTCCCAAATGGTAGCAAGACCCATTGATGCTGCTTCAGATAGCACCAAGACAGCAAGTTATAATACAAGCTAAACAAGAAAGGGTCTTGTTTGTATAGGATTGATTTGGGTTCAAGCTTTTTTCCTTTCAATTTGCAGTATATTATGCAAAGTGTCCTTCAGTGAAGAAGTTATTTAGCTGCCAAACTACATTATTTTTCCTCAAGTATTTCAGTAGACAGAATTTCAAAACCACCAATTGCTTACTCCCCAAAAAAAGCATTCCCACTTACTCTTTTTAGTAAAGTAGCCTGGAATACACTTGCAGATGCTGAAGATCTGGTAATAGAAAGAGAAATTTTAAATACTCTATCTCTGAAATCAGATACCAGGGTAATGTAACAGTTTTATTAATTAAGGTTGATTCATGCTGTAGAAGATGCCTGGTTTGATGCTCCTGGAATTTGTACAACCTCTAAACACTTACAAAAAGACAACTATACCAAATATTTTACAACTTTCCTGGGACTGCCTCTGTAAACAAAGGAAAATCCTTAGGACCCCTGGATTATCCAGCTTTCCTGCTGAAGTCATCAACAGGGTAGAAGTGATTCCATTACATGGACATCCTTCCATTGTACAATAGATTCAGACCATTAAAAATAAATAAAATCTAAAATCTAAATCTACAGCCTTCTTCTTTATTTCTATGGCATTATCCAGTCTCTTCTCCAGTCACAGTCTCGTTGGGGCTGTTGCAGGGACCTTCTCTAGCATCCCTACTGGTATTTTATGCTATTGTGTTTCCTGTTTTGTTATTGCCCTTATTGTGCAGTTTCCTTAACAAAGAGGGCACATAACCTTTTTGTGTTCACAGCAGGCATTACACAGCACACAGCACTACCTATGCGTTAGTGGATATTCCTGATGATCTGTCTTCCCCAGAAGATCATTTTGATCAGCCAAGCAACTCCTAAAACACCTTAAAGTCTCGATTATTTTTTCCATTTAATTTGTGAATACACACTATTTCTCCGTTGAGATGATTGAGTCACATGGTTCTAGGAAAGCTGTCTAGGTAGTTCTGACTAATTTTTGCTTCAGATAGTTGGGGCTTTTCAGCAGAGTGACTACAGTGGGCCCTGTGTGGTTAACTGATGTGCTGAGCAAGAGTGGTATATTGCAGAGAGAAGTATTGAGCAGGACAGCTAAAACAATGAGTTACTCAGAAAATAGCTGGAATCCACCATGTTTGTTCTTTGCCTTTTTATACATAAAAATTCTCTGGAGGTTATTTGTTCAAACATTAAAACGTATCCAACTTTTAATTCAACTTCACAATCTCACATCTTTAGTTATAAGCCAGTTCTACTTAGAAAGAGCAATGCTCATTTACCCATCAGGCACTTCTAAGCACATCTTTGGATGTTGTTGCTGTTGTATAGCTGAGCTATTTGTCTTAAGTAAAAAAGTGGCATCTGTATGCAATTTCCACTTGGCACCAGTATCTCCTTTTGATGACAGTCTGTACTGTTTCCCTTTCTTCTTCCAGTCACTCCAGCTGCAGGACCCAGATGTCAAACTCAGGAATGTATTTTTTCCCCAGCAGTGTTATCTGATTCTGTTGTTGGCACCTCTGCTCGTGGCTGCTCTGAAGCCGCCTGTGTGCACTTCTTAAGCTTAAAATGCAGACAGTGTTTCTTTATTTATATGCTAAAAGCTTTTCAGTTGCCTTAATTATGGGAACTGAATATTATATATTCATCAGATACACAAACATACAGATTCCATTATTTATGATATTGGTTTCATGACAACTGTTACGCTTCTGTAACCAGAAACTGAGAGGCAAGAAGAAAGCTTCAAAAAGTGCTAATGAGACATCAAAAGTAGTTGCTTACTTTCAATAACTGATCCAAACAAAGAAAGGTAAATATAAAGCTATCAAAGGGTAATTGATGGGAATAAAAAGTAAGGTAGAAAGGAAAAGGCGAAAAAAGAAATGCATTAAAAAGAAGTGAACAGCGAAGAAATGAGGGGAGAATAAAATGTGTTAGAACTGTCTAAAAACATTCTGCTACATGTCTCCAAAAAGTGAAGATCTTTAGAAAAGAAGCAAGGCAAAAACTTATTCCAATTAATACCTTTCTGTAATTTCATATTTTTTCTTTCTCCCAGTTTCATGTTTTCCTCTTGGGGATGTTTTGCTGCAGTACTTGATTCTCCATCACAAAGACAAGGTATTTGTCTCCCAGGGGCTTTGCTGTAGCTCACTGCCCTACAGTGACTGGTCAGAAACCAAATGTGTCAGGCAGCTCACATCCTCCTGCAGGCACCTGACAGCACCTGTGTGCTCACTCTGCTGTACTCTATGTGACAAAGGAATTTTCCTGTCCACAGAGCCCTCAAAGAACTAATTTCTCTACCCCTGCATGAATTTTCTCATCTAATGTAATAAATGTAAAAATTTGAGATGGCTTCCACCTTACACAAATAAATAGTACCAATTCCTCTACATTGATGCACGTATAGTCACAAAAACAGCTTATGAAGACAAAAGAATGGTATTTTAACAAACTCCTAGTCAAGAAACTAAGCATTGCTAGGTTAAAAGAACTAACTTGAAAGAAAAGAGAACAGATGCTAAGGGCTAAGATCCTAAGTGGTGAGTAACCCCAGTCAGGTAGATAGACAGACTGAAAAGTTCAGAGATAAGAAAATATTAATATATTTTTATAAATACATATAACTACATAAATATTAATACAGAATTCTATTATTTTGACAGCCCACCTGATTTCTATCTCAATATATCTGTTGGACATTGAACACCGAAGTGATAAACTGCATCCAATTCATGTTTTACAAATTAAAGAACCATGACCAGAAGTATAAGGATTCAAATACCAAGAGAGAACTAGCTTGAAATACAGGAATATGAAATGTTTACCAGGACTCATCCATTTAAACAATTAATAGATTATATTTTTGTTGCCATTCTGTCTGGCAAAATGCCAACACATGATTCCTTTTCACAACTTATGTGTGTTTATGTGCACCACAGGTGTGGAATGGGTTCTGTATGAGGAATAGAAACCTACACGGGATTCTACAGCTGTAGATAGATAGACAGATAGACCAATCAATTATTGCAGTACACAGAAAATAATAGATGAGAGAGTGTACAACCAGGCTGACATAAAAATGAGGGGGCATCAGGTTCAAGCAGGTACTGCTTCACAGTACATAGCTAAACTGTAGAACTAAAAGATGCTAAAAGTTCATAGGGACACAAAAAATGGTATCATAAAATTAGTGGAAGAAAATCCAGCCTGGACAATTAAATGCAAAGAGACCATATCTGGCTTCAGAAGTTCTTGCTCTGAAAACTACTGGATGCTGGAGAGCATTCTGGGGAAATAGTACTATATACTTACTGTCTTCTGATGTGCTTTCCTGTACTCTGGTGCTGTCAATGCCAGACAAGACAAACCTTTAGTCTGACCAAGAGAAGTGGGTCTTACATTCAGTTTTTGGAATTTGAAAAGTCCTACTGAAATCAGTTGGATGTCTAAATTCTCATACACTGCAGATCTGAATACCCAGCTTTTTGTAGGAACAATCAAGAGAAAGCGTAACTTACTAAAAGACAGAAAGAGACTTCCTTCTTTTTTTTTTTTTTTTAACAGCTTTAAAGAAAGGTAGTTGTGGAGGGACTGAGCTTGTGGGTTCTGTGGGAGAGGATGAAGCAGTATCATGAGAAAACACAGGAAGCAGGAAGATAATTCTGCTACATTTGGCACTAGACAGAAAGCTAATGAGGCTGAGGCTGATGGCAGAACCACATTCCTGGAATGAGACTGTGGCATGATTGTTGCCCTCCTGCATGGGATAATAGGAGTCAGGGTTTTTTAGCTGAATTCACTTGGACTGTCCAGATTCAGTAACCATGTCCCACTTTCAGAATCAATAATTCCAGTGCTTTTACAGAAATGTCCACCTATGCACCCTCAATCACCAGCCCTTTCTGAAAATGTATTCTCAGTGATGTTAGGAACATGCAAAAGCCTCAATTACAGATGAGTTAACTCAAGAGTTATCACAGCTGAGACTAAAACATAGCTGCAGACTGCAGGAGCAGTGTCCATAACTTACAGCATGGAGATCATGACAGGCAGAGGGTTCAACAAGAAGAGGAATGAAAAAATGGTGTATGAAAAAACTGGTGCGTGAAGATAAATTCTGATATTTTGGTCCTGAAGGTGAAAACAAAGAACAATATTAAGAGTACTGTCAAGCACAGAATACACCAACAGAATACATTTTACCCCAAGAGAAAAAGGACTTCAGTCACAAGTACGTTATCCTTACATCAAAAATATTTGACTTCAGCAGCATGATAATTTCTAATTATTCTTATAGTTCTTCCTACAAATAAACTTACAGACGTGAGGCGCTCCTTGGAGTTTGTGATCAAAGTGTCAGAAACAGCCAGCTACATTTGTAAATGTGGAAACTGAAAATGTTGTCATACAGATCGAAAAGGAAAGCATGTATTTTATTACCTATTTTGCATTTAACAGACAAAACTGTGACACCTAATCACAGGTAATAGGGATGGAAGACAAACAAAGACAATGCATTTAGAATGTCTAAGGAAATTGTCACATTCTTCTGTTCACCATAATTTTTTAATACAGCAAGATTTTATACAAGAGGGAGACAAGGTGTCACATGCCTTCTCTAAGAGCTGGAACAAATTCAGGAAGAGATCAGCTTTGGCCAACCCTAGCTTATTGTAATTACCTTGTTTGCATTGTGCTTCATCTTCCAGAGGACCATCAGGCAGAGCTGAAGATATGAGAAACTTTCCCCTCAGCAGCTGGAATATACATAACAAGAAACCAGAAGACAAACTGCCAAAGAAAGAGTGGCTTTTCTTTTAGGTCCTGAAGGGAAGATTACTTTCAAGGTACCCACAAATCCTAGAAGGGGATTGCTCCACAGTTATCATTTGTAATTCGTCAGACTCAAGCAGCACAGGTTGTACCGTAATGTGTCTGGGATTCCTGAGAGGTAGAGAAGAGTCAAGGCAACTTGATATTGAACAAGCCAGTCTCAGTGTCAGAACATTTACAGGCAGAGAAAGGGAACCCCATGCTAGTTTTGTACGTTAATACAAAATGTATCAGTGCTAATATCTGTCATTACTATTACAACCCTTGGTAAAAGAAGAAATGCATTACAAATTTCATTAACCTGTATGGAGACTGCTGATCTCAGGACAGACCTTGTGTCCAAATGCCAGAGCCTAGAGATGTGTACACAACTGATGACCTAGACAGTGACTGAGGATAACAGAACATTCCCTTGCTAACACTACGTGGGTTTTTCCAGTATGTAATGAAAAATTTGACTCCTAGAGACTTTGTGTTCATCATATTCACTGGAGGTGCACAGCTCAAAGTCACATTTATATTCTTAGAATTAAAATTCTCAAGGGAAGGAATGATTCCCCAAGCTAAGTAGGTCTTCTGTGACATGAAAGAACAAGTCTCCACCTCTTGAAGGATAGATCCTACATATGGAATTGATTTCAGGCACGTAAGATCTGTTAGAAATAAAATCAACATGGGTTGCTTCATGTTCATCATGGTCTGCACTTCAGAGGAGACTGTGACATATTGACTGTGAGTCTTAAAGGGTTAATAAGCAAAGAGGACTGTGGAGTTTGTAAAACATTTTACTTGCCACCTACCAAGATATGAGGATAGAAAATAAGTTAACATGAGCAGTGGCCACTGCAAGAACCTTTGGTATTGACCCCCAAGGTAACAGAAAGATTGAACTCCACAATCTGTACAGTGACACTGGGCTGTAACAAAGTGATGACATTTCCTATGGAATGGATTACAGTGTGCAAATAAATTAAGACTTAGAGAGAAAAGTGTGTTAACCCTTTGAGACAATGGTATTATTACTGTCATAATCATCCTGAGCTTGAATTGGACAATAAAAACATTCAATGAAATGAAAGTCTGAGATGGCTCCCAAGCCTCCTTTCTTCTTTTGATAATAGAAAATAAGTACTTTAAAACAGATTTTCTCTGATATATAAGAGAAGACAATCTGTGGCTTCTAGATTATATAAGCAGCTATTTTATTTGGAAGGTCTACCATGAAGGCAACAGCTGTGGACTACACAGATTCAAGTAAATATAGTGAAAAAAGTGGCCTATATTTTAAGAATCTTATATGAGACAGTAGAAGAAGCCACAAGATTTCAGGATCAGACAATAAATAATAATAAATAAATAAATGTATTCTTTCAAAATTCTATAAAGGCTTTTTTCTTAGAATTTGAACTCTCATGTGATCATTCCAGTAAAAGCAGTTTGGCATGGGAAACTCTTAGTCGGTACAGCAAAATGGAGAAGTATTTTAGCATAAGGTTTAAAAAAATGGAAACAACCTGAAGTGCCTAAAAGGGAAACATCACTATCATGCAGACAGCATAAGGACCAAAAAAAAGCCCCACTATTGCTGTTTTTTTCTTTGCATTTTTTATTATGTTCTTGGAAAACATTACCCAAGCACTTTTTCTGCTGACAGCCAAGCATGATATAATTAGACATAGTCAAGTCAATTTGATATGAGAAAATACAATGAGATTTTCTTCCCCTTTCAGCAACTTCTTCCAGCAATTGAATACCCACATGGAGGAAGGAATACTGCAGATTGCTAATATGCAGATTTCAGGTCAGAGTGTCTACTTCAGCCACTAATTTGGAACTCTGAAGAGACTTACATTTCTCTGACTCCAAAACTGGATTTGTTATGCCATATAATTCCTAACAGGATATTTGATTTTTTTTTTTTTTTTTTGCAGTAGATAGTAAAAGCAATGATTTTAAATGAAAGCAGAACCAAAAAGCTAACACTGTTTCATACAGCTTTCAAATTCACCAGTATACCAGCATTCTGCAGAATAGAAATACAAAGTTATTATATGAGTAATCTTCAGCTGGCCAGTATCCAGCAAATGAAGGAATATTCTTTACCACCAGTATTCAGAATTGATGTTTTCTCAAAACATCTTTGTGACAATGTCCTTTTGCCAATGTTAGAGAAACAGCATCTTTAGGAGCCATGATGTAGGGATGAGTTGCACATGGCAAAATATAAAACTGATAGAGAATGAAGAAAAATAAGCACTTCTTAACTTGAGTGAAATTTAAGGGAACCTGATGTAATTTATAGTTTTAGCTAAACTAGCTCTTCAAAGGTCACAAGCTAAACATTATGGAATCCACAAAGTGACTTGTGTTCACTGAGACTTTGTCTGTAGTCTGTTCTCTAGCTGAGACTAACTCAGGTTTTCTAGAATTTTTTGGCAATGAAAACAATGTCTGTAGGGCAGATGTCTTGAGGAAATAGAGACGAAAGCAATGTGATAGAAGTAATAACAGCAGATGTCCAGAGCAAGCAATTATCCAAAATAAAATTAATTGATTGGAGATCCAGATCTTAAGGCACTGGTTACCTTTAACCACTTATACCCCAGGAATACTGACAGGTGAGACAAGTATGAATTTTAAAAGTAAACCCTACTATGTAGGTCAGTAGTTTTCCTCTCATAAAAGGTATCTTACACCAATCAATTGAAAGGTTGCTGTTACTCGGTGGCAGCTGACCAAAAAAACATTTCTGCAGAGAAATTTTCAGATTTTTCCTCAAACTGTCAAACTTTTCTACAAAAGTAATTTTACGCTTAATCCTCAACATTATATAAGACAGTGTAGGTACTTTATACCTTTTATAAAACCGATCTTGTTAAGGAACTAATAGGATATGCACCATCTGATCTAGAAGAATCCAGTTTGTTCAGAAGAAATTATGTTATAAACACGCACTCAAATATCTTAGCTTTCCATCCTTGAATATCTACTGTAAATTAAGTGCACACAATATGCAATCTTATGAGTCAATTAAACAATCCTTTTATTTTCACAGAAACACTTCTCACAGAAACACTTAATGAATTAATACTACACAATTCTTACTGTCCTCACCCCCTGCTGATATTAGAAGTACTTTCAAATTATCTACTTTCATATTTGCATATGAAAACCTCTTTTGCACGTACAGGTATGATGACAACACACAAATTTCTGGTTTTACATATGCAAGTATGAGAGCAAACACCGGCATTTACACACAAGTGCCACTTTGAAAACTAGCTTAGGTATTTGGATTTTTGTTATGACATACACTGGCAAATCAGACCAAGGCTTGTCATTCTATCAATTTCATAATTAAAGTATATAGTATTAGTCATGTAACTTATAATTTCTTAAATGCAGATTTTCAGTGGGATTTTTGCAGTAACTAGTGACCAATGCTAATCATAAATCTTGTCTCTGCTTCACAGAACTGTATTTCATTTTGGTAGGATACTTCAGAGGCAAAAAAAAAAGCTTTGCAAACATCTACATTTATCATTGCTAAAAATAAAATATATACACTAACAAAGATATTTAATGATCAAGACTTGCTAAGAATTGTTACAGTGGGGATAATACAGGTGTTGCAGTATCCCCACTGTAACAAAGAATCATATTGTTACAGAAAGCACTTCAGCAGGACTCACACCACGTCTTCTTTTGAAATTGTTTAAGTTATCTTTCTTTGAAAGTATTTCAGACACATTTGTTCTGGAAGAAGTATTGATAATACCAAACAACAAACTTTCTACCAAGTTCACATAACTGAGTCTTTAGATCATGTGCCTTCCATATGATATGAGTCACTGAATTTTTGGATGATGTAAATGCAATCAGAGCATGTTTAATTTCATTTTGGTTTGTTAGAACTACAAAAGAAGAAGGAAGAAACAGCAATTTGCAAGGAGATGGAAAACAAGGCAATATAAATAGAGAAAATAGTTACACTTAATGAGATTTGTTTTCATTGGAACCGCTGCTGGGTTTCACTTTCAAACTACAGAGTTATCTACTTTCATTTGATTAGAAACAATGCTATGCAATCTGAGCTGCTTTGATTCTCTCACCAAATAAAAGAACAAGTGCCTTCACACTTAAAAAGAGAAAACATTCAATTTAAGGAAATGAAAGAACAAAGAAAGAACCTAGTTACTTTAAATACAAACACGAATACAATTACATCACAGATAGTAAATCACAGTCTGGCAAGGATGCTGGTGTTCTAACACAACCCACAAGAATTTAATAAAATTCACAGGATTACTTTGGAAGAATAAAGTTGTGGGGGTTTTTTGTAGTAACATCCCTATCTCAATACACTTTTTTTCTTTTTAGTAATTGCTTCTAAACTTTCCTTTTATTGTAGTTTTCCATCATCATCCTTCAGTCTTGCAGTGACTAATGACTTTTCCATCTCTCCCATTGCTGCAGCAGTCCTTGCCATCTTTTTTCCTTCAAACTGTTTCATGTAATTAAGTAATTTAAATTATCAAAGCAATTACTCCCAAATGGAATACAGGTTGACATTTGTTGCTTCTACACCATGTCTCTTTCCGTCTTGCATTCTCAAAAGCTTATTCCTTTCTCCAGCTGAAAACTCATATAAATAAGATTTTGCTCTTCCTAGAAGCCTTTCCTTGCTTGTACTTCTGTGTTCTCAGATAACCATAGGTACAGCACTATGTCATGGATGCGCTTACACCACCCATATGTTAAACCATGCTATTACATCCCTAAATGTGCATTCCTTCGCCACCTAATTATTACCTTCATCTCCCATTCAAAAACCATTCTAAAAGAGTTACTGCATTTACATGCTTTCAATATCTTAGTAAGCCTAAAGCACCCCCAGAGAGTGAGCCAGAATGCCAAACTGTGCAGACAGCACGGCCCACTGGATTCCACGATTCAACACAACTGCTCATTCAGCCTGAATGAGGGACTCAATCCTCTGCCAGGATACACCATTATCTTAGCAATGGAAGGAAATAAAATTTAAGAACTTACTAAGGACTTCAGAACAGGTTTCAAAATACCAAGTATTAGTTACAATTGAAGTTTTCCCTGTGTGAAGTCTACAAATTGGGAATTAAAACTGTATCAAGTTATGACAGGTTCAGCCTTGAAGAGTAAATGCTTGGCTGCAGGCTATGGAAGCAGAGTGTCTAGAAGCAGTCTCTAGCAGTCACTGTGGCCACAAATTTGGACCGTATCTAATGGAATCTGATGACAATTCCATACAAACTGTATCTAAGGATCTGTATCTCAAGCATACCACTTCTCACTGGGATTGCATGGTATGTGGCACTGACTCTGTACTTCTAGTGTATCTGACTTCCCTCCCAAAAAGCAGGGGAATCACTTTGTGAAGCAGAATGGAGGATAACTAGGAAAAAAAAATTGTTTTCACAAATATGTTTCACAAATCATGGCTTAGTAGCAATGACCTGCAACTATGACAGAGTGTGCATATAAATGATTTAAGCTGTCTGGGGATAGTTAATGTTTTTACTAGACAAAACAAAATATTCAGTGGTTGCTTTAGTTCAGGCCTAAAGAAGACCTTATACCCTAGAAAGTCCAGCTGTTATTTCACTTAAGTCATTTGTCTACTACATGACATTACTTCTTCATACGAGCCTTGACTTATTTTATGTTCTCTTATTTGCTGTTTCCAACTGTTGTAGATTAACAGAGATCACATGTTAAGTGTGTGGTTACTTTTTATGCACTAAAAGTTAAGTTGTTACTTCATCTTTTACTGGACTTTGAATATATTATTTTTTACACGAATGCTTCAAGCTCTTTGCTAACAAAGTAAGTCTACTGTCAGCGGTAACATGTTAATTCAAGTATATGTATTAACAGGATTCCCAGGCCCTAATAACCATTACTTCCTGCATTCATAATAAAAACAGTGTGAGAAGGCTGTGTTCTCACACATCAAACAAAACTTCAGGACAGCCCAGATTTGCCAACATACTATTTGATACAGCACTAGCACTTTTCTGAGCCTTTCTCAATTATGCACAGAGCTGTTTAGGACACACCAGGTTAAATGCTCATCAGCACTGCTAAAGTGTTTGATTTAAATTATTTGTTCCATGTCTTGAGATAACTTTGGAAGTCTTAAAATAAGAGGTTGAACGATGCAAAGTATCTTTTTAAACAGTTTGCCAAACCTTAATGTGTTTCTTTACAACATATGGTATAGCCATTGTTTAAAAGCAGGTTCTCAGCAGTGCACATCTTTCACTACAGGGATCAAAATTGGGGACCCATCTGCTCAGATCTATTAAATTCTCAGTACAGTTTCAAACATTTGCTGAACTGATGACACCTTCAAATATGGCAAGATTTGTATAACATAGGTGAATAACAGGAATATGGTTTCACTTTAAACAAAAACATCTTAAATTGTTGTCAGAGAAAAGAAGAAAGGGAATAAACAGCTGCAGTACTGAATCATGTTAAACACAATGCCAGGGCTGTGTGATACAAGCTCCAAGTTATAAAGCTTTCTTTTTTCCTTTAAACTAAGGAATGTGAAAATAGTAATCACACTGGCTCAACAGAAAAGCACGTTATAGCACAACGAAAAACGTGGAGGTGTTCTCTTTTATTAAGGCAACTAAAAATATAAAGAAGTAGTCTTTGAGAAATTTTATTTTAACTTGTTTTATCAGAGCTTGTGAGCAGTAAAAAGGAAAATCAAAGGGTTGCCCTGTGTGGTTCCTCTCGGTGAAATAATCAGCTTTGAAGTTATTCTTTGGATAACACAAGACACTGGGTTAAGTCAGGGGCACCTCCTCAGGATTTACTCCCATTTCACACAGCACTGCCAAACATATGTAAATTTTATACCAAACTAAATGTGAAAACATTTATTATACTAAAAACACTATGATTGTTCCCTAAATAACCACACAGCTGAGAAAAAGACAGAGGAAAACACAGGAGAGTAAAATCAAGGAAAATCTAGGGGAAAAGTGTAAAATGAAAGAAAAACTGAACCACTGATTCATCAATATTCTTACACTGGCCCCTCCCTAGCTGGAGTAACATATCACAGTTCACCAAGTCATCAGTTATGACAACTTAGACAGCAAAGGATCTGTACCTATACAGAGAATAAATGAAATCAGATTTGTTGTCAATCTGATAGCCATCGTATTTTGACAGTTATTTATGTTCCTTTAAAGAACATCCCTACTAATGATAATTAAAATGCCCACTATAAGTGAAAATCTTTTTATTTCTTATCTTATATGTTTTTCCTGTTAATTTACTAAATTTATTCTCTAACGCAAGGAAAAGAAAAAGTAACAGCTAAGAGAAAGAAACAGAAAAACAAAACAAAAACGATACAGAGTAAAATGAGAAAAAATACAGATCTCCTCACAGCAGCAGTATCTTGAGCACAGGATTACAAGCATACATACAAGTTCAGACTTTTCTATAGAATTTTTAAACTGAATATATTCTACCTTGTCCCACAGCTTTCCATAGCATCTTGCAACAAAAATCTGCATAGACTGGAATAGCGTGTTGATAAAAGCTAAGGCCTTGCCTAAACTTGCTCATCCAAGTAAGACGAAATACAAATATACATTCAAAGTAGAACAACTACTTTAAAAAAATTCCAAAAATCTAAGCTCTCTCCAAATGGACATTTTTATTCCATAATAAAAACATCCAAGAGTGACAGTAACAAGAAAAACCACAGAAATTGTTTTAATACATGATTTGTCTCCTGTACACAATCTTGGAATCATAGAATGGCTTGGTTTGGAAGGGATCTTAAAGCTCATCTCATTCCAACCCCCTGCCATGGGCTGGGACATTTTCCACTAGACCAGATCACCCAGGGCCCCATCCAGCCTGGCCTTGAACACTTCCAGGGATGGGGCATCCACAGCTTCTCTGGGCAACCTGTGCCTGGGCCTCCCCATCATCATAGGGAAGAATTTCTTCAGAATATCTAATCTAAAATCTACCCTCTTCTGGTTTAAAGCTATTCCCCGTTGACCTATCCCTCCATGCCCTTGTAAGAAGTCCCTCTCCAGTTCTCTTGTAGCCCCTTTAGGTACTGGAAGGGCATCTAAGATCTTCCCAGAACCTTTTCTTCTCCACCCCTTCCTTCCAGTGTGTCCACCACACCACACAGGTTAGTGTCATCAGCAAAATTGCTGGGGGTGCACTCAGTCCCATTATCCGTGCTGAACAGCCCCAGTCCTGATGCCAACCCTGAGGAACAGTGCTCATCACTGGTCTCCACTTGGACATTGAGCCATTGACTGCAACCCTTTGAGTGCAACCAGCCAGCCAATTCCTTATCCACCAAGTGGTCCAGCCATCAGATCCATCTCTCTCCAGTTTAGAGATAAGGATGCTGTGTGGGACAGTGGCCAACTGAGCTTTGCACAAGTTCAGTAGATGACATCAGTTGCTCTGCCTTTATCCACCAAGGCTGTAACCCCGCTGTAGAAGGCCAGCAAATTTGTCAGGCACAATTTGCCTTTAACGAAAAAAGATCACAGCTCCTCCTCTTTCAGATGGTTCAATGAACACCATATATTTTTGTTCATTGCTCATTTGAGGGCACAAAATATCTGCAAAAGGTGTGAGTTTTTGATGTTGGTACTGTCATTACAGTTTCACCATTGTACTTCCATACAACCTCATTATTAGCAATTGTGGCTTTTGCTAGATGTATATTTATTATCAGGTGACTATTTTAGCATCAAAGTATACTTACTGGATGATTATATTAAATTAATTGAAAAATTATGTTTCTTGATAGCAAATACAATAGGAAAAATATATTGAAAGTTATTATTTACATTTTTAATAATATTTTGCCACTGGCATATGATATAGCGGCTCAGATATGCTGTGGCTTTCCAGTAAAGTAAGCTCAGACAAAACAGCACAAAAATTCTCAAAATAATCTAGGTGAGTGTTAAATGATATGTAGGAATAATACCATGCCAAAATGAAGACAAGTATAGGGGGAAGTCAATAAAGAAAAAAATCTAGGTGTCAAATCATATTTGTGGAGTCTATGGAAACCTCATCAAAGTGAACGAGATTTGTATCAAAGGCAGTTTTTGTGATGTCCAAGTGAAATTGAGTGAATGTGCCTGGAAATCTGTGTCTCAACAAGACTAAATAGCTCCATGTGGGGCTGTAAAAGAACAACAATTGACAGCACAGGCTTCAAATCAGGTACTGCAGCTGCCATTTCAGAGCTTGACACGCAGAACAGGATGACCAGTGGATGTCTCTGAAAGGCAGAGAAATTCAGAATGGAACACAGTCTCTCAGTTTTGAATGCTGTCTCTGGATATCAAAAAAAAAACCACTGATGCATAAAAAATACCACAGTAAGTATCCATCTCTGCAACTAATCTAGTGCAATAGCTTTTCATGCATTTTGATAGTGGATGGGAGTATCAAGATGGGTCAGATCACTGAAGAATCCTTTTGTCCAATAAAGATCATACCACAGTAGTAAAGAATTTAGGATGCCTTGAGTGCTCAGCCACAGACCCTTCATCTTTCGTAATGTTCTGCTTGTTGAGTGAAGATTTTAATGAAAACAGTATTTCAGAACTTCCTTCCTTTGTGAGTATATGTCCACACCTTAACTTATTTTAACATTGTTTTTGTGTGGGCATTTATTGTATTGCAGAGTAGTGCAAATCTGATAAGAGAAAAGCAACGACTGAGCCCAGTATTACTGTATCAGAACGGCTGAAATAATCACACATCCTGGAAAACCTGGGAACTTCTGATCCTACTTTCAGACACAGAATGGATACACAGTTTTTGATTACAGAAAATACTCTTGCAGTCCAACACAAAGCTAAACTTCAGTTGTATTCTCTGATGGACAATCAACATGGCTCATTTCCTGGGCTTTGGGAGAAAAACTGTTTCTTGCACAACCCAGTGAACTGAGAATAATAGGAATTATATGCTTGATGACAGCAGCAACATAGAATCTAAAAAATATCTCAGAAGACTGCACTTTTGAATTAAAGTATGAATGTCATAGGGAGAGCACACAGGATGTTTGATCCCAAAAGGTTTCTTTTAGTACCCTATAAGCTACAGCTGTAGCTGTCACAACCACCCATTACTTGGATAGTTAATTCTCCCCATTCTTACTTCTTTCTCAAAAGATCCCAACAGTTATTAAAAGACAACAAAATTCAGCAATTTATGTTCCAGTCTCCAAAGGAAACAAAGTTATTTTCTTTATCTAAACTTTATTTTATTACAGCTTCTTCTCACGCCTTGTGATGCAAAAAAAAAAAAGTGTAATTCATTGGGTTTGTTACTTCATAGGGCATAATTTTTTAGATATAAGGGAAGTACTCCCATTTCTTGGTGTATCTTTTTGAGAAGAGAGTTTCTTCTCCTGTCACCATAAACCAAATTATTTAATTGATAAATGATCCATGCTGATTTCTACCTCAGTCTGTTAGTACCAGTCCTGAAGTTCAAAAGTGGCTGGCTGCAGCAGAATGGTGGCCTTCACACAACAGGACAGTATGACAACAAATCCATATTCTTGGAAGGTATATTCAATCCCTAACACCTCACCAGCCTCACGTACAAAAACATCTGTCTAATAACTTTGAACTTATTAAGCACTTTCATACTGCTAGCTGGATTCCCATGCATACCTACAGGAAAAACAAAGAAGATTCGACAACTGAGTGTGAGCACAGTTCCTGGCAGCACGCACCATAGAAGTTGTTCACTCTGAAAAAAGACTTCAAACTTACAATATATACAGTTGTCTGTAGGGACTTACAGTCCTTCCAGAGTTCTTAAAATGACCAATCATATTGACATATATTTTCTTTAACGTTTGCATTTAAAAAAGTAATCCTACCACCAAGAGATTACAGTTTAAGGCATACCCTTTACAGGCAATCCTTTTCAAAATTATTCTTAATATATTTTCCTGTGCTTCTGGTAACTGCCAAAAATTGGCTTCATATCAAATGGAATATTGGTCTGATTTAATACAGCATTTCCTGTTTGAATATTTAACTAATTCCATTATTTTCTCCAGGGCTTGAGTTTTCACTGGGAAAGCATAATGCAAGAGCCTCCAGTGAAGGCTGTTTTCGTGCTCATTTCCTGAGTCTGATCTTGACTTCTGAGAGAATTAACCATTTAGTTTAGAGAGCTGCTAACTCTTAAAGTGGTCAAGACATCTGTCTTCACAACTATTTGCTTCACAACCCTCACAGTAGAATTTAGTTGGAATCGTTTGAAAGGTTGTTCCATAAAAGCAAGGACTCCAAATTTCCAAATTATTACAACTGAAATTTCTGACAAATGTTTCTGCATGTAAAAATGAACACTCTGTAAGTATATATGAAAGGAGAAAGAGACTTGGACAACAAACAATACATTTAGCTCTTTAGAAAACAGCAAGGCTCCTTAGGACTGAGCTCATTAATTTTCCCGGAGAGATATGCAATTAAAATGCAGTGAGAGTTAAACACTTCACTCCCTTAGGATCTTTAAAATCCCGGATGAAGCGATATTTAACTAATTCCCACATAAACAGAAATCAGTCATTTGGCAGAACGATGCAATCCGATTGTTGGTCACCAGAATAGATTCGGTCCCCAGCACAGCATTTAATGACGTCATTAGAGAGCTCCCATGTCCCGTCGCTGGGCACACAGGAGCACAGACATCTCCTGGTGTGCGGTTCGAGGGAAGGGGTGCAGCTGGAGGAGCCTCTCACTACCTGCAGCAAGGTTGTGAGGGTGCATTCAGCTTCCAACAAGCACCTTTTGTTTCTCAGAAGCTTGAATATTCTACATATTAGAAACAATATATTCTTTGGGTGTGACCGTCCTCACACATCCTATAAAATCAACGAAATCAGATCCCTCTCTCTGACTTGTATGAAATAAAATTAGACTTGTATGGAAAGATTTACTCTGGAATACCAAGAGTTTTTCTCCCCCTTCCCTGTCTCATTCTTGGTGTCCTGGCTTTGCTGACAGAAATTTCTAAACTGGTGAGCTCACTCTCCCCCTCCTCCTTCCCTTCCTCCTTTCTCCCCCTGCCCTGCCCGTCGGACGGTTTCAATGGGCTCCTGCAGTCATTCGGGCGGACAGCATTCCGTTGCCGGGCAACTCCCTGAAAAGAAGCACATGCTGCTGCGGCGCAGACAGAGCGTGCCCGTCTGCTCCAGTGATGCTGTGGCCTAATTTCTACCTCTCTTGTGCTGGATACAAAAGGGAACATCTCCAGAGTTGAGGGTTAGGGAGTACTGAATTATCTGCACTTTTTTTTTGTTGTTTGTTTTTCCCCCACTCTCCTGATCGGGTGCATCCCTTTCCATCTGAGGGCCCCCAGAAGTCATGCATGTCTAATCTGCATGCATGCGTTTGGGACTGCTCCCTGGGCTTGCAGAGTACTGACAACTTTCTGTTAGCTTTTGGCTGAGTTAATAGTACTTATGGAGATCTGTTAAGCTTCCCTGTAGCTCTCCCACAAGGGCAGTTTTGCATGTAAATTCTCAAGGCCATTCATCTTTTCCTACCTGACTCTTTATTGCCTGGTTGGTTGGGTTTTTTTAAAGGCCTCTTTAGGGAATGCAAGTATAGCCTTTCTTATTTTCCCTCCTTTCACCATGCTTTCCTGGGAACAAAGAACAGCAAACTAAGAAATTCCTCTGGTTTGTCCACAGCCTGAAGAAAGATCACTGCTTTATCCGTGGATTTAGTTTTGAACCGCCTAATCTTCTCAAAAGGCAGGTCCATACGTATTCAGATTTGGTGGTTTGAGCTCAGCCCTACAATCACAATCCTCCACTGTCTGTTACAGACAGTATTATCATTAGGTAAAAACTAATGTCAGATAAGAGACAAATTTCCTTACATCTCCTGCTAGCTTCCTTAAATTTCCTGTAGCATGTTTTTCATAGGAAGGTTACTTACGCTAGCTGCCTTTTGTCAGTTGTGGTACGAACTCAGCAGGTCACTCAACCTGCAAGCAAACCTGAACCTTAGAGAGAAGCTGCACTGTATTCAGCCTGACAGAATCTAATATTGCTCTGTTGCTCTGGGTATTCCACCAGTCCTCCCCTCACTTCTGGATCAAGTCTGAAGTCCCAGTCCTAATTTACAAATCCCTAATTTGGTTAGTGCACATCTACTTTAAGGGCAGCCAAGAACCCTCATCCACTGATCCCTGGAGTCAGCACTGTACTACAGATTTCTTCTAGCATAGCTACATCAACACAACTGTGACAAAGCATAACCTCCAGCTGACACTGCTGCACCAGTAAATGCCTGGTTCACCCTCCTTTATGCCACCAGGATGCCACATTTGTCAGCTTAGTTTGTGCCTTCAGAAGTGTCCTGGAATTAAACAGGCAAAACCCAGTGGCATGGGAAAACACGGAAAGCACGGATGCTCTGTAACAGATAAGGCCAGGGTTGCTGCCACTGAGCACATTGTAAGAGAGGCCCTGTAAGACACAGAGATCCAGTAACTCTGTAGAAGAAAGGTTCCAGCCCAAATGTTCCAATTTTTCCTGATGGCACAGTACTTACAGGATAGCAGACACTCTTCACTCCAGAGTACTTAATGTGTGTAGTGCTGTGGATAAGACTCTGCCTATTTTTTTTCTTATATTTTGCTTATCTCCTACACAAAAAATCAGAACTGTTCAACTGTGTGGCAGCAGCAGTAAGCTGAAATGTACTGGCAAAGTCTCGTCCTTTTGGAATAGAAGAGCCCTTTCTTCAGTCCCTGAGAGTGTCACAAACTAGGAAATCACCACATTATTTACAAAATGTTTTGAGACCGTCTGGAAAGAAAGGTGCTATATGCAGGCACAACAATAGTGCGTGAGTCACACACACACAACTTTCAGTATTACACAACTCCTCAAACATCCCTCTTCCCCAAAGCTCTGTATAAGATGAAACACGTGGGACTTTTTCCCTCAAAAACACAACAGCAGTTAAGAAACAACAAAGTGTCTTAATATTACACTAAAAATTCAGACTCCCATTTGAAGTCAATCTGAAGGGGAAAATAATTGCTTCTGCCTATGGCAAAGCTAATGAAAAAATAATAATAAAAATAATTAGGTGATCCCTTGCCAAACAGGTAATGAACTAAAGAATAAAAACACAAGCCAATTTGCCATACAGACACCAACTTCTCACTTATTGTCCAGAGGCAGTCCATGTGTTTTTCTACGTATTTTTGGATCCTGCATCAATTCAAGATGATACTACAGTTTGGCCCACGGCCAGAAACTGGCAAGTGAAATAATGTTCCAGTACATGCACTGTGAACACACAGCTGGCTTCAAAGGGAAATGGACTAATCCTACTTCATTTCCCTTCTTCAGTATGTGTTTAAAGAGCTTTGGTGCACTGAAGGAAATCGACCAGAATTCATTAGTTCCCTTCTGATTCAGCTCATTGCTGCTGGAAAGGGAAACAAGTCGGAATTGCAGGATCCTACTCAATTTCCTTTTGGAGCAGACTTTAAGCCAATTCTGGTCTCAGTTGTACACACACAGATCTTCACTAATGATGCGTAAGTTCAAATGCAATACCCCTCCAAGCTGGCTAAACATATGAAGACTATGAAGGGAAGAAGAAAAACTAAATAATCTATTGGAATTCGTACCATGGAGAACTTCTGGCTGAGAATATTCCTGAGAAAGAAACTCAGAAAATTGGGAGAACTTCTAGAAAGAGACATACGAGTAAGGAGAGATAGAAAAACCCAGCTGAGACTAGGAAAAGATCTCAATGAAGGAAAAAAGAATAATAATTTTATAAATACATCACATACATTTTCTGCTATCCAATAAAAACTTACAGCAAAATAAAACACTGACTCTAATAGCTAAAGCAAATCCTAGGGATGATTTTGATCCTGTTTGGAGGTGGTTTTGGAAATGGAGACATTTCCAAATGATAAAGAGAAGACAAACCATTTGCTCTGGACAGAAAGTTTTTCCTCCCACTCATCATCAGCTCTCTCAATTTGTCTCTTCAGAGTTCATGTCATATTTTATGAGCCTTCTTAAGGTTCTGGGAAGCAATAGGATTTCAATTATTCCAGACTATATTCCACTCAGTTTAAGGCCACTGCTTTTGAGACAAGATGCCAGAACCAATACTCTTCCAAAGCAAACCTACAATTAACCACCTAAGCAGAAAGTGCCTTGTGACAAACAAAGCAGAACAGAAGAAAACTACAGGGTCCATGATGGCACCATGGCTTCACTCGAGTCAAATAAGCACAACATGTAAAAAATCACTTTTTGTAACTGCAGTGAAGACAAAGAAGTATTATTGCTGTAATGAACTGTCTCTTAAGCTTGAATGGTGATACTTTAAATAGTGAGCAGCCTTATGAATTTGGCTTCCCCACTAATTACAAATCCATTAGCTTGAAGCAGTATACTGCAAAGAAAATGGTTCCTGGAATTGAAATTGGCCAAAAAGCCTTTAAATTATCAACACTGTCTCTCATATGGGTGACTCCAAACTCCTTAGGTTTAAGCACATTTTATTGTCTGAAGTTCTAGGGGTGTTTGGGGAGCTCTGTGTGACAAATAAAAAATTTGACTCCTTACCAGTTAGCTGCAGAAATCCAGTACAGATACAATTTATATCCTGCACTAATGGCTTCTCAGCACAGGAAAATGAAAGACAATTAGAGAGCAAGTAATGGCTCAGTGATTCTGTAGAACACTGTATCACCTACAGAGCCAGTTAAAATGAGATTATTTTCCTTTGTGATTCTGTGTCAACCTCGGTTTACAGCTTTAACTTCTATCATTAGACCACAATTTAAGATGTTATTCAACCCACTCTAGAAAAAGCTATATGACATTTATAATTAACAAAGGCTGACAGCTTCATATAGACCCACTGGGATAGACACAGCAATAACAGACAATCTGTTCTCTTTGCATGTACAATTTATTTTCTCACTCCACAGACAAAAACAAAAGTTGAATGTCCCATCCCTCTTTAGTTGTAGTGAATAGATATTGTGTAGGAAAAAACCAGTCACCACTTATAGATATCATCAAAAACAAATAAATACTTGAAAAAAGACATTTCACAGCTCAAAGTCAAAACCAGTTTATTAGGCATTTCCCTCATTTTTACTGTTTAATCTGCTTTAAAGTACACACCAGTAGATCATACAAAGGCAATTCTAGCTCAATCAGTTCAGCCAGTATTATTTTTTAATCCTTCCTTGTTTGCCACATTCATGTTTCTGTTACTATTATTCTTGTTTGCTAAACTGATTACACTAAATGTTTTCTTTTGCATTGCCTTTGCAAAACCAGCATTCTCCTTCTTCCTACCTGCCCAGTTTTGCTGTCTCTCATAAAGAACCATTTCCTTTTGTTCATGCTCTGCATACATATGACTTAAAGTTCATTTAGTATCACTTTGGAATTCAAATTTCCCTCCATACTGAGTAACTTGTTCTGGAAAAAAACTATATTGTAAATGTAACTAAGCTCTTAACAGAGATGAGAATTTTGTTTTTACTGTTGGAAATATTTCAGCTTGCAAAACACATTCCAACAAACCTTTCCTTGATTCCTAATGTAAAGAGCCATGGGTTGCTTTTGTGAAAATTAAATTGAAGGGCAGAATGAGGAATGTAGTTCAATAACCCACCCAAGCACAGAGACAGACCTACTATTTACAAATTGGAGTTAGTGTATGCAAGGAGAATTGGGCTCTTGGAGACATAACAGGAAAAGAAATCTTCCTTTGATTTACTTCAGAAATGTCTCTTAGACTTCATCTGGGAGGCAGTGAAATACTGAGGGAGAGAGATTAAATCCAGTGGCAAGAGGTAGAACACAGTGACAGAGGAACACCCATCCCTACTGCCATTCCTTGACAGGTACCAAACGACCATGTTTGTCTGCAAGCAGGATTTAACACACTGTGGAGGCTGACACAGGCTATACAGTGGAGGAAAAAAGGGAAAGGAAAGCAATCAGGGAGCCAGGAAATACCAAGTCTTCCCACTGTGCACTGCACACAGTGCAAATGCTTGTGCAGACCACCCTGGCCACTGCATGTTGTTTTAGCAACTCATCCTTCTACTTATCCACAATTAGAAAGGAAGGAACAGAGATTGTGGATACCACATGGCCTTACAGTGACCTTGGTAATGGGTTCTCTGGAAATACACGATGGTTACTTCAAGTTACAGACATGGATAGATCTCCTGCATTCATCAACCATACATCCTAGTGCCAATACCTTTTTTTAGACATCACAAACTAAGAAGAGCTAGATGATTCCAGGATAAGAGATTTGCTATCCACAAACTTACTCTCACTAAGAAGCTTAACCTATGACTTTGTCAGTATTATCCCATCCCTTGATTCTTCAAATATAAAATATCACAAACCACTAGCAACATTCCCTCTAAACAATACAGTCTCCTAAGCATGAGGTTTAGAATTTTGACATTTCTAAAAAACCCACATATTTCTCAACTAATTGCCAAATGCATGCTTTAGTAATTGTGCCCAAACCAAGAAAAATGAGTCTTTTAACAGAAAGTCCAGTAACTAAACTCTAAATGAAAAAAGAATGTCTTAAAATTTTCCTCTTCTCTTCAACCTTGGATTAAGCAGGTGTCTATTTACCAGGGATTTAGGAAGACTCCAAATAGAATGCAGCCTATTGTTATGCATTAAAAAAGTGAACTTATTCTCTGTATGAGAATATCCTCACTTGCTTCACTGTACTGTTCAAAATACATGATATGTATCTACTGAGAAATGTGGAGAAATCAACCCACCACAGCTATTAGAAAATGTTGTGCTTGACACTAACCAGTCCAGCTGGCTTCTTTGTTTTCTCAATAGCCTTTGTAGCTTCCTTGAGTTGTTTTCTAAGGTCTTCCTTTGGCTTGTCATGTTTACAGCACTAGGAGAGGAAGAAACAAAGCAATTTTAAAGCTTGTTAAGAAGTACTTAATGTGCTATTAACAGTGACCTTCCCACTCCCAAAACCATTCCTCTTCCTCTACAAAGGGGGTCAAATCTTTCAATTTAAAATCTGAGCACTCTTCGATAGTCAGGTAAGTCACTGAGAAAAGCATTCAAAACTAAGTCCCGAGATGTCATGATCTTCTGGAAAGCTTAGAGCCACATTCTAAGAAAGCAACGAAGAGTCACTCCTTAGCAGGTTGAAATCTACTGATGTATTAGAGTACAACACAACTCTGAGCACTTTCACATCGGCTACAGAAAGTGTTAAT
The DNA here is from genome assembly GCF_017639235.1 of Corvus kubaryi. Taxonomy (NCBI): domain Eukaryota; kingdom Metazoa; phylum Chordata; class Aves; order Passeriformes; family Corvidae; genus Corvus; species Corvus kubaryi. Next base: position 6,045,575 of record NW_024581135.1, read on the forward strand.
CACAGCATTTCCAGTCTCCAATTGCAGAAAGCCCAAGGGCACATCTTCTCAGGATGATTCACCCTATAGATAAACATGCCTTGGCAAACAGCTGTGCCCTACAGGCAACTGCCCACTGGCTCTTCCTCAGCTCTTCATCAGGCTCACTTCAGAGGGAAACCCTTATCAGAGGAAATCACTAACCTTTATCTCTGCTCTATGTTCACCTGAGCATTTCTCACTGTGTTTCAAGTAAGGTCACCAGGTAAACAAACACCAGAGCTTGGTGACCTGGATGACTTTGTCTGGAATGGACAGTGGTGCCTTATAGGAGCAGTTTAGTCTGAGAATGTGGTTTCACACTGAACTTTGGTGTAAATGCAGGTGACCACAGAACCTGACCTGTCAGACAGTTCTGGGAACGGTCAGTCTCTCCTAGCTCAGTGGCAGAAAAGACTTGTCCCTGGCTCATTGTTAGGTATTCACAAGGGGAAATTTGCAGATCCTCAGATTCTTCATCCACCTGATCTTCTGGGGGTTTTTTCCTATATCTTGATCCTTCAAGTGATAAAAACTGGTACCCAGTTATTGAATCTAATGCTCAGTTTTGCTAACTCTTCCTCCTCAAGGAAGGCAGCTGAAGTTTTAGCTTTGTGCTAGTGTCTGTCTTAAGTTGACAGCAAAAAAAAAAAAAAACAGCACGCCAGTCTTTGTTAACTGAATAACTGCAACAAAGGAAAAAGTACTGCAAACCTGGAAAACTGACACAGCAAATTGAAAGGTGGACATTTTAAGTATATTTCACAAGGTGTAACTTAGTATCTTTCATATTGTATTTTCCAGTTAGATGGGTTCAAGTGTATAGATCATGAAATCTGGAATGTAGCTACAAAAATTTGAAAATCTAACAGACAGACCTTGACAGTCACACAGTCAAATCATATACAGCCGCCAAGGAAAAATAGGAATATCCTCTGCAATACACTAAAAAGAGTAATCTATCAAGACCTGAGAAACAGAATCTTAAGAAAAAAGCAACCACCACTGCTGTCAGGTAACGTATTTAGTCATTCTGAATGAAGGACAGTTAAAACAAAAACCTGTTATTATGTAGATTTGCATTTTCATTTGTTAAAAGGAGATGGGAGATGCCAGGTTAATCACTATTTTTCTGTTTCTCTGGTACCAGCTGTTAACCATATAATCATAATTTTAGGTCTTGAAAAAACAACAAAATGGGGAGGGGAAAGGCCCACAGTAGCACTACAGAACTACACTACCAGTTCCGTGTGCACCCCCCACAATTCTGAACACCATGAAGTTTATAAATAGCTGCAAGTTTTGCTCAACAGACAAGAGGAGAGAGGAGGCACAGCAGTGAAGAGTAGCTGCAGTCTGAGTAGAGTGCAGGTCATACTGGCGTCCCCAGCACGGGACAAGGCCACATGTAGGCTGCATATTTTTTAATTACACTAGTTGCTCAGAGATGAAAATTGGGATCATATTCTTCTTACTGTCTCTAGAAGAAAATAAAACCCCACACATTTCCAGAACTCAGGATTGCATCACATAAAACCCTGACACATACGGTTTGCAAAGTGAGGTGTTCAGAATGAAAGCCCAGATCTTACGGAGATGTGAGGAACTTGGTAGTCTGTAAACCCACTGCCTGAAAATTAGAGGAACTTGAATTTCTAGTTATTTAGACCATTCTGAAAATCTCATTTCAATTCTGTAGAAGCTAAGCAACTTCAATCTCAAAAGCTAAATTTATCAGTCTGTTCTGATCAAACTTTAGATTTATCCTATTTCTTACTGACATGTGGGAGCCATCCATAAAGGACCACCAGTACAGACATTTGAATGATAAAAGCTTGTTTTGATTTTTTCCCCAAAATGAAAATGACCATCCTCCCTTTGTACAAAATTCATGAGAAATATCTATAAGCTGAGAACAAATATAAGCAAAGAAAAAAATCTCCCCAAATGAAATATCAGCAATTAAAAGTAATGTAGAAGAAAGAGTATGACCTTTACAGATATTCAGAATTTTACAGAGTATATAAATTGTATAATATATAATAGATACTCAGAATTTGCTGAATACCTTTGCCAAAATCTTTGTCAAAATAAAATTTGATTTTTCTTATGGTGGTGAATGCAAAGGCTGAAGTCACACCTAATTCAAATCACATCACTCTAGTGAATGAAATTATCTCAGCTTACAGAAGAGGTCTGTGATGTTTGCCTGGTAGGTCTGAGAGACAAAAGCTTGAACTCTACTGACGGAGTGTGCAGAATGACCCACATTACCTTCTGGCTAAGCACAACTTTTAGAAAGCTTTAGCAATTTATCATCACTATATGGTAATGATGACTTTTCTCAGACACAAAAAATTATGGTTTTATCAATGGTTCATGCCAAACCCAAGTCTTAAAAGAAATCGGCCCAAAGCAGGTGCACCGAGCTGTCAGACCTTGAAATTTGTTTTGAAACCAACCACCTGTTAGTGTAATTGTGTAGCTGTTTTTCCTGGCTTATGGGATTTCAGTTCAGCTGCTGTTCTCATGCTAACGCTTATTTCCTCTAGGAATCAGTCTGTCCATTTACACAAACCTCCAAACTTCTGTGTGACTGTCTTCCCGGTCTGAGCCAATGGGTATATGCAGAATGTCTGATGGAGCACCCTTGACCAATAACACACTTTGTTTACAAAATAGCTCACAATTGCTGTAGGAAAATGCCTCAAAAATAGCATTTAACATCCTCTGTGACACATTTAATCACTTAGTTGACTCGTCTCTGCTTCTTGTTTGTTTCAGACAGCAACAAAGAACACTTACTTTTAACTGGCAATCTCAAAGATCAGACTTAGTGCTGATGCCTGACTCACATCTACTGATAACAGAGCACTGTTCCTGCTGCTGAAACCAAGTCTGAGTCAGGATTCCCATCAAAACTTTCTGTTTCTAAAGGTTTATAACTTCACCAGAAGCTGACTCTGGGTTAGAGGTTAGCAAGGATATGGAACACTTAGCTGACAAAATCTAGAAGAAAAAAAATCTGCCCACATGAGAGATAAAAGTGCAAAAATTATCATCAGAAGGACAAGAGCTTCAGATGGTTTTTGTAAATGAGGAATTTCATGTAAGAAAGAACAATGTCCTTGCACTTAAGGGCCCAGCCAGAACTGCATCCCTTTATGCTCCACTTTGCTGTTTTCAGCACCCTTTGGACACCAGCCACCCCAGAAAAAGAACTGGACACTTGAGTGAGAACAATAGATGAGCTGTTCATGAAAAATCTCCTGTGCCAGCCAGTCCCACTCATCTGGCAGCTCCACACTGCCCTCCAGGGAGGGCCATCATGAAACTTAACCATGTTTTCCTCAGTTTCCCACTGGCAGGAGAGAATTCCTTGGGAGTAAACACATAAAGCAAGTAAGAGAAATATAGCTGACATAAACATGAAAACGTGTATATTTCATGACATAAAAAAGAGTACAAAATAAATTACAAAGATTAAATATTCTCTGTGTTCTTATTCATGCACAGATAACTGCTATCCTAATGCCTTTTTCAAGCACCATATAAAGGAAACAACAAACAATTTATGGATAATAGTTCATAAATATATGCAGCACTGCATGTCCAATGCACACAGATATTTCATCATGTAAGACATGACTACTGGGTTTATGCATTATATTAAATGTGAGCTGTTTGCAGCTATTTAAAATAATTTTGGGACACAAAAACTGTTGACAAGATATCTCCTATTTAAATGTATTGCCCATCCCTGACTGCAGAGCATGTTGTCTTGTGTTTATCAGAAGGAACACTTTCAAAATGCTTTGAGAAACTCAATTGTTATAATTGTCTTAACTTAAAAAGACTACACCTTTGTATAGAGTTCTGTCAAAAGAAATCCTGCTGCTTATCATAAGCACGTACTTCCCCAAAGTTCCTGTTTTTTTAGAAGTTTTATTAATTGCAAATGTTGTTTACTAGAGGAAAACCGTGACTGAAGCTCTAAAACAAAGAGAATAGTTGCAACTTTAATCCTTTCAATAAGCCTTTGTTTCCCATTGACTAAAAACTTCCTAAAGGAAGTAGAGCTGCGAAAATCCAGGAAGGAATTAGATTTGCCAAATTCTGTTCCTACTTGGATCTAGATGCAAAGCCTTTGTTATTCATGGTACAAATGTTTTAGCAAAAAAAGAATGATCAATTACAAAAATACACTTTTGCCAAGGTTGAAACTATTAATAGTAGAGCTTTTCCTATCACAGAAGGCATACTATGAACTGATATAACTCACAAAATAAATAATATATTAATATTTTAGCTGGTCCTGCATTTTTTTTTCAGCGGGATGTTTTTTTCTTTTTGTTATCTAAGTCAAACTTGGATACTGGCCTTACAATCATACCTAGATAAATAAACAAATATGGAAAGGAAAAAATCAAAGGCAACCTCTTAATTAAATTAAGCATGCTTTGCAGCATCCAAAATAGGAGAAATCTTCAAAATCCATTCCCATGACAACAAGTAATTGCACACAGAAAAGTGTGCTATTGTGGCAATAAAGCTGAATTCCCTGAAGACCTTTCAGAGACACTACCAATTTGTTTTGTATTTTTTTCCCCACATGCTCTTTTTATCTCTGTACCACTTCATGCTCTCTAGATTTTAACTTGCCAAACAAGTAGAGACTAGGTAAATATGTTCTGATTTATTCCATAGGGCAGAGGTCCTTTTAATTTCTTCTCCTGAAATAATTTAAAGGCAATTCTTATCTCTTTCCCACCAACACAGAGCATATTGCAACTTTTGATTTCCTGGCCAATAGTACAGTGGAAGATTAAAGAATATTTGAGCCACCATTTTTGTAAGATACTATGTAAGGACAGGTTGTGGAAAGTGCTGAATACTTTCATCTTCTTGTGGTTTCAGTGAAAATGTTGTTTAGCGTATTTACGTAAAATCAGCTCAGTATTTTGACAGGTCAAAGGTTTGGCCAAGCTTAGCTGGACGGCTGAGTTGGAAAGGCTACATGGTTTCAGTAGCCATCAGCAAGTGTTGTGGTTTAACATCACACCCAGCTCTGTGTGCTGCCGGCTCCCAGCATCGTGACACAGGCTGGGCCTGAGCTTCAGCCTGAGCAGCAGCAAATGCCTCCAGATTCCTAACGAGACAAATTTATGGCTCTGCTTTGGAAACGCCCCCATAACGTTTGTAACTTGAAACACATATAACTAAATCTTGGAATTGCTTTGGTTTAGGATATTACAGGTGCTAAGGCCTAAGTCTCAAGGATATATTGGATATAATTATTCACAATGTCTTAAACCTCCCTTTAGGGTTTTCCTTCATATAATAGAGATATGTGGGGTACATCTCCAAAATCACTGAAAAGTGTTTTGATAAGATCAAATTGTAACAGGAGAAAGAAGTGAAGCGAAGAGAAAAAAGAGATTTCTGCATTCCATTTTTCATCACAACAGTTGACAACCCCCTCCCGCCCTTGAAGATAGAAAAGCCAATTTTAATTTAAACTACAAACTGTTGACCAGGCCTCAGCTTGGCTTTGCAATTCACTATATGCCTGAGGGATAAATTATTTAGCATTAGCACATGGTATGTCATGTCTTGTTACTTAAGTGGAGTATGGCCTCCATCCAGCTGCACCCCCGGGGCCCCCCGATTGGCTGTGGGTGATGTCATTTCCATGTGCTAATCCTGGGCCAGGCCCCGGGGGACAGCGCTGGCCGCTCCCCCCAGCCCCTCCGCCCCCCACCCGGGCTCGGCTCCGGCTCTGCTCCCACTCATCGCTCCCAGGTTCACCGCAGGTACTGCCCCCATCGCACGACTGTCGATACCAGTGCAGTGAAACAGAAGGTGTGGCAGATGAGCTGCATCGCCTGCACGTGGTGTTTTGTGTTCTTCAGAGAGGATTTGTAATAAATTTAGTGAGATGGAAATGGGAAATAAATTTTTGCTGCAGATCCAAGCTAAGTGGAGAATTTTTGAGAGGTTTATTTATTCAAATATTATTCTTAATTTATTTTTCTATTTTCAGTGTATTACAGATTTTTGCTGAAAAAAACCGTTTCCACACTGCAAGACAAAGGAATCCTGGACAAATGACCTGAGAGCATGAACTCTGCAAAATGCTTCTTCTGGAAGTTTGGCAATGGAATAATTAGCCACAGTGCCCTTTAAATGGCCATATTTTGGGTTCAGTTAACACCCTCATTATATTAAAAGGGCTTTTCCTTCAGAACCACCTTCAGGTTATTTGCCCCAGAGGAAATACTCATGCTATTCACCATTGGAAGGCTCCCAGCACAGAAACAAGGGTCACAGGGCTGGTTTCTTTTGATTTAATTTTACAGCAGTGCCGGTGAAATGCCAAGAATTACAGAGCACTGTGTCGTGCAGATGGTACCGTCTGCTCTCCGTGGTGAGGCGCAAGATTTGCATCTGTCTGTTGGTTCAGGTTAAGGTTGAGCAGTGGTTCTACGTGACAGGTAACAAGAGACACAACTGACACTCTGAGAGAAATCCACGTGCTTTGTTACTGTTACATTAGCATTTAAGCACAGTACACAATACCCCACCATTCGTTTCTTGTGGTAACAATGAAAACTGACAGTGATTTGCCTTCTCTGTCACTGAATCTTAATTCTTTGCAACAGTGCATGAGAAGAAAGGATTTTGTGAAAGCCGTGCGGTCTCATGGTGAAGTGATAATTCTCTGAGACAGAGGAAGAAGGGGAACTTTGCAAGGGGATTCCCACGAGAAGACATGTTGAACCAGTGCAGTACAAAGCGCTGCAAAATAAACAACTGTAGGACAGGAAATGAAGAACTCTAATCGATACCACAAAAGGGATTAGTTAGTCAAATGTGAAAATTCAAAACTGCAGTTTAAATCAGGACCGCTAACTCTTTCTTGCCCTGCACAAAATAAACAATCTATGACTCTATAGATTCACCAGCTGCATCCAGCTTTGATTTCTGTCATTTCAAAGCTGGCACCTGCAGCCAGCCCTGGCTCAGAACTGTAGCATTGCTTCAAGCACCCAGCTGGAGGGAAACACCTGCATTTGCACTATTGCTCATCCTCTCAAAACTACCAGACCTACTTGTAGCTAACTAATAAACAGCTAATTATAAACAGGGCGATTGGGCAAGGGCTCAGAACTGCTACCAGCGTAAGCACTGGGAAGCCACATTTGCTGGCATAATAGAACAAAAGTGCATTTCGATTTGGCTCCACACTCATTAGCTGGCCACCTCACAGTCCAACATATTTATATGCATATAAATATCTTCAAGGCAGGTGCCAAGAGAATGGTGCCAGTCTCTTTTCAGTGGTGCCCAGCAGCAGGACGAGGAGCACTAGCCATAAACTAAAAAACGAAGTTTCACCTCAACACAAGGTATAACTTCTTTAGGTTGAGGGCGGCAGAGCACTGGAACGGCTGCCCAGGGAGCGTGTGGAGTCTCCCTCTCTGGAGACATTCCACACCCACCTGGACACGTTCCTGTGTCACTGCTCCAGGTAAACCCTGCGCTGGCGGGAGCTTGGACTGAGTGATCTCCAGAGGTCCCTTTCAACCCTAATAATTCTGTGATTCTCGGATATTACCTCTGGCCACACCGTGATGGACTGCGGAGCAGGGCGAGCGAGGACGAAACGCACCCTGCATCAGCCCTGCCCAGCTCCGCAGCGTTCGCCTCAGCATCAGCGCGGGGTTGGAGGCGCCGAGACTTGCCAGGACGGCGGCGGCTCCGTGAAAGAACAATTTCTGAGGGGAGCGGGGAGCCGCCGACACTGTCCCAGCCCCGGGGGCAGAGCGGGAAGCCGACACCGCCCTCAGCCTGCCCTGAGGGCACCTCGGCAGAGCGCGCGCGGCGAGAGCAGGGCAGCGCGTGCCGGGGGCAGCTCTCGCGATACGCTCGGCCGGTGCCGGGCGGGGCAGGGGCAGGCGCGGAGCTCTCGCGAGAGCCGGGCGCGCGGAAGCGGCGTGGCGTGCGCGGGGCTGTGTCGTGAGAGGCCGTGAGGGACCGCGAGGGCCGTGCCGGTCGCTGCAGGATGCCGAGCGCTGCCGGCCGCGGGCAGGGCCAGGACCGCCGCCCGGAGAACGAGGACTCGTCGGCGGCTGATGTGGGTCTCCGCAGGGAACGTGGCGGGCGCGCTGCCGAGGCTCTCCGGGTGGGGGGGGCTGGGCCCAGGCGGGGTTTGGCCGGCCCGGGGGCACAACTGCCTTTGGCTTTACTGTGCCGCTCCCCCCTTCGCCAGGCCCAGCCTGTGATTCCCTGAAGAGCTGTGCCCCCCTCCCCCGAAACACCTGGGCTGCCCCTCCACAGTAGGGAGGGGGCTCCTGCTGGCCTAGCAGGTGCTTCTCCCTTGTACTTGAAGATCACACAGCGGTGCTGAAAGATTGTAGGCCAGTGTTTATTCCAGAAGAAAAAAGTACTAACAATGAGCATCAGTTCATTTTGTTACGAAGTAATTTTTGCTTATTATTGCATCAGCAGTAAGGAATTCCAAGTACTGGTGGCTTCCCTAAAGTTACAAATACGCCACGATTCATCAAAAGGAGACAAGCAAAGACCTTCCCCAAATAAAGTATTTAGTAGGAACTTTGGTTCACGTATTGAATAGAATAAAATAAATAAACCAAGGGGTTTTTGTTTGGAAATGCGTGGGTTTAGTTGGGAAAGAAGAACTGTGACATTTTTGGTGAAAATGCTGCCTTTTTCTGTGCCTTACCTGGCAGATTTTGTTAACAGTCAAGCTCCACCGGGCTGTGATGATTACATGTGATCTGCTCGTGTTTGAATATGGGAAGGAAATAGTTAATGTATATACTTACATAGGACTCAGGTCAGGAGTAGGGTCTCTGTAGAGATAATCACACTAACTTTCTGTGAAACAAGTAATGGTCTTCATGCATGGTTGCTGTTGTTGGAATTATTTTTTTCTTTCAGGGAACAATTGTCTTCTCTCTCTTCTGTATCTCTTGTAAGTCCAAAATACAGTTTTTTAAATATAGCTAATTATTTTGTATTCCCTCAGTTAACTCTGTGACAATTTTGTTCAGGTTTTTTGTGTGTGCTTCTTTGATACGTGTTTCTCACCTCCATTTTAGGATTATGCTAAGGAAAGATATGGAGTGTCATCAATGATACAATCCCAAGAGAAACCAGGTCAGTTGAAAAATGAAAAAAGTTTTTGCAAAAGAGATGGGGTGGGAAAGAAGGAAAAAAGAAGTTATGTGCCAAATACTGTCAGTATTTCCTTGAGAAATCTTTACCAAGCTTTCTTGTTCAAATGCCAGTGGAATTTTTTCCTTTTCTAGGATACATTTGGTACTTGTGAGACACTTGCATTTGGGCTCCATGTCCAGTTTTGGGCTCTACAGAGCAAGGAAGACATAAAAATTTTGGAGCCAGTCCAGTGGAGAGCTACCAGATTGCTCAGGGGACTGGAGCACAGGATCTGAGGGAGCTGGGCTTGTTCAGCTTGGAGACGAGGAAGCTGTGGGATGATCTTCTTATAGTTAAAATCTACTTAATGGGAGGGTGTAGGAAGGATAAAGCCAGGCTTTGAAGGTGTGTAGTAATTGGACTGGAGGTCATAGACACGAGTCAGAACAGGAAATTGAGATTAGAGGGAAGAAAAAAAAAAATCATGAGTGTGGTTGCATATTGGAGCTGACTTCCAGATTGAGAGGAATCTCAGTCTTTGCCCTTGCCTGGACCGTGCCTTACACGGCTTGTCAGTTTTGTGTCTGTCCATCACTGCAGACTTTTTTTTAATTACTAAATTATTATTATTTGTAGTGTACTGAGTCCTGAGATGTCAGGCTTTTTCCGTTTTTGGAGTAAGTTCTGCTGTGACTTACTACAGCAGTGCTCTCTCTCTGCGTAAGGTCTCCCTGCTTATGCAGCCTTCCATTTCTCCTGTATATGAGCACCAAAGCCATTAATACTGGATATTAATATTTATGGCTTTTATCAGTCATACCACTCTGAATTCAGGAAGTCCTGATTTTCTCCTGATGGGGAATTGGGATTCGGAAAAACTTAGTGGCTAGAGAACAAGCTCCCAGGCCAATATCCCAAGAAATATTAATCTTTGTATTAAATTCAGTGCATGAAATGGGAATGAGGGAAAATAACAGACTGGCTTCTTGTAAATTCTTCATAGTAAAATGTAAAACAGCAACATCATCTGTGATTAGGTGATTTTTTTTTTTCCTTTGAATATTTGTTTTGGTTGATCCCCCTTTAGGAAGGGAAATGCAGAATGTAGGGAAGAGGAGCAGTCAACAGAGCACTCACAGGTTGAAAGCAACTGAAGGGGAGCTTTATATAAACAATGTAAAGGGACAGAAAAATCAGCAGAGACTGCATTAACAGTCACTGTTGAATAAAATACATTCTAGCTGCTAGAGAAAGGGAATGGGAGTTGAAATCACATTGGAAGCAGCCCAGCTCCTGTGTTTCCTCTCCCAGATTTGCACCCCAGAGCAAACAACTGTGTGGGGGACCCAAGCTGGCAGATTGAGAGGGCAGATCATGTCCTGCTTTCATGGAGAAATGCCAACTGTCTCATATTCAAAAGAAACACTCAAAAGTACTGGAGAAAAAAATATATTGAGAAGGGAAATTGTGAAAGCAGCAGCAAATTATATTAAAAAGGCTGTGTGTCATATTTAGTTGTGTTGTCCCCTTGACTTTTGATCCTTGTTTAAAAAAACTTCTCAGTGTATGGACAATGTTGAGTGGGTTTTCCATGGGGCTTAAAATGCAACCTACAGCACTCCTGCTATTCTGTAATTGTAGAAGGTGGTTATCCAGAACACCAAAATTGGGTAACAATAAAGAACAAAATGCCTATAACAAAGAAACCGAAGATCAGCCTAGTCCCTTCCTTGAGACTAATGCACTTTTATTTACAGATTCAGTAGTTTCTGCCAGGGAGAGCTCTTGCCAAAGGCTTCATGGGAGGGTGAGATGATCACTTGTCATCAGTAGCTCCACTTGCCTTAGGTGTCTTGGAGTAGCTGCTGCTTGGGACAGGGGGTGGAGGGGGAAGCAGAAATGTTCCTGGCTATCTGAAGTGTATTAAATTTGGTTTTGAAGTCTGTGTGGCTACCTGCCATTTCTAAATCACAGTAACTAATGGTGGTATGAGGTGTGCAGCCCACGCAGCTTCTGGTGACCAGAGCCATCAGACAGCGCAGCACAACCTCAGGTGGGAGCTCAGGGGGAGCTGCTGCAGTGGTGCTGTTCAGCTCACTTGAGCCACACTGTCCAGAGGACACTGGCTGCACCTGGGAACTCACACAGCTTACAGTGATCAGAACAAGTTATTCTTCCTTTCCGAGGAATAACCATATTGTCCTTTTGCCATGCTGATAGATTCTTGTATCTCTGCAGGCAAATTAAATCTCTTTTCTCAGGTTCATAACTTTGTTTCTTCACCCTGCTCTGCTGAGCTCACACATACCTGTGCCTTCTTTCTTGGCCCACGTAAGTCCTCCTTCTGGTTATGTTGGCTGCCCTGGCTATCTGATGTTCTTGATTCCCATCATGTCAGGTTTTTAGGTCCTTCCTGCCTGCTAGTAAAACTCCATTTTTTGCCATTCCTTTTTTCTGCCTTCAGTCCCGTTATCTCACCTACCTTCCCTGGAAGCTGCTTTCTAATGCTGCTTTTCTAATGCTGCTTTTGATTTTCAGGTTTTTATGTCAAATTTGCCTTCTCTTTTTCAAAATTTTCTGGTACTGTAAAGATACTGGCACTTCACAGAGGCAACAGAAATATTGGTCATAATGTTCAAAATTCCATGATGCAGGATAAATTATCTTAGTAAACAGCTGATGTGACAGGCAGGGAATGGGGTCTGGAGGTGAAAAAGGGAATGGGGTCTGGATGTGAAAAAGTGTTGTTTTATGTATCCCACACAGCTTTTTGGACTTTTATCCTCTTTTCCCCTGTTTAGAAGAGGTTAGAGTTCTGAGAGAAAAATAAGGATATTTAGTATGTTGGAAAGAAGAGATTGGGCTGTACATTAAGGAAAAAAAATTACAGCTTCCCCATAAACATGACTCCAAGTGGCAGTAAAGGTGAGATAGCCTGAATACTGAATTGGGGCAGAAAGTGTAATTTCACATTTACAGAGTGTTGTGTTTGAACTTTGTTTAAAATCTTTGTTCCCTTGTCTTCACTGCAACTGTAGCAAAGTTAAAAACATCTTTTATTTTTGCACTTAATTTATTGGCAAGAGGGCAGAAAGTGTGAGTACAGCTTGCATTTGCAAAAGAACAAGTAGATGATCATCTGAGAAGTGTTGGAAGGACCTTAAAGGTGAAAGCAAGAAGTTTCATTTTTGTTATGGAAGAGATAAAAATGAACTGAAAGGAATTCAGGTGAAATGGTATACCAAGAGTGCAGAGGGAATATACAGTGCGTTGGTTGGACAAGAGGAAACGAGTGACAAAGACAAATGGTTGCTTACACTCACAAATACAGGCAACATCATGACCTACTGGCATTTTAGAAATGAGAGAGAAAGAAGATGAGATTTGGGAAATGTGGGAGGAGGGAAACGAAGTGGTGTAGTTGCTATGTGCAGCTCATTGCAGTGGAGCACATTGACAGGAACAGACGTAGTGGGCACAATGAACATCAGGAAACTCTTTTTTACTGTGAGGGTGACCAAGGATTGGTACAGGTTTGCCCAGGAAGAGTTTCCTGTCTTGGAAATACTAAAAAACCATCAGAACGTGATCTTGGACAGCTGGTACTATGTCACCCTGCTTGTGAACGGGGTTCAGTGGGGTGACTTCCAGAGGCTCCTCCTAGCCTCAGTCCATGCTGTGATTCTGTGATCTGCTACTGGAAAAAAAGGCTTTATGATGTCTTCTTGTGGATATTGTTTATTACCCTTTTTATGAAAGGTGAAATGTTTTTTAATAATTAATACAATATAACAACTTTTGTGTTAAATGTGTCTTGTTTACTCTTGGTGAAACATGAACCACTAGGTATCCAAAAGACTTAAAAAAATATTTATCTAATACAAATGGTTCCTGAAACACTAAGGATCCACAAAAGGTGTAACACCTCATTCTGTCTTTATGCTTGTGCCTAGAAAATGTTTTAACGTTTGTAACAATACAGTTTCAAGTTGACTGAGATAATTTTAACTGTCTGAATATCACTCTTGGAAATACTGAAGGTTGTGGATTGTGATGGTTGCATGTTTCCTATAGTACAACACTGTTAAAGTTTGAATATCAGTTGCTGGCAAGTGATAACATCTTTATTCCCCTTTCTCCCTTCCCCCCCCCACACGTATACACACTTCATGAATATATTTGAGTCAATTTCCTATCCCATTTCTCTGTGCACTTCATTCTGTTCTGGATTTGATATGTGTCTGTGAAGAAAGAACTGCACTGCCCTGACATAAGCTAATAAAAGTTTTAAATCCCCTAAAATCCTCAGTGCAGAATAACAGGCTTGCAGGGCAAGCTGTGACTGGTATTCAGAGACAGAAGGAAGGAGTCCAGAACAGCAGATGGTAACCTGGAGTGGGCAAAAGAGTTTTTTTCCGGAAACTTTGGAAAAGTTCTGGCAGGAGAAGTTTACAGTGGAAGTGTCTTAGCAAATTTAATGTTAATTTGAAACGAGGGAGAAGTCTCTGAGGAAAGAATCATACAACAGAATCATACAAGGAATAGTGGCATGCACCAGCATATTGTCAGTTCATAATGGTTGTGTACAATTTTTAAAGTCCTGATTTATTTAAAAATATTTTCCTTGATTACTTTTTTTTCCATTTGCTATCCAAAGTCTGTCCTTTCCAAGCCATGCATTCCTGTTATTTAGCTTTGTAGCTTCATTGGATTTGAAGGGTTCTAATCAGTCCTGGCTCTGACAGTGATAGTAGTGCTTGATCAGGTTGTCAAACAGATTTTCCTAAAATAAATGTTATCCATTTTACACAGTAATACTCTCGTTGTTCCAAAATGCTGTTGTTTTAATCAAAATAAAACTTTTAAAAGTTATAATGCACATTTATATGTGGTTTCTTTCTGTTCTTTATTTTAAATAATAGTTATTTTATGGTTATATTCATCCTACTTTTATAAGGTAGATACAGAGAACAGTCATGTCACCTCTGAGCCTTTGTTTTTCTGGGTTCAACATGGCAGCTTTCACCCTGAACAGTGCAGCAGGGCAGACGTCCCTTAGGCAGCAGAAATTCAGACTAGTAAGTGCGGGTAGTACAGTGAAGTCCTATCAAAACCAGTGTAGTCGTTATGGGTTCTGCCATCCGTGAACTACAGTGAGTCTTGCTGTTGGTAAAGTGCAGTTTGACCCTGCTGTATAAGTCAAAAATAAGCTTGAAGTAATTTAAAGCTACTGGATCAAGTACAAGTCACTAAGAAAGGAAATGGGATCTTGTGTGTTTTCAGTTAAGTCAATTATGCTGTTGATACAAAAAGTGATGTTTTGGATTTATTATCAATTTTATCAATAGCCATGATAGAAAGTGTATTTGGAGTTTAAAGTGAAAAATGTTTTGCTTTGAAAAAAACAAAACTGTTTTAAAATGTGTGGTTTTTTCTGTAATTCAGATAGAGTTTTGGTTCGCATAAAAGACTTGACAGTGGAGAAGGCTGATGAAGAGGTTTGGGTTCGTGGCAGAATTCACACCAGCAGAGCTAAAGGTGAGAGGCCTCCAGGGTTTTTGGTTTTATTTCCTCATGTCATTAGTACAACCTTAATGTTTGTTGTGCTTTCATGACCTGTTGCTTATGTCTTGCATTCAAGAAAACTTTGCCACCTGGTTACTCAGGGTTGCCTCAATGTTACTTTGACTGGTTATTTTCTTTTTCTACCTCTCTTTTTCCCAAGAGGGAAAAGGAGATTTTGGGTTTAGCTGTGTGGAAATCAGTTATTGTAGTAAAAGTAAATTTTTGTTTTACTGTGTTGCTAAATACCAGATAGACAATTGTAAATAATAGTAATTTTAAAATGTAATTATTCTCTTTAAGGTGTTAATAGTTGTGAGATAAAGCACTTCTAAGCTTCTACACTAAAACATGCTTGTATTATAAATGTATCAGTTGTTATCATATTTCTTCTGCTGCACATGACTATTTTCACCACACCTTTTCTTTGACCGGAAACAAAAATCTGTGTTAAAATTTCAGAATTCTTACTTTCGAATACTGGTATCTAATTATATCAATTTGAACTTCAAATAAGAAGCATCATCTTTCTTTAGCAAGACAAAGGGGAAAAACCCTTTCATAGGTTCTCAGCAGTGTGGGCTGTCACACTTGGCTGTCTGACAGCCATATTTCTTCCCTGGAATCAGAAGTTCCCCCTGGAGACCAGGTTGCCATATGCAAACTTCAATAGGCTTTGGCCTTTGCAGTTGACATCAGATGCTGACAACTGTTGTGCTGGTTTCGGTTATGTTTGGCAGCTCTGTAGATATAAATAACTTGTCTTTCCAAGAACTGAAAAAAAAAAAGAGCATAAAGAAATTATCTTCACAAATGAAACTTAACAGTAGTCTTAAAATTGGGAATGATGCAAATTAGGGGCGAGAATCCAGTACCAAGTATCGTTGAAGATACCAGATTCATATCTCTTTTTGAGAATTCATGTTCTTAAAACATGTCCTTCTTAATGAGTAGTGTCTGTGCTGCAGTTGGTTAAAATAAGGAGCTGCATTCAAATATATACATATGATGCATATTTTAATTTATATTAGAATCTTTAAACTTAAGGAGTCCTCAATAGTTTTGTAGTGGAAATGGAAATCTCTCTATTATTTAAAGAAATTGTCAACTCCAAAAGCTGTGAAAGCCTTGGTCATTACGACATGAAGTTGTTCAGACAGGAGACACTCCATCTGCTTTAAATGTTACTAATGTTACTGTCAGGATATGAATTAGAGTATCCTTATGGCTTTTCTTTTGCAATTATTGGAAGAGTTCAGGCTATTAACAGAATTCAGGATATTATAGGCAGGTGTCTATGCGGACCTGGAAAGCAGTGTAAAGTTCTATGGTTGTTGATTGCTGTCTGTGTATGACATTGGTTCATGGTATCTTGCATGATATATATGTTTACTTCAAACACAGTAATATCTCTGTAACAAGGCAGTATTAACTTAAAAGAAGCTGTTGTAATCCTTCACTTTGACCTCACTATTGTTTTTGATGAAACAACACTGCTTATTTTCAAAACTCTTTAACACAACCTGAAGAATGAAAGCAGAAGGAGTTGATCATGGGCATGAATGTCCTGAATTTATTGATGGTGTCTCTTGTTACCACTTGGTCTGACAACACAGAACAATTCTGACATTCAGGGAGCGCTGCTAGGGAATGCCATATGCTTGTTTACTTAAGCTTTGGGGAAAGAATCTTACAAGAAAAGCAAATGTTTAAGAGTAAAAAGTAATCTTAGTCTTTCCCACACACAACATGGCACTATTCCTACCACTGTGGAAAGGAAAGCCTTGCAGGAAACAGGAGAATCTTTCACAAAAACAAGCTTTAGTTTTTCTCAGAAACTTGAGTTTGACTCCTAAGTAACCAATGTAGCCTTTATTTAACCCTGTCTGGTTCTGACCAATAAACCAAAAAAAATTAATGGGAACAACTGCAGATTCCAGCTGTCTCATATA
Organism: Corvus kubaryi; assembly: GCF_017639235.1. NCBI lineage: Eukaryota > Metazoa > Chordata > Aves > Passeriformes > Corvidae > Corvus > Corvus kubaryi. The sequence goes on from NW_024581135.1 coordinate 6,062,290, forward strand.
GCGAGTCACTCATGGAGTCTGATGGAAATTAACTGAAGGATGTGTAAAGAATGGGGTGTTGGGAAATTCTGTGTGTTGTACCAGAATTAAAGTGCACAGGGCCCTGTGGCTTGTATCATAGATTGAATAAATGTTATTTCTGGCCTTATTTTAAAGCCAGCCTAATCTACTGATCACGATTATCGTTGAAAACCCCTTGGGAAGTTGTCTGGGTTTGGCCAGGCAGCTGGGGCTTGTGCAGAATGTTAGACCTGAACTAGATTTTGGGTTATGAATGCATAGGTCTATGAAACATCTGAAAATAAGAATTCCATCAAGATAAATTTAAATACTGGGCCAAGTTTTATAATAAACTGTGTAAAGTCTTCTCTTTGCTGGCAAATGTATGTAACCATCATTTAATTTATATGACCAAAATGTTCTCCTCTTTATACACATTACTTCCTTATATCCTTTTCTTTCATAAGGTTTTGTGTGATTTGGTACTTTTATCCAAGACGAACGATCGATTACTGGTTGTTCTGTGTGCTTACTTTTGATGGAATTCTCCTTTCGGTGTCTTCTCTTACTTGTTCAGGGTCTGAACATTCTATGGATTATACTGTGTCAGATAATTTTAACCAAATTTCTCTTGAAACTTTCATCTTTTAGGCATTCTTGTGGGACATGATATTGTTTTTTTTTTTTAATAGGAACTTAGTGTAGTTTACTTTTGAATGTGACTGAAGTTGGTGCTATACTTTTCACCTGAACACCACATAAATGTTTGGAAACACATGGAGAAGATCCCATTGTCCAAATTTTTTCTCACTCAGATGCTTCCTTTTTCCCATCTCTTGATCTGGAAAGGCTTCTAAGCATGAGCTGGATTTGATTATGGCTGGTCTTTTTGATACTTTATTTTGAATGGCTTCAGCTCTCTAAGGAAAAGTTCCCATCCCTCTTTTAATCTTTGTGACTGTGATATTTTAGCCAGTCCTGAGTGAACTCCATTTGATCACTTATCTTCTGTGTGATTAGAAGTGTTTGTGTCCTGCAAAACATACTCTTCCTTCATGAAAACAGCTACTGTTACTCATGGCAAACACATTTGAGTCCTTTTATAATGCAGATAATGATCAGACTTCCAGTGTTTGGGATTGAGTACAACTGCCAGACTTTTGGATGAGGATCTGAGCAAGCTGGTCTTGGTGAAGATGTCCCTGCTCATTGCCGGGGGGTTGGACTCAATGGCCTTTAAAGGTCTCTTCCAACCCAAACTATTCTATGATCCTATGACAGCAGGTCCCTTCATTATTTCACTGTTTTATAGCTGAGAGATGTCGTAGCAGTCTTCAACTGTGCGGTTTTTGTTTGAACACCTAGTACATCATTGCTGAAACTTTGATCATGTTTTGCTAAATTGTTTGTCACTAAACTCATGGAGACAAATACTATCTTCTAGGAAATACTATATCCAACAGCTCTGTAAGAAATACTGAGATGTCAAAGATGTGAGATATGACTGCCTTATCTGAAGAAACTCAGCCTATCATGTCCTGTGGAAAAATTGTCCTTTCTTTGTTGACTTGCTGGATCTGAAACACAGCCTGTATTTTTCTAATTTAAATCTGTTGTTTAATGTTTGCCTGGAAGAAATACATGCATCTGTACCATATTGGATATTGCAGCCTCTGGAATACAGAAATAGTTGTACTCTGTTTTCTGAAAATACGTAATTAATCTTGTTGCATTGTTGTTTGTCGTAGGACAAGATCAGTTATTTCCAATAATTATAATTAATATTTAATAACATTTTGTACTAGTTTCCCATGTTTGCTTTTATTTCCATGAGATTGTGTGTCAAGGGTTCTGCATTTATTTTCTGATACTCTTGAATTATCTGTAGCTATGTGTCAGGAACGGTAATCTGCTTAATTACAAACTGCAGAAAACTGCAACTGGCTTTTTAGTGCCAGTTTTCGAGTTAGGCATGTTTTGGCTTATTGGTTTAGAGTTTGAGTCAACAACAGGGAAGTAACTGTCTATAACAAAACTTCTGGCTTCTTCCTATTCTCACCATTTCAATGGAAATGTTACGGCATTATGAGTCAGAACTTGGAGTTAAAGTGATCATGGTGCCTTTATCAGATACTGGTACACCAGTTATATGTTTGTTGCTAATTTTTGTCTAGGAAGAAGCATCTAAAATCACCATATTTCCTTAAAACTAAGTTAAGGAATAAATTAGAGATGTGAGAAGAGGTATGACATGATTGTAACTGTCAGCTAAACAGATTAGAAAGAGCTTTGTTGACTTGGAAACACCCATTTTAAAAGTCAACAAAATGCACTAAGTTCTTTGTACATTATTACTAATTCCTATTAACTTCTTTTTCCCTAAGCTGTTCATGAATAAATTGCTCTTACAGGAATTTTTAATTGGGTCTTTTAGGTTCTTGTCATTCACTAGAATCAATACTCCTTTTGTTCCCCTTCATTCTGAATGTGTGGTGTATTATAGAATGAACACTGTTGGTTTAGTCCTTGTGGTACAAAATCAAGCCTATTTCTCTCAGAGCAGCTTTGTAAAGTGAACTCTGCAGCTTTGATTTGAGAAGATGAGAAAAAACATCTTTAAAAATAATTTAGACTTGAACTTGTGAGCAAAGAAACAAGGAAAAGTATGATACATTTCTTGCAGTTGAAGAAAAAGATACTTTAAAAGTTATGGTTTGTTGTTTTTCTTTTGTCTAAAGACTCTTTATCTTGGAAGGCTTACTGTTATTTTTAGAAAATGTCCATTCAAGTGTTTATAGATGTAAGGCATGATTATTTAATTTATCTCAGTGTTTGTGTGTGTGTGTGTACATGTACAGCTGAGAAGTTAGAAGCAGCTTTAAGGAGGGGGGGCAGCGATGAATGAGAGAGAGACGCACACTCTTAAGAGCTCAGTTTGTATTTAAGTAGTAAAGTATTTTTTCTCATTCACAAAGACCTCGAGTAACTTGTCCTTAATACACCTGTGTTGTTTCTCTTTGTATTCAGGGAAGCAGTGTTTCTTAGTCCTGCGTCAGCAGCAGTTTAATATCCAGGCTCTTGTGGCTGTGGGACAGCATGCAAGCAAGCAGATGGTAAAGTTTGCTGCCAAGTAAGTAAGCAATTATATCCTGTTGTCAGAGTAAACAATGGTGGGAACCAGGACTCCTAGGGGTTGGGACCATTTTCACACATTAACATCAATGCTTCGTTTGTTTTAAAATGTAGTTATTTAAATTGTCAGCTCTCTATTGCGTTGAATACATTATACTGACAAAAGATAAAATAGAGAACAGGCTTGAAATTCATTCTGAACTGCTGAAGCAGCATTCTCTTGCCATAGACAACCTACATTTTCTTCCAAGCTGGCTAACAAAAAGTCTGGCAAGCTGAGCTTAGTGGGACACTTCATTTGGTGTGTGGTGGTGGTGTGTGTCTGCACATGTTCAGGGTTTTTCTTCTACCAGACATATACAGTGTAGTAATACATTCTACACTTAGAACTGCTGTGAAGAAGTCCCATATTGCAAGTGGCTTACTGAGTTGAAGAAATTAAAAGTAGCTTCCGTGCACTGGGTTACACTTATCTACACCTTATTTTTGGCACTAGAATGTTAATTTTAATTTAAAAAAAATTTGGCAGGGGTGATAGACTTGCCAGTTGAAAAACTGTTTGTTGAAGCAATTTGAATTCAATTATTTGGTTTGTTTTGTTCCTAAAGATAAAGAATTACCTTTCCCTTCTACTTGCCCCAAGATTGTGCTTTCAGGTTGTCCTGTGATAAATATGCTTGTGTGACAAATGTGCTTTATAGTAGAGCTTTTAATAATGTGTATCTACTTGTTCACAAATAGAAATGTGGATCAATTCTGTGCAGTTTATTCGGTGCAGAATATGTTTAACATGTGGCACTTGAGTTGCTTCTGTGTAGTTCTTGGCACTACTCTCATGCCTGGGAAGGGAGCCCCCACTAATTAGCTGCGAAAGTGCTACAGCCTTCAACCTTCAATATGTCAGGGAGGGGAAGGATTCATTATAGTAGAGACTTCCAGAAGCCAAGTTAAGAAGGTTGGGATAATGCTTCTGCTTATGGGGTTCAAGGCAACGGGAAAACAGAACCAGCAGTGTTTGTTGTTTGGCGGTGCTCAGTGCTGGCAGTGCCAGTGTGAAACATGCTGTTCACAGGTGTTTATGAGCCAAAGTGAAGTGTTCTGTTTCTTCATGAAATGATTTGTACTCTCCAGCGCTTGGAATCTTTGAAAAGAATTAAGTGTATAATGTACTTGTTCCCTAATTCATCTCCCTCTAAACTCCCAACAGTCTGCCTGTACTCCCTCAAAAAACTTGTGCTACAGAACAGTGGAACAACTCTCAGAGTTGTGATGCACGCTCTTCTATTCTCCAGTTCTCTCCAATATATCTCTCTTTTTTAGTTTTCTTCATGGTTCTTTCCGCCACAGCTGAATTTCTTACACTTCATGATTGGTAGATCTCTTAGTGGTTAGGAGTTCATGAGATGGAAGTTGATCTTTACTCTTTTTTTCCATATGCTGACTGCCACTTGTAAACCTGCTGTGGTTTTTTATAATTCACTGATCTTTTTTTACTCAATTAGTTTTCTGCCAGATTAGTGATTTAAATTAGGTTATGGAGGTCCAGAGCTAACAAGGAGTGGTAAACGGTAGAAGAGGATATCTGGAAAGAGTAGAGGGTAAAGCTCCTTTCTCTCTGGCAGCAGTGACCTGTTAAACCAGGCAGAAACCTCATCCTTAGGTTCTTCCCAACTCCCTGTCATCTCCCCACTTTCTTGATGAGGCAGACCTGAATTCCTCAGAACAGCCAGACTGATGATATTTATAGTGTTTTGAATTTTCGTTCTGCTTCTTTTTTGGGATAGCATTTGCTAGCTGAATCCTGGTACTTCAGCCTCACTTGCTTTGTAGCATTCGTGTTTTCCTTATTATTTGTGCTTCTGAAATGCTTGCATGCTCATCATCATGTTCTCTGAATGGCGTAACTGTCTCTGTTACAGCCTTCTGGATTTTCTTTTGGGGGTTTGCTTTTGGTTTTTTTAATACCAGTAGCGCAGCCATCTTCTCAGGATTCCTTCCCACCAACAAACCTATTTTATTAATATCCTGCCATGCTCTCACTTTTTCCAGTGTTTGATCTCCTACAGTTCTGTCTGCTGTTGTCACTGCAGCTGCCTCTTGTCCTTCAGAGGCTGCTGCTGTTCCTGGCTCATGAGTGCACGTGGGGTCACTGTGTCAGCAGCACCTGAAGCAGAGTCCCAGTACGTGCCTGTCCTCAGTCACTTTCCTGCCTCCTTTCACCTGCTTTGGAATGATCTAGTTATTTCTAGCAGATGAGGCTGGGCTTAGATGTCTAAAAATAACTATCCTGTTTCCCTGCCTTTCTCAGTGTCTTTTTTTATCATCTCATTTCCTACACGTTAAATGAGGAAATACACATTATTGAAGAAAACATTTAACTTAAATATCTTAAATTTCAATTAAATTTTTAAATGTTTTCACTGATAGTGCATAAACTATATTTTCCACATGCTATTTTCTCATATTTTCATACTGTGTCCACAACTTTCTTTAAAATGTTTTGTGAAATTCTGGATCTTGAATTTTTAATGTCAGTTGATTAAATAATGAGCATTTTTTTGGTACAGATTTTCATAAATGATAAACAAACCAGTTCCTCTTGTAGATATTGGCACATGGAAACCAAGAACTTTCATAATGTTCTGTGGTCAACAACATTCATAGAATAATTACTTCCATTATCATTAGAATATGAGTTCTTTATAGTGAAAGATACTTTATAGTGGTTTCACTCAGGCTTATAAAGAAATTTCTTTGAGTTTAACCCTGGAAAGTTTCTAGTTGAACTTGCAAAACAAACATAGCGCAGAGCCAGTTGAGATACTGGATTGGCAGCTGTGGAACTGTTCTTCTGTCTTTTTTCAGAAAAAAAAAATACAGCCCAGCAAGGGATGCTGCAGAAGAGAAACAGTTAATTGTCTCTTTTAGACAGCAGAGGTGCCAGTTAGTAATTTATCGTAGTAATTTATCAACCTGCTTTTTTCCATCAAGCATTGGGTGTGGCTGATTTTGGTTTTCTTTCTCCTTTTCTGCATCAGCATTGAGCCTTTCCCGACACCCCACTGCCAGAGCTGATAGAGCACTTGGGAGAGGTGGTTAACAGATTCTAATTTAGCCGCTCAAAAAATTTCCCCTTGCACAGGAAGTAACTTGATGGCTCTTCATAGTAGACTAGAGAGTAAAAATGCAGGAAAGAGATTAAAATGGAGAGGGAAAAAAATATTAACTTGTATGAAAATAATTCACAATGTAGAAAAATATATGTAGTTCTTTAGCTAGATAAATTGGTAATACCAGGAAAACTGCTGGATATTGCAGAATATTTTCTTTATACATTTCTGTTTAATTTTTATATCAGAAGACTGGAAGAAAATGTCAAATTGCACCTAAGTTTGCTGGTGACACAGAAATTGGACTGGTAAATAGGGATTCAGGAGTGTATAGTAAGCAGGATTCTTTTAGAATAATCACTTCAATGTTCTTCAGTGTGAATTTGTGCCTTTGTGATCATTTGGTCAGATTTTGTGTGTGCTCAGAATTAAAAAATATAAAAGTACAGAGAGAAATGTGAGATTGGGATAGATAACTGACATGACAGGAGCCCATGCAGTTCTCTGAGTTTTGGAAAAGAGGAATAAAATGCCATTAATATAACATGTGCCTGGTTTTAGGCAATTCTGGAATTTTTTGTCCACTTTTGTTGTTTTTCTGTCTGAATACATGTCAAATTGGAAAAGGTTGATGGTGAAGTTGCAAGATGAAATGATACATGGTCAGGCAAATCTGCTTTCTGTGAGACTAAAGAAAACTCTGTTCTCTCCTAGAGAAGCTAGTAAATAATTTAAATCCCAGTCTGATGGTGCCTATGCAGGAAGATTTTCTGCCAGTGGGGTTCTTTACATTGCAGATACAAAGGTATGACAGGATGCAATAAACAGAGGATGAAGTTAGGGGAATTTAGAAGGAAAATAAAGTGTAGGTTTTTTTGTGAAGATTATTAAAAATACATTGTGGATTTTGTTACTTAAAATCTTTAAAAGCAATTTGGCTTCTTTTTTTCCCAGAAGATATCTGGGTTTAACCAAGTGTTAGAATGTTGGTATAGGAAACTGATCATTATATTTTTAGGATGAAGAGAATAAGAATAGGTGTTTGCCTGGCTTTCTTGTATACAATGTCAGTTAATTTCCTTTTAGGGGGCTCCTTGCATACTTGCTATATTTGTGCAGACAGGATTACAGTTGTTGAGTATAAAATGTTTATGTTCTTAATTACTTACAAAATGCACTCATTTTTTGAAAGTAAACCAGTGCCTTCACTTTCACTGGCATTCAGATAAAGGATCATTGATTATTATGTTTTATTACAACTATTTAATATTTTTAATACTGTATTAATATAATTTATGCAGTCTGCTTACAGAAAGGTGTTGAAGAAAAAAACAAGAAGATACCACAATAAGTATAGATGCTATAGAAGAAGTAAAACATTTTCTATTTAAAGGCTATAAATAATCAAGTTTCTTCCTATTCTTCAGACTTTTGACCAAGAAAGTGTTGATTGTGATTCACTTTGGGAGGCCAGCGTAGGGTTCAGCTTGCAACATGAAGGTGTTGATGAAAGATGTTGTCATAAAATCTACAAGAATGCAATCCTGTGGTTAAAAGAGAAAGTCTTGGCTAATAGACATGCAGCTAATTAAGAGGGACATAAGGCATCTAGTGGACACTTCAGTAAATATAATGTTGATTTTTTTGAATGTTACACATAAAGTAGTTTTTTATACAGGAAAATGTTTTATTGTTGGATTTTATGAATCTATATACTAAAATAGTTTCTTCTTGGATTAAACAATGTAAAGGTGTCATCTGTCTTTTCTTAATGCCTTATGCATCCTAATTTAGTTTCTACTCTGTGGTAATATTAATTACAGGTATAAATGTTATCCTTAATGGAAATGGTGGTACTTTGCCATGTTTTTCTGCTACTTGTTCACTTTTATTGGTGTTTGGGGGATTTTTGTTACCCAGGGGAATTTTATCAAAAATCACCCAGATTACTTATTGCTGCTGCTGTGGCGAATGTTTTGCTGTAGTTACTGGCATTTTGTTAAAACATCTTGTTTCTTGTTGTGACTTGAACTGAAAATGCTATTTCAGTTACATCCCAGGAGCTACCTGTTGGGATCAAAGCAGAACCTTCCAGGTTTCTGTAGTTTATGTTTGATGCAGTGTTAGGCACTTCAGACACTTCCAGTAGGTCTTGCTGAGCATGATTCAAACAGAGCTCAAAACACAAGCTTTTATTTCCATACCAGATTAAATGTGGAGTTTAAATGAGGAAAAGCACATTTTTTAATTATCAAATGAAAGTTTAGAGGAGATGAGGGTTGTTTATAAATACAAAGATGGTCACATGCAGTGGGAACCTTCCTAGTGCTTTTGTGTGCCCAGGCAATTACTTGAATATTTGGTTACGGGGACCTACACAGTTAGGAACTCAGTTAAAATACATCTTAAAATTATGGCAAATGTGATGACTAAGGAATGCTACATTTTTAAATATGTTCCAGATCAAGAAACATGTTTTATTTGCAACTCCAGCATAGAGATGGAGAGAAAGCTCATTTTATCCTACGTGCGAAGTTTTAAATTTGTTATGCAAGTTTGCAAAGCAATATTGCAGTTACAGTGATGTAAAAGTCAGTTTCTTCCTGTATTTTTCATCTGATACCATTTTCCATGTCTTGAATTCCTTGCATGTTCTGATCAGAGCTCTGTACAGACTTCGCTAGCACTTCTTCTTCACGGGTCTACTAATCTAATTATGAATCCATCATACAACACATTTATATTTAACTATTATTTTCTTTTTCACTGTGCAAGGAGTTTCCTTCGATAAGTTTGAAACATTATTTGCCGTTATTAGTGAGAGGGCTTTTATTCAGGAGAGTAGAAACTGGTATTTTCAGTGAAGACACTGCTAGTCATGTCATTAGTGGTGTTTTCTGAACATTTGCCAAAATGTTGACATGGAAAAGGAAGTGGGAAAAACAGATAGAGGAGAACTGTTTAGGGGGAAAAAAGTTCACATAAGAGTAAAACTTTAATTCTTTTAAACATTCACACATTGGAAAAGCAAAAGGAATTTTTAGTTGTACTTAATGCTGGTTTAGCATGATATATTCTCATAGATGATCATGTTCTCTTGCATCCAAAGTGCTGTATTGGTTCCACAGTCTTTTTAAGGACTTCTAAACAGAATCATTTGTTACAGAACGTACTTGGAAGCACTTGGTGTCATTTCAGTTATCCTTTCTCATATTTGTTGCCTCTGCTAAAATAATGGAGATGGAGGCTCACCCATAACTAAGTGGATTCTTATTTAAAGCTTGCTCTCAACCTCTGCTTTGTACAAATTTAGTTGTGATTTGAGCAACTGTAGCTCTTCTAAAGTGTAAATGCACCAGAAGAACACACTGTTCACCAATTTAATGCAGTATATGGAATTACCTAATGGTTAAGTAAGTCAAGCATATGAAGCACCTTGGTCTGTATTAACTTTAGAGCAGCTAATAAGTTCTACCACCTGAAAATATTACCATCAAAACATAGCGTAATCGGCTAAAATACTCAAATTTGGCTTTTTATTTTTTAGTTAATTGGAATTTACTTATAGTGCCACTGTTAGGTTTTGAGAATTTGATGCTTGAATGTTCCACTGTTACTTGAATATCATCAGATTTTTCAGGAGTTTTACTGCCAGGTTAAAAAAGCGCTGGCTTTTTAAAGTTGAGGGTTGTTAATGGCTCTTTGCTTTGCTGGTTTCAGCAATGGCTAACTTGTCTGATGACATCCTCACTCACCTCTTATTATTTGCAGTTAAATTGTGGACCTGATACTTTCCTGCTGTCTAAGGGCTTAGGTGGTCAAGTGATGTACAGAAAGTGCTTTTCAGCTTTCTCAAGGCGGCCTCACAAGTGAAAGATTGGTTGGAACATTAGTTTTCCTAAAAAGTAACATTTTTAGATATTTGGCCTCTTGTAAGCTAAAAGAGAGACAGAGTGAAAATATATTTCCAGTGAGGGTGAGATTATCTGTAGAAAAGTGCTGGTTTGAAGTCCAGTACCTTAAATGCGTAAATAAAAACTGCTCATCCAAATTCTTTTCTCAGCTCTGACTCTTGGGCCTTTTGTTACTGTTTGCTTATAGCACACATACTTTATATCAAATATTTGGAAGACTTTCAGGATGGTGTGTGGTGTTTTAATGTACTATTAGTGACTGTTAGTGGAGAGCAATTAGGATGTCCCCTGTCACAGAGAAATGACTTTGGAGCATCTTGCATCTTTCAGTAACAAGTCATGTAGTTTAAACAAGCCGAATCAGTTTTGATTTTCCCCTTCAGTTCTAGGCCTTCCCTTCAGTTTGTTGTTGTGCTGGTGAAGACACATCTTGCAGATAATTGCATCAGCTGACACATGGAAGAGTGTCTGTGGCCTACAAAAAGGGCTCTGTCACTTGTCAGTTTTTGTATAAACACAGACACACACAGAGAATGGGCAAGCACTGAACTTAATCATAATTCTTTCCCTCACAAGTTTTCCATCCCAGTTTGAATTTATTGTGGCTGGGGATATTTTAGCAAACTCCTTCATTATTCAGTTATTAGATTTAAAAGTAACTCCAGATCCTTAGCTCTGTTCTGTTGTTCAGCAGTCCATACAGTAGATGAATGTCCTGGTGCTCAGTGTGATGTGCTGCAGTGTGCAATGGAACTTACTGAGCTTTCTGCCCTCTCTTTATTGCTAGCATCACCAAAGAGAGCATTGTGGACATAGAAGGCGTTGTGAGGAAAGCATATCAGAAAATCGGAAGTTGTACTCAGCAAGACGTTGAGCTTCATGTTCAAAGGGTAAATTTCTGAGCAAATGGAGCACTGGTTAATTGTTTGATAGATTATCTGTTTAGACTGTCTGTCTGTCTACACATATGAACTTTGTCAGTAAGGAATCCCATGCCAGAGAAATAAACTGCTTTAAACTACAAATTTCAGCATATCATATGTAAAAATTAAACACGTCTGGTTTTAAGATACTTGGAGTTTGTCTTTTCCTATTTTTATCTGCCATTTGAATTACGAAAATAAAGTATCTCACTAGAACAATTTGGCTAGGAAAGCTTGTAATTCTAGTTTTTGATTCTTAACTGCAGCAGATACTGGAATAAAATGTGCTGCTTTTTAAGTGCAAGTCAGAAGTTTCTTCTTTATCAGAGTTACAATCTTCCCCTCAATACAATGGACTGGAATACATAATTCTCACAGAAATAAACTCTCACTGGCTTACATGGAAGCTTTTGAAATCTAAAGTTCCTGGAGCTTGTGCTGTAGGGATGGAGGAAGTGTAACTTTATAATTTGTTTAAATAGAAAGCATATTTAAACCTTTATGTAATATCCTTTTTTTTGTAAAGGTTTTTGACTAAACTGTATGCTTACAATACAGCTGAAACCCCGTCGCCTCAGGAGGAGAGCACAATGGCTATTATGGCAGTGAGATAAATTTTAGCTAACAGCATTGGGGAAAACCTGCAGATTTTGAAGAAACATTTTTTAAGTATGTGTGCAGATTATCCTATGCTTGATTTTTCTGAAAGAACATCAAATTCACTGCTGCTCTATGAGCAATATTAGACCGTAAGGCACAGCAAGGTGGTTTTCATTCTCTGATTGTATTTTAGGTATCTCATAAATTTTTGAATCTGAAACAGCTCTTTCAGCTATATTCAGATGATAAGTAAATAATACATTAACAAGGAGAAGAACAGGATGATCTTGCTGGAACCAGAACCTAAAACTCAGTGAAATTTGGTATATTCGGAGCTGGCATTCAAAAGGCTTGTCCCTCAGGCTTGATTGAACTTGCTCAATTTGGTGCTTCCCAGTAGAAAAAAAAATATACTTTAAATCTTTCAAAGGGAAAGCAAGAACTAAGCACTTCAGTATTGTCAGGAGAATGCACCATGTGTCTATCTCAAGTACTGGAATAAAATCACAGCCTTAGAGCGAGCAGCCTATGCAAACACTGTTTCAAGTCTCTGCTAGAAATACCCTTTTGTAAATCACACCTCCTTTTGAGCAGAGCCCCATGCTATTTCTGTTCTTTCTCAATTTCAGATCTATGTGATCAGCTCAGCTGAACCCCGACTGCCCTTACAGCTGGATGATGCTGTTCGACCAGAAGTGGAAGGAGAGGAGGTGAAAACTTTGCATCCTCAAATGCTTTTTATTGTCTTTGTAGCTGAACAAAAGCACGAAAGCCAGGCAATTTCCTTAATGCGGTGATTCTGGGGGTTTGTTAGGCTTGCATTTTACTTCCTTTGTGTATCCAGAAGCGTGTTCAACATCTCTATAGCTTTGATGTCTGCTGAACTGCAGTAGAAGGTCAAAACCAGAGACTTTCCAGTCTTGTGTGTGTCTGCTGCATCCTCATAGTTGGGTTCTGCCTCTGACCTGTGGGGGAAGTTACACCTTAAACTTCGCTATGCTGCCAGTTTGCTGTATGTTCTCTCTAGAATGATATAGAAGTTCTGCTGAACACAGAATTAACCTTTGGTTTTTAGCCAGAGGGTGGTTTTTGTTTTGTTGAAGTTTTGGTTTTGTTTATTTTTTGGATGTATGTGTATTCACCATGTGCTTTTGCACAGGATGGAAGAGCTACTGTAAACCAAGATACAAGACTGGACAACAGAATCATTGATCTGAGGGTAAGGAACATGCAGTGTTGCAGGCTTGGCTTCAAGTGTTTATTCTTCATATTTCTAATCCATGAAACAACAGAAGTCATGGATTTCATGGAATTGTATTGTTGGCCAGAAGAAAAATAAACATGTTTTGTGGTTTTGCGTGGTATTATGAAAGCACAGGATTTTTGAATCCTAAATGTTCGCCTTTGCTGACATTAATTAAAGAGCATATATTGGTAGTTCGTAGGCAAACACTGATGATTTGACATGTGGCCATGTACATCCAGGCTTTTATCTGCAAAAGTCAAAGGTGACTGAATAGGGACAATTTAGAGACGTTTTTTCTCAGATGTAGTTTTTGTTATCCAAAGCCTGTAAAGAGCTTGGTTTTGAAGTATAAGATGGAAGTTCTGAGTTCTAATGGGCAGTTGAGGTGCTCTAATGCATGTCTTGACAGAGAAATTGTACCAGACCATGATACCAATCTCATTCTCTTTGTTTCTTCCACAGCAGTCATGTATTTTCCTTTTTTTTTACATGAAACACCTTTCTTTATCCAGGTCATAGAGACCCAGCCTTCTGTGACCTTCACAGACCTCCCAAATATTTACCATTTCTGATCAGCAGCAAAATACTGTCTACTAAATTACTTACAGAACTTTGATTCTTTTTTAATGAAACAGCAGCTAACACTTAAGTGTGTAAGTAACTAACCATTACTGACTTGAGGCATCCTGGCCTTTTCCCAGGCTTTTTAGCCATTTCAGGCTCTCCACAATAAAGTTTTAGTCAACATTGACTGAAGACTGTGCTTAGCTCTTTTTTTTTCTTTTTCTTGATACCTAGTACTGCCTTCTAGTTCTTTATAATGGCAGTTTGGCAGTAAATCAATCTTTGCACCTGAGAAATGAAACAAAAAAGTCATTTATTGGAAAATTTGGAAAGGTTCTGGCACTGAGATATTTAACGCATTTCAACATCTGATCTCCATGTTTCAGCAACTAAAACTACTTGTGCCAATTGTTTTACTTGTACCAAAATTAATTGCTCTTCACTTGACCTTATGTACCATACTGAGTAACTTCAGTTTGTGATTACCTTTGAGGATACTCAGTATCTCATCATATTGGTCTCTTCATCTGTCTTAAATTAAGCTGTTAATGAAAAGAATTCTATACTAATGATTGAAAGTGAAAATCATTTGAAGGATCATCATCTTATGTAGTGCTAAGGCAGTGTACTGAATTGAAGGGAGAAAGGTGGGATGCTTGAAGTGCAAGCTTTATTTGAACATCTGGTGATGAATAAAAATAACCAGCAGCACTCCAGAGAAACCTAAGAAAATCCATTAAATTGAAGAAACACCTGTATAATAAACTGGAAGGAGCCATGAGCCCCAAAGAGATCAGAGAAATTATACAAAGGGAAATAACATTTAAAAATACTGGGTGAAAATGGCTTGGAGGTATCCTTGGCTGTAATGTAGTTGCGGGTATCTGCAGGGCAAAGCCTAAGAAGGTAAATAGTAATGGAAAAAGAAGGAAGACTCATGCTAGAATAAACACAAGAGATGGAATGGAAAGGGCTGGACTAAAGTTCTTCTGTCCCTGTACACATCCAGTAGTCTGGCATGACCCTACCAATACTCCTGAAATATCTTTGTCAGTACAGCAACAGGGCATTAGTTGTCAGTATTCTGCCTGGAGGGTGCAGCTGGTGACCTAAGTGGATGTTGCTGTAACCTCTTCTAACTGGTGTGTCCCAACCATTGTTGGGACATCATTTCTTCAGCAATGTCTAGCACCTTGTTTTGAGCTCTGAACCTTAACTCTGTGTTAAGGAACTGTTTTTCTCCTTAGTTCCAACAGCTGCTGCAGTGTGGTGCTAAACAGCTGTGTCATGCTGAACAGGAATTCAGGTTAGCTTTTGATGGAATTGGTGGAAGGATGAAATGCCAGATCTCAGTACTTCATCCTGTGCGTACACCTGTGGCTGGGTGTGATCTGGCCACAACTTGCCTGTGGTCAGGCTTGGGTATCTGTCTTGCCTTCCTCCTCTGCACAGGAAGAGTTCCTGTCTCAGACTTTGTCACATTTCTGTCTGTCTTTTCTGTTGCACCTTTCATTATTTGTTTCAGAACAAAAGCAGATTCTAAATATGTGTTATTTTAATCTGTTTTTTAAAGGGAGTGCTGAATAAGCAGAAAAGGTATTTAGTGAAGAAAGGGGAAATTTCAGTGAGAACATGTGCATGTAAATATACACATATATATATGTATATATCCTAAGCATTGTATGTAATGGAATCACAAGAGTAGGAATACAAAGAAACTGAGATAGTAGTAATGGATTTTCAGTGATTTGGTTCCGTAGACTGAAGCTACTGGAGTACAAATGGGGCTTCAAAGAGCCTTTAGTGTTTCAAATGCACAGCATAAGGAGGCATGTCCTAAGGAGGATTGGAAAACATGACGTGTTACCTGAAACCATTGTTCCCATAGCTGTTCCTTCTAGGAAAACCAAGTCACAGGCAACAGGGAAGAAATTTTAACGGAATAGTTCTAACAGATGATGTGATGATCTGTTCCTACTAGTGTGGGAGGGAGTCCAGCCACAGATAAAAGTATCATCTAGTTCTGGTTTCCTCAGTGCCCCAGTTTTTTAAGGAAGAAGGAGGTCACTGAACATCAAAAATAGGGACACTGTTATTTTGAGAAAGATTTAACAAACTAAACGCACAGATCTTGGTTAGGCTCAGACTAAAAAAAGTCCTTTGTATGCAACTAGAATTATTTTTGTCCATAAATGCAGTATGTAAAGTAGTTAAGTAATTAGCTAATTTTAAGTAGTTATTAACGAAGGAGTTAATTGGATGGGGCCAAGTCATGATAAAGTGGAGCTGTGAAACTCAGTTATTACATGAATGAAAAAAGCTGGATTTCTGAAAATAGCATCACTCCACCCAGCTATGATGTATACCAAGGAAGGTTTGATTGTGATGCAATACAAGGAGTGTAATTAATAATAAGGAAATTACATTAGTGGAGATGAAAGATGCAAAGTATGTTGCAAAGATTGCAAGACTTCCACTCTTGTGTACATGTGAAAGTAGACTGAGTATTGCAGTGAATTATTAACAGTCTTGCATTTTGTTTGCTGAGAAAGATCTCTCAGAAGTGTCTGGTAGTTCGGGGTTTTTTAAGGTTAGGTATGGGAAGTACTTAAATGCCAAGATGCCAAGCTACTGCTGTAGTTGTTATTGTGATGTATGGAGAGAAAATGGTGTTTATTTAGGGCTGAGGGGTTTTGAAAATCATTTCCAAAGAATGATTGCTGGGGAAGAATGAACTTGTTCTTGGTGGGTTAACTCATAAAATACAGATCGCACACTTGGAGTAGAAAAGTTGGTGTTTTAGAGAAAAGAGAGCTGGTAAGAAGAAAGAAAAGTCCTTGTGTGGACTAGATTTTCTTTCACATAACCACAGGTGACTGTGAGGAAACCACTGTTGACCTAAGTATCTGTTTTTCACGATGGCTTAATTAAAGTCAAACCACTTGATCGTAGAGATGTTTGATTTACCATTAAATTACCAAAACAGTTTAAAAGGGCAAAATAGAACCCTGATTCTGTTTTTAAATCTCTACTTTTCTGCTGTTCTTGAGTTTCACTGAAGTATTCGGTGGTGTGTAGACTTCCCATGTCTGTAAAAAGACCTGCAGAAACTGTTATTTCGTGAAGTTCTGTGGTAGATGAAAAGCAGTGAAGAAAAGACCTGTGAAACACTGATTTTTGTAGTTTGCTTCTTTGAAATACTGGTTCAGGTTTATCAAGTTTTACATTGTTTAAAATAAACCATGAAGAAACGACCAGTGAAAGAAACACTAATTCTTGGGTTTTACTTCTCAGATTGTCTTTGAAAAAGTCTGAAGAAAAAATCCATTCAGATTCACCCAGGTTTACAATGGACCTGACTGATGTCCTTGCTCTGGCTTATTTTTTATGTTCAGCAGGACTTTTATCTTAATGGTATCTGTCCAAATGTGACTTGAATTATATGCCGTTTGCAGTCCTGTTGCTGCAGTTCTGTCTGCTAATGCCCAGCTCATTGAGACCAAAGCAAAGCCATTTTAGGGTCAATATTATTCTGTTTATACTGCTCAGGGTAGAGCATTAACATTAAACTGTATTTTTAGTAGTTTATGGATGTCAGACTGTGTTACGTGATAATCCAGCTGTACACTGATCTTAATGCACTTTTTTTCCAAATACTTGATTACTTCAAGCTTGATTTCATTGTGTTGGATTCAATTTCCTCATTGCAAAAACTGTGTTTTTCCTGACTGGTTCCAAGCGGTAATGAACAAGCAAATGTACAATTTATTTTCTTGTGGGAAGTGATTTGGCAGTGAGTACATACACAGTCCCAGTCATTTAGACAACAAACTCCGTGTTCATATATTCTTATACTGTAAGTAATATTGAAATTTGAATAAAAGCTGACTTCAGTCACTTTGGGGTTAAAAAAATGTTATTTAACAGAAATTCTATTTTCTAGCAAAACCTTCATTTGTCCTATATATAGTAGAGGAATTGCAAAATTAGTTACATTATTTAATGTATGTTACTTAAAAGAATATAGATTACATTATTTAGCCAATTATGTATTTAGTGGTTGCTCCTGGTGGAAGATAGGTAGCTGCAGCAGGCAAACAGGAAAGCAAAAATGAGGGGAGAGCAGAACAAATCCTCCAGCTAATGTGAGAGTAAAGAGAACGTTCATAACTCCTCATATCTCTGCGTCGGTCTCACCTCTCTGAGATACAATCACGGTGGTTTGAACTGCCCTCAATTCCACTGAAACACATTTGGTAGCACACGTGCCTGTTGTTCTGACACTGCATCTTGTGCCAAATGAAAAATTATAATTGTTTTTATAATCTTACAGTGCTCAGTTTTATCATTAATATCTTCCTTTGTGGCATCTGAATAATAAACACACAGGTGAAATTAGAGTTAGGTTATGACTGAAACTTGTACTTCAGCATTGTTCTCCAGACTTTTCTTCTGTTGTCTGTAACAAAGGTGATTATTGAAAATAATGAGTTTTTCTGTAAAATTAATTTTGCAGACTGAGTTAAAACATTAACATTGTTAATGGCAATGGCATTTAAGTCTCATAAGTTTGTTTCTGTTTCTCCTTAACTCTTGAAGGAATATTAACTATCTTTGCCATAGTCTCAGGTAAGATAGTTTGTCAATATGTATGTGGAAGGGTTCATATTGGAGTAAACACTACACAAAAAGAATGCCATGTCAAAATCTTTTTTTAAGACAAAGGTAAAACTCAATTAATTTTGGCAGCTGTCTCTATCTTTAGTTTGCTGTATTTTACCTAAGTGTGGAAGCTCAATTTGTGACTGTGTTACTTACCATTGTACCAAACATGCTGCTATATATACCAGCATCTCAGTTACTGAATTATTTTCTTCAAATTAATTTGTTCTCTTTGTGTTCTGAACATCACACCAGTGCAAAGAATGTTACTATATCTGAAAAGTTTTTTCTCCATTTTTAAAATACTTGGAAACTGTAGTGGCACGTAAAACTTTTGAGGCCATTGATACAACTCCATTGCACATTGTCAGATGCAGTTCTTTAGGAGCTTATCTCAGATGTCTTGGTGGTCTGTTTAATTCTTACAAGGGGGCTGCAGTATCACAGATTCCAACAGTTATCCATGTTGGCAGTCTCTGAATGAATGGACACTGAAACTCAGCCACCTTTGGTGAAAGAAGAGTGGTCTTGTCAGATCTAATTTGAGGTATGGAGAATTGCAGCTTGTTCTTGGGCTGTAGTTAAATAAAAGCTTCAGTCTCCAGTTCTGTGAATTTGGCTGGTTTCATAAATGCTGTTTCTAAGCATAATTTATCATTATAGATGGCTTAGGAAGACAGAGTCCTTGCCCTGCATCCTCACAAAGGACAGGAGGAGTTGCTGCCTGATGATCCTTTGTTACTGGAGAGCTGTGTCAGGTGTTGACTGGCTGTGTTTCTTGCGCAGTTTTAGGTCAGACCATGTAATTGCTTTCAGACCGGGTTTAGCAACCAGTTTTCTTTTTCCTGGGACTGTTTGACTTAGGACTGTGTTCTCACCTGCTCTGGCATGAAACTACTGTTGGTTCACACCAAATGTAGAAGAGGCACTGTTTCTATCCTGCTTTATGTAAATGTTACGCATCTTCTCTCAGCAATTTTAGATGTGTCTAGTTCATCAAAAACTTTATTGGGAAACTCAAATGTGACTGTTAAAGTTGTCAACTCTTTCACCTTTCAAGTAGGAGATGGTTAAGAAAAAAAATCCCTTTGAATCATCCTGGTACTTGGATGTAACACTACCAAATTTTGCCTGTAACTCAGGCAGTCTTGCCATAGGTCTGATTCTGGGAGACCAATGTGGAAAAAGTGAAAAGGTGAAAAACTTTTAGGGTACTTTTGTAACTGTTGCTCAAAACCTCATTTCCTTCATTTTGAACATTTGGAGTAGCGGCTGTGGTCTATCAGACATGTGGTTTATCAGACAGTGAGAACTGCTATTATTTACTAGTCTCAACCACTTACATGCCTGAAATATTTCATTGGTCAGCTAAAATGGCAAATAACTCCAAACAGCTACAGATCTGCAGTATTATTGCAGTTTTCTCTTTGGGTTTGTTGGTGAAGGGATATCTTTATCTTGCAGAGATGATGGATGTGGCTTTATTTCAGCGTTTCTACTGACAGTCTGTCTAAATTTGGCTGCTTATATAATTTGTTTTGGTTGGGGGTTTTTTGTTTTGTGGTTTGGTAGGAGTCATGTGAAAAAGCCCACAAAGCCTTTCTTACCCTAACTGAAAAGCTGGGTGAAAGAGAAGTAAACAGTGCTGTGACGCAGGTTGTCGTAAAGAGCTGTTCTCTTGGTCGTTTGCAGGAACTCGTTGGTCTTTTTGTACCCTTTTAGGTTACTCACTGTCACGTTTGAGATGCTGAAAAGCACAAAATCAGATATGGGTTCAGAGCTGATGCCTTGCAGTCTTTGCAGCAGTCACTAAGGTGGTTGTTTATTCTTCATGCCAGAAGTGTTCAGGAACGTTTAGTGTAGCAGCTCAATTGTGTCACATGCATAAACAAAATGATCGATTCAGCTAAATCTGCTTCTGTTTTCAGCTAAATGTACTTTTAAAGTAACGTGAAAAAAAGAACTGCAGTTCATATCAACAGGTGTTATGTGGGCTGCTTAAATGTTGGGAGTTCAAACCTTGGGGTTTGGATGTTTTTGTGGCAGTGTTGTACGTGGTTAACATGTGGCTGTGTTTTTACATGAAAAATGTTGCATTTGGTAGCCTTTAACAGACAGACATTTCTGCCTTACGTAAGTTATTAATGGCTTTGCTTTTATCATGCACTGTGTATTCTGCAGCTGTTCTAGTTTAGTGTGCTGAAAGCTTTTTAATAGATTTAGTGCTTTTATTCAATTTCTTACTATAAAACCTTTATTTGCAGAAGCACATCTCATAAATCAGTTATTTTTTTAAAATGTAGAATTGACCATAGTGCCTCGTTTGTAACTGAATATGCTATAAATTGAAATTAATAATTTCTTTGGTTTCCTTTGCTGTTTCCTTCTGTGTAATAAACAATTAGTGATTTGGACTTTTTGCTGTTTAGGCAGATACAGTAATCAGGTATTCCTGAGGGAAGAGATTCATCCTTCCAGCTGTTCAAAAGAAGTAATAGAGTCAGGAAAAACTAACTTAGGATTCATTATTTTATCTTCTTCTTATAGACCTCCACTAGTCAGGCAGTCTTCTGCCTTCAGTCTGGTATTTGTCAGCTTTTCCGAGAAACTCTTATTCGCAAGGGATTTGTGGAAATTCAGACTCCCAAAATCATTTCAGGTATTGTATATGTGATCCAGCTGCTACAGGTGTGCTTCTTTTCCAGTTGCTCAGTGTACCTATCTGACAAAAATGTAGTAAGTTTTTATTTAAAAAACATAAAGTTTTCTTTCTATCTTAGATGTAATGTAGCAAACTTCTAGCAGGTGTTGAGTTGTTCTTTACTCTTCTCCTGACTTGGGCTGTTAAAAGAATGGCAAGAAAAATACTATATATACCTGATTTATGTAATTGGCAATTAATTGTTTAATCCTGATCACATGCATTATTCTTCCAGTCA
The DNA here is from genome assembly GCF_017639235.1 of Corvus kubaryi. Taxonomy (NCBI): domain Eukaryota; kingdom Metazoa; phylum Chordata; class Aves; order Passeriformes; family Corvidae; genus Corvus; species Corvus kubaryi. The sequence goes on from NW_024581135.1 coordinate 6,083,380, forward strand.
GTGTTCTCAGTGTTGAGCACTGCCTTTTCCATTCTCAGTATAAAAAAATACCACTCTAATTTAGATTAAAAGCAGATTCCATCATAAAGATGTAGCAAAAAACATGGTATAAAATATGATGCCATTATATGGCACAATTTGTCACTTCTTTAGCAATGAGAATGTGGCAAAATACAAGGTGGTAGACCTTTTTCTTTTTGAAAGTGTGGAATAACAGCTTCAGCCTTAAAGTCTGGAAATGTAGATTTTGCTTCTAGTTCTTTTGGTTTGCTGTATTGTTTTCAAAAGTCCAATGCCTTGATTTACTGATGGGGGTTTTTCTTCTATATTATTGGTGCTCTTTGAGGTTTTATTGATGCCACTAAGATACATGGAAAATTAGAGCAGAACATTTGTGTTATTGTGTTATTGTTTGTACATTTATAAAGTGCACACATTTTGCTTACTGAATTTAATGCTTCTGTATTTATATTTTGGAAGGCAGCTCTTGATTGAGATAAAAAATGAGCTTTTTTACAAAATGCATGTAAGCAACTATTCTTTCAACATGAAAATTGTCATTGAACTAGAAGATTGGATGACTTTTTCCTATGGAGACAGTTATACAGTATGAAGTACTAAAAGGCTCCCAAGTAGTTTATGTATGTAGGACCTTTGAGGAAGTGTGCAGTTTGCCTTTGAAAGCAAGCAAGCTTTCAATCATCAAAGGTTGGATGAGACCATATTTTGTAAAATCAGCTAAGTTAAGTCAATGCAATCCTTATCAAACTTACAATTTAAACATCATAACTGTTTTAAGATTGGAGGGTTTAAAAGTTACCTATGTTAGGCCACTGCACCTGTCATGTCACACGCTGGGAACTGGCAAGGTAAAGTGGTGCAGTTTTGGTAGGTGCTTTGCAGTAAGGAATACAAATGCATGTGATCCTTGTTCCTGTAGCTGTCTGTGAAAATTGCCTCAAACTGAGAAGAAGCTTTATGGCTTTGGCTCATGCCCTCTTGTAAGGCTGGTATTGGCTGTGAGAGATATTTATGCCTTCAGTTAGAGAGGATGGTCCTGGCGAAACAGGATATGCACTTTGATCTTAAGCTCTGCAGTGAACCCCTGGCAGCCTGAGCAGCTGGCAGAGACTGGTTTCCACAAAAATATGGGGGTGCTGGTAGATGTGTTGATACAGACATGTATTCTCTGCTGTTCTCACTCTAAGGTGAAGGTCAGCTGGAACAGTAACGTTTTAAACTACCCCAACTAAATTTGCAGATTTGCAAGGTGTGACTGTCCTGAGCTGCAAAATTTACGTTGGCATGAGTAGATGGATGCAAATATATCGTTTTCCTCTAATATGCTTTGAAGAAAAATCTCTTTCTGATCTTTAAATGTAAGACCAATAATCTATCATTCTACCTCTGTTTTATTTTTTACACGTTTATTTTAATAATTGTTTAATTTTATTTCAATAATTCCTTATTAAAGCACTTGCTTTCCAGCTGCCAGTGAAGGAGGAGCCAATGTTTTTACTGTATCTTACTTCAAAACCAGTGCCTACCTGGCTCAGTCCCCACAGCTGTACAAGCAGATGTGTATATGTGCTGACTTTGAAAAGGTTTTCTGCGTTGGGCCAGGTAAGAAAAGCTTTGCTTTATGTGATGTGTGAAGTGTGCCCTGGTGGCTTTTAGCAGCTGTGGTACAAGTAAGATAACACACACACACTAAAGCTCTGAATGGTTTCACTTGGTGTAGTTTTACTTGCCAAACACAAATTTCAGCTGAGCCAACTGATGACAGTAAAGTTGACAGAGAAGTTGCTGTACATGTACCAAACAACATTACTTAGAACAAGCTTACTTTTAACTGGGCTGTTAGTTAATAATAAAAAAAATGAATGATTTCTAGTCCCATGCTCTTTCTGAGAAGCTGATAGGACATAGCCTCTTTAGGTGGCAATACAACAGGTTTTCTTCGAAGACCTCAAATGGTTTAAAGATACATAGCCTCTAAATGCTGGAAAACAAGTAAATAACAGTGTATAAAACAAAAAAAAAATTTCCAAGTAATTCAGAAGATCTTAAATTTCTTGGTAATCACTAACAGATGAGTCATGGTTTATGGGAAGACGTGTTTATATTAGACTCATGTACCCATCCCAGAAGACACACATGTGTAGAAGTCCATTTCCTGTGAAAAAGGCGGTTTTCAAATCTGAAAGTTCTTGTGTGCTTGCAGACTTGTCTGTTTTTTCCACTTGTGTCTGTGGGTCTAACTGGAGATCCTCTCTATGGGTTGTGTCTGTCTTGTATCCTTTGAGTACTACAGCTGCAGTAATGCTGTCACTGTTATAAATGATGCTCTGAGGCTGCTGGTTTCATTTGTGTCTTTCAGTGAGAATTTTCACGTCTAAAGTCATCATGTCTATCTAATCCAAATGCTAATGATTGCTATTTTTGCAACTGGAATGATAATTTCAGGTCAGTTAGGATTTCTGTTGTTTACTTTTACAGTATTTAGAGCTGAGGACTCCAATACACACAGACACCTGACTGAGTTTGTTGGTCTGGATATTGAAATGGCTTTTAATTATCACTATCATGAAGTGGTAGATGAGATTGCAGATACCTTGGTGCAGATATTCAAGGGGCTTCAGGAAAGGTAATAAGAGCACTTCCTTCTTTTAATGAGCAACTTTCTTTGTTTGACATCTCTTGCACTGTGGTATGAAGTAGGCAAGCCTTTTATCCTCAGTTTGTCAGATGATCATTGGCGATCTGGTTTACAGCACAACTTCAAAACATATTTTTGCTTTGCTCTCAACTATTTCTTTGTGCCTGACTTTTAAAGTTCACTCAAGCCATAGGCCAATAAACTACTTTTAGCATCTCCTGGAGTATGCTGGCTTGCACTAAGAAACTTGCTGTCTGCTGTTGAAAGGACTTCCTAAGAGTAGTGATGCGTCAGTAATTTAGAATGTCCTTCTTTTTGTGCCACTACTGGTGGATTTTTCTATTTCAAAAATTATTTTAATATTTACTATATAAGAAAGTTTTCCTGAATAAAAATTACTGTACCAGCCTGCATTTGTTCCATGATAACACCAAGGATTATTTTCCATTATTCACAGTCTAACTCATTAAAAAGCCAGGCTAGAAGTTTAGAAAGCGGTTTCCATTTGCTTACAAATTAGACTCTTTTGCCAGCAGAAATGCAAATCTTTATCTGTCCAGAGGGAAATTTCTTGTATATATTTGATTATTACTCAAATCAGAAAAGAACCCAGGTAAATACTACAAATCAAAGGTATGATTTCTCAGTGCCTTTACTGTGAAAATTTGACCTAGTCGATTATTTCTTACAAAAGGAATTAAACTGAATAGTGAAATATCAACATCCTTGAAGTAGATGCATTAACTTTGTTGAAACAATTCATTACAGAATTTCTCCAGAAGTGGCTTTAATACAGTTTTTATATTGCAAGAGGGACCTCTTGTGGCAAAATCACAAAATCATTATTAGGTGCAAGTTCTTGACTATTTTGTATTTGGCTTCTGTTCGTGTTTCTTCATCTATAGATTCCAGACTGAAATTCAGACAGTGAGCAAACAGTTCCCATGTGAGCCATTTAAGTTTTTGGAGCCAACTCTGAGGCTGGAATACTGTGAAGGTGTGGCCATGCTGCGAGAGGCTGGTGTGGAGATGGGTGATGAAGAGGATCTGAGGTACTTGGCAGTACCTTGACTGTGTCAGAGTCTTGGGAAAGTGGTAGTGAAGTGTCATTTTGTACTGTGCACCTGACAGCCCTCAACAAGGAATCATAGCTGTTAGAGGAATAAACAGCACTTCTGTCCAGATCTCTTGACAAGTAAATGAGTGGATGTGAAAATAGTCCTTTCTTTTAATGTAGGCTATGGGTACAAACTCTGAAATCTGAAAGAAAATAACCGACAACATAAAGTGACAGCAACTTGAACCTTCTAAGGAAAAGAAGTGTTTGTTTGTCCAGCAATTGCAGTCCTTCACGTGAATTGTCACGTGTCTTTGAATAGGATTAAACAAAAAAATTCTGCTGCCTTAAGGTCTTTCTTTTAGGTAACACCTTTCCATTTCTTCCTTCCACCTCTCAGGAAAATGATTAAACAATCTTGATAAATTCCCATTAATTTACTGAGAGATGGTTTAATTAGCAGTTTATATATAAACTTTACTAAAGACATTTAATGAATTAAAACATTTCTGTTCTACCCCATAATATATCCAGCACCATTAGGGTAGTGTGTGATTTTAAATTAAATGATCTGTGCATCAAATAAAGTTTCAATCATAAGAGTTTGATGGAGGAAAATTGTTTGCTCAACAACTGTTCATGGTGTTTCTCACTTACTGTGTCATACACAAGATGTATGGCAATAGGAACTAGAGTACGCAGTTCTTCAGTAATCACAGTATGGTGACTAGGAAGAAGTTATATTAAGAGCAAGAATATTTTTAGGTACCAGTTAATTTAAGGGATTTCTAGGACCTTAGGTACCAGTTAATTTAAGGGATTTCTAGGACCAGTACAAAATATTTAGAAACAAATAAATAGACTTTATTTCTGCAATTTCTGTGTGCACAACCCAGAAAAGTCAGAAACAAGTACTAGATTTTTAAGGGTCAGGGTGCAGCAGCTCTGTAGCTTGTAATCTTTTGGGCTTTATGAAGTATATAAGCAGTACAGGTTTAAATTACTTCATTTTAATGTTGATAATCTTTTTCAGCACACCTAATGAAAAACTCCTGGGACGCCTGGTAAAGGAAAAGGTAACAATTATTTTAGAATAAATAAATTTGTCACTGAATCTGAAACCTAATGTTGTAGAGTTATGGGATTGATGTAAATACCTACATGTAGACAGTATCTCAGAACACGCAGAAGTTGTGAAGAGTTGGTGATTACCGTTTTTTAATTGTCTGACTGCATTCCCATTTTGGTGCTGTGTATTTCATCTACTGTCAGTTTTGTCTTTGTCATTAATAAGCTGTTTCAAACCATTTTCAATCTTTTATATTTATTTCTATCATATGTTATACTGAGGACACCAAACAGGGTAGTGTGTTCCAAAGCCAGTTCTTAGGAGAATTAAAAAAAATAAAAAGGCAAACCAAATTCTAACAAAATCTATGAGAAGATGAGACCTTTGGGAGGAAAAAAGGAAGTACCTGTTAGAGCAACACATTTTACTGCTCAACATTTGTAAGTTTACACTAGAAGTAGTATTGAAAAACTGAGAAAGAATGCACCACTTTTATTGATAACTTAGACAATATTGTGGGAAGTTATTGGGGAATTTTTAAAAATTTTATTTCAAAGATTCACTGGTTCTGTCTTTCTCTTGTAATTTGTTCTTTGTGTAGTTTTCTCTTGTACTAATTGTTCTAAATTACCTTCTTTCAGTACGACACAGACTTCTATATTCTTGACAAATATCCTCTTGCTGTGAGGCCTTTTTATACAATGCCAGATCCAGCCAACCCTGTAAGTAAAATGCCTTCTTGTTGTCAATGGGGTTTTTTCCTTTTTTTTTCCTTTTTTTTTTTTTTATTATTCCATGTAGGGATAACTTGACAATGCAGATAAAGTATATTTATATGACCGTAGAATTATTGAATGGTTTAGGTTGGAAGGGACCTTAAAGATCATCTAGTTCCAGCCCTCCTATGATCTGCTGTTACAATTAAAATTCTGATAACAAGATCAGGTCAGGGTTACATGATTTGTCCGATGTTTTCAGTTACTCTTTACTGGTGAAAGCATACCAGAAAGAAATGAGCAAAAGCTGCGAGAGCTTTATGAAGAGATCTCCATGGTCAAACACTGCTGCCATCACTGAAAAGTGGCAAAAACATTCTTCCAGGGCAGCAGACACTTTAAGCAGACACTTTAGCAGAAAACAGTCATTTTTAGAGCTTTGGATATCATAAGTGAAGTTATTGAGAGGTGAATATTTGCAACGTATGCAGTAACTGTAGGTAGGAATTAAACTCCTTTTTGTGTTTCCAGAAAACCTCTAACTCGTATGATATGTTCATGAGAGGGGAGGAGATCTTGTCTGGAGCTCAGAGAATTCACGACCCCCAGCTGCTGACAGAAAGAGCAAAGCATCATGGCATTGGTAACAAGACAGTTTAAAAGAACATAAGTCATGGTTGGATTTGTGTCCTTTAGAGGAAGAATTTGGGGCAGAATTTGTTATATGAGTGGTAAAATCACAGTACTGTCTCATTCTTAATCCATCTAATTCTGTTTAACCATATAGAGTGGGGTATTAAGAAGCTAGTGAGTCTTCCAGCAACACCTTGCTGAATAGTTATTAACAATATTATATAACAGAACTGTTACAGTCATAATTTCTAGATAGCCCTGGACAATTTATATGTTCAGTGAGTAAAACCTCACTGTTAGTTTGTAAATTTTTTGTTGTGTTTGTAGTCCTGCAGTCACTTGTCTGTTTGGCTTGGGATTTATTAAGCAGGTGAGAAACCAGTATTTTTCCTTTCTAGATTTGGAGAAAATAAAGGCTTATATTGACTCCTTTCGGTTTGGTGCACCTCCTCACGCAGGTGGTGGAATAGGTAAGTGTCTGGTTTTTATTTAGCCTAACTTATACTGCTCAGTCTCAAGGAGAGCTCAGTATAAAATTCAGAATAGTGACCTTGTTACGTAAATTAGTGGGGCTGTTTATCCTGGAGAATTTAAGGAGAGAAGCTCAAATGTAAGGATCATCATAAAATAAATAGGCAAAATATTAATGGCACAGTCTGGCAAGTTTAAAAAGGAGGTGATCACAAGCAAGGGTGCCACCTCACTAGCCAGGCACATCACTTTCAAATCTGACCAATGAGGAAAATTTAAGGAAGCAAGAAAAGTGTATTATGTATGGATTTATGAAAGTCACCATCATACCAGCAGCCACTGGTCTCTGTGTATTTGACAAAGCTGTTTTGTAGTGAGGAGAAATAAGTGATTGCTTCTTCTCTTTGGGAGCATGCAACATTTGCAGGTAATCCAATATAATTTAGGCCAGTTAGAAGTGACACCAAGGAAGCTGAAGCTACATCTTTTCTTCAGAGTAGATGGTCCTCGTGGCAAGGTACCAGCCAAACAGGAGATACCACAAGAATTAACCCTGGGTTCAAGCTGTTCCTGGTGGAAACGTTAACGTAGGAGGTGTATGGAAGAACAAGTGTGCATCTGGTTCCACCCCATCATGGCTGGGGTGCTTATAGCCCCATGGATTAGGAAGTTCCATAATGGGAACGGCTCACGCTGTGCTCACACTGCTGTGTGAGGCTGGCTTCAGCTGGGAAGCACCTGCAGCTCCTTAAGGGTTTTGAACAAAGACTGACTGTGTTGCTGGGCTGTTTTCCTCTGTTGTAGGGCTGGAGAGAGTAACCATGCTGTACCTGGGGCTACACAACGTCCGTCAGACCTCCATGTTCCCGAGGGATCCCAAACGCCTGACGCCCTGACAGAAGCTGCTCTGAGAGTTGGGAATGCTCTGCCAGGCAAATAGGATCTGGCTGCAGGCATAGCCCCTGCTGCTGATGAACGTGTATTGATTGATTTGAGCATTATGATATGCAATTAAAAACAAAATTCTCCTTTATTAAGTGCCACAGTAATTTTTTTTATCCTTAGTTGTTTATTTAAAGTAAACTATTTTAACGGATCAAGACTCTTTGTATTGGCAACTGCACATTTTTAATGAAAATGGAATACTTTGAATTAGTATTTTAGTGTCATATTAAATCGTATCATTTTTCTAAACATTTTAATAAATTATGCAATAACCATTTTGCATTTTTAACTTACATCAGCAAGATTGAATATTCTGAAGTACTGGCTCCAAGATAAAGTGACTGGATGCTTGCAGTTTAAAAATCTGGAGAGACCAGGCAGTTGATCATTTATGTGAGTGTCAGGTAGGGAAGCAGGTGAGAGCATTCTTAACAAGAAGTCTTCATAAGAAGTTGTTAAAACAGGTTGAAATAAAGCTCACAAAGTAAATTAGATACAAATCTGTCTGGTTTTTTGCTTTGTTTCCTCACAAGATAATAATGAATCAATAAGGCTTTTTTGGTTTGTTTTTTTTACAGATGTAGTAACTGTCTAAAGTTTAAATTTATTTTCTTTCTATCTCCTCCCCCCTTTTTTTTTTTTTTTTTTCTGAAAGCTGTATAAAATCCATAGGCATGGTCTTTATTTTATGTTACTATTTGTGAATGGTTGCAAGTTTGCACATGCTCATGGAATACATAAGGGAAATACAATATTCTCAGAAAATAAATGGATAGTGAGTTTGAGAGCAGGTCATGTGTTTTCCTGCCTGACCCACCCTCTGGGCTAACAAACAAAACAAGGATTTCATGCACCAAGGAAACAAAACCCAAATTATGTAAGCCACCCTATTTCAGAGGTTTTTTTAATCTATAAATGCTGTGAACAGCCCATATTTGTGCATGTAGAGAAACTGAATGTTTCTGTAAGGCAGAGTACTTCTGAAATTCTTTGTAGACATACTTTTTCTTAGATTGTTCACTTACTTGAACTCCTCAATTTGCAGCAGTGCACAAAGCTACTTCTCATCGTCCTCTTCCTCTCAACCCAGAGGATGCTCCTTACATTTGCAGAGGCACCAGTGTATCTGAAACTTCCTTTTGTGGACTGCATCTGAGAGTTGGTTTTCAAATTTAAAACATTTTGTAAGTGTTGCTGCCAAAGACCAAAGGATTAAATTCCTGACTTGGGTACTGCAATAGTTACTCTAATACTCATACATATTTGTAATTCCTGATTTAATTTTTGTTTAACATTTTACATGATCAAGGTTTCAGTAGGAGGTAGGTTTGGATGATTTCTGTGTTATTGTTGCTACCTTGATTTTTAAATGTCAGAGAAGTCACATATTGGTTCTGCTACAGAAAGGTCAGTGAGGCTGTGTATAAATTGTATAGAGTTTCACAAAAGGGCAAATCATCTTTGCAGCTGCCATTGAACAAGACTTAATTTTAATGTCTTATGACAAGAGTTCTCCATTAGAAAACAATCATACTAAAGGTCAGGTAAAGTACTGGAAATGTAGAAGTTAAACTTTGTTTAGAAGTCACACAATTCAAGGAGTAACACTTTGGAGCTTTGTTTATGAGTCTGTTGTAATTAATTTACTGTGGAATCCTCCCCAAATTACTAACTTGAAAATCTTACATTGTACCCAGTTGTACTTTGCAAAGCTAAGTGGATTATAAACACAGCTCATTGTCACAGACTTAGTACTGATGGATCCAAGTTTCAAAACTGTTGTTTATTTAGCTAAGCCAACTGGAATGAATTTTATTTAATTACTTTTGTTCATACAGAACTGGTAATATATTCCACTTTGGATGTGTATTCTTCTAACCAGGAGCAAAATTACTGACTTAAATTTCCTGTCCACAAAAAAATATCCTGGGTGCTGTTTCTTGCTCTTGATTTGGCAGCAAGTTTTGTGCATACATGCCTGTAACAACTGTGCTTACACCAATTCTGTTAGGAGCTATTTAAACTTAGGCTGTAGCTTGATTTATTCACAGTAACTGCACAAGAACAAGAATTCGGATCGAGGCCCCGATTCTTTTGTATGCTGAATCCTTTCATGCAGCCTTTCTTAGCTAACAGAAAATAATTATGATCATAAATCAAAATGCAAAATGCATTTGTCCTGAATGTCATCTTAACAGGATACTTTAGCAGGAGCTGCACAGTGTTAGAACGTAGTTTGAAACCCTGCAAATAATAATTCCAGACCTTTATGGTGTTTTGATAGGTAGCAACTCTGGTGTAATAGTTCTGGAAAAGTAAAACCTGTACTGTTCTTTATTTCCAGTAACTTGCAGGAAGTTTAGCAGCTTACAACGAGTCCATTGCTGCTGCCTCTCCACCAGGTAAAATGGTTTTGGTTTTGTTTTCTTTCATAATATACAGATGGTAAATACAGTAGTGCAATTTTCTAAACTGGTTTTAAGGAACGTTAAAGCATATTGGTTAGGAATGGCCAGGGAGTCTGCTCAAAACAAAGCTTCAGTTTGCTTCTGAAGTTTAACTGCACCATTTTCCTGTGAAAACCCATCTGTGTTTGCTGAGCTGTCTGAATCTGCCCAGTGGGAAAGAGGACTTGGGCTGTTCCTTTGGCAGCCAAGTGCATGCCTGGCTCCCCATGGCTGCCCACACCTGCTGGGTAACCCTGGGCAGCACCACACAGATGTTTGCTCCCTGCCCAGTGGGCCAGGGGAGAAGGAAAGGAAAAGCAGGAAAGCTTTGTGCTCTCACCCAGTGCCTGTCAATTCCAGGCATATTGGACACCACTCCATGCAAAATAAAGGGATGGAGGAGAATGCCTTGACAATATCTGTTGTGGAACACCATATGGCTGCCTTGGACTGGTTCATACTGGGGTTCCAGAAACTTCGCTAAATAGATTTTATTTACTGTTTCTTCTTTGGGTAATAGTAGATTTTTTTTTTTTTGAGAGAGAGAAATTACCTAGGATGGATTATTTGTTTTAAAACAAGCCTCACAACCAACTTGTGCACATTTTTGCTAGTATGGTCTCAGAAAATATGCAATTTCCTCACCAGAAGCGTTTTAAAAATTACCAAGTTAGTTCTACAAGTCTCTTATTTTCTTTACCATTTTGCAGTTAAGTCTCTGTTCATGGTATGGCAAGCACACCATAACATGAACTAACACTTCTTCAGGAGGCTGCTGGTACTGGTACTTCTGAAAGGGTTTCAAAACTGAAAAAGAGCCCTTAGCTGCTTTAATTACAGCAAAATTCCCAGTTTAGGCAGAGATGAATGACTTTGCAGGTGGCAGAGCAATTCTAAGCAATTTTTCATAGATGTTGAAGTAGTTCCTGCTGGCAGGTGCTGTGTGCCAGCAGCTGCCATTCGGGAATGGCTGTCAGCCATGGCACCGCTTGGCAAATGTTGTCTTCAACCATCCTACAGCGGTGCCAGTGAGGAGCCAAGTGTCCAGACTGTGGCCTAATCCTCACCTAGCTTAATTTACACCCTTACCACCTGGGCCAGTTCTTCAGAAGCCAGAGATGCTGCATGGCGTGGGTCTCCTCAGCGAGCAGCTGCTTAAGTGCCTCCTGCACACAGTGTGGGGATTGCGTCTCTCGGGAATTCCTCAGCAGTGCCCTGGCCACACCAGAGTAGTTTTAACTCCAGCTACCATAGCTGATTTCTTCCTGGGGAAAGCAGTGCCTTGTGGAATCTTCACTGCAGCTACTGTGCTGAAGATGCCCACAGCTGACACCTCCACGCCTATTGTGTTGGTGTCGCCAACATAAGAAGGGCATGTAAGTGTTGGAGCAAGTCCAGAGGAGGGCCATGAAGTTAATGAAAGGAGTAGTGCACCTCACCTGCAAAGACAGGCTGAGAAAGTTGGGGCTGTTCAGCCTGGAGAAGAAAAGGTTGTGTGAGCAACCTATGCAACTCATAGCAACCTTTCAGTATCTGAAGGGGCTACAGAGAAGGTGGAAATGGACTCCTTGTCAAGAGCTGTAGTGACAGGACAAGGGGAATGGAGACAAGCTGAAAAAGGGGAGATTTAAATGAGATATTAGGAAGATATTCTTTATTGTGAGTGTGGTGAGACACTGGAACAGGTTGCTCAGGGAGATTTTGGATTCCCCATCCCTGACAGGGTTCAAGACCAGGTTGGGTGTAAGTCCCTGAGCAACATGGTATAGTGGGGGGTGTCCCTCACATGGCAGGTGGGTTGAGACTAGATGATCTTTAGGGTCCCTTACAACCCCTTAGCATTCTATGCCTCTGTTTCTCAATGGGAGACGTGGTGCTGCTCTGGCACAGCTCTAAGCCCTCAGCAGCACTGAGCAGCTCGCTGAGCAGCCCACCAGCCGGTCCCGTTCGCTGTCGCTGAGAGCGCAGTTCAGGGCGGGGCGCTGGTAGCCGCCCTCAGTCCCGCCCGCCCCTCGCCTTTGGCGCGAAAACGGCCGCGGGGGGCGGGGCTCTGCGGCACGGCTGCCGCCGATTGGCCGGCACTGTGGGCGCGCGGCCCACGTGGTGCGCGGCGTGGCGCGAACCGCTGCGGGGCCGGCCCGGGACAGCGGCAGCGGCCGGGATGGATTTGGCAGTGGCGGCGGCGGGGGGCGCGGGCGCAGCGTCGCAGCACCAGCAGATCCGCGATGAAGTGGCCGAGAAGTGCCAGAAGTTGTTCCTGGACTTCCTAGAGGAGTGAGTGCCGGGGGCCGAGCCTGGCGGCGGGCGGGCAGGGCCGGCAGCGGGTGGCGGGCCGGCAGCGCCTCACGGAGGGGCCGCCATTTGGTGAGATCCTGTCAGGGCCTGGAGCCCTCTCCCCTTGGCGTTCGGTCAGAAAAGCTCTGCTGTGGTCTGAGGCTCTGCCGGGAGGAACCTGTAGGAAGGCAGCACGGTGTTCTCTTGGTAGGTAAAACCCTTCTTGGAGAGTTTCCGCGGGAGCGTTGCCCAGAGAAGTTGGGATGTCCCATCCCTAGAAGTGTCCAAGGCCAGGTTGGATGAGGCTTTGGGCAGCCTGGCCTAGTGGAAGGTGTCCCTGCCCATGGCAGGAGGTTGAAACGAGATGATCTTAAAATCCCTTCTAAACCAAACCATTCTATGATTATTGCTTTTTTAGCTACGTTTGGTCCCTTTTAACAATGTTGTGTCACAGCTGTGTTGAAAACCCTTTCCACGGCTTGGGTGTTACACATTAATACATCTGGCTCACTGCTTTTTGCTTCCTATGGGGCCCATCCGCATCAAATAAGGAAACCATTAGCATCACCCGGAGGAAACAAAACCTTGTTTGCTGGTGCAGAGCCATTGTTAAACCTTAAATAAAATTTTGTCTGGCACTGGGACAACTCTCCTGCTGTATGAAATGTAAACCTGGTGTGTCTGTGCTGGGGTGTGGATAGAGCAGATGTAGCAAGGGGGTGGAAGAAGAAATATTGTTGTAAAAGGGCTTTGCAAGGGGCTGCGGGATGCCTGAATGTGAGTGATCTTTTTCTCTGCCTTTTCTCCTGAATTCAGAAGTATTGAGTTGCTGCCTGGTGACTGTGAAACGTTTTCCTGAATCACTTCTAGGTTCCAGAACAGCGATGGGGAGGTCAAGTACTTGCGAGATGCTGAAGAACTGATCCGGCCGGAGCGGAACACACTGATCGTCAGCTTTGCAGATTTGGAGCAGTTCAATCAGCAACTCTCTACCACTATTCAGGAGGAGTTTTACAGGTAAAATGTAGAGCGGGGTTTTTCCAGGTAAAGCTGAGCTCTGCTGGAGTCTCAGGCTTATAATGTCTTGCTTGTTATGTAAAAAATGAGAGGCATGTCTTCTTTCTGCATCCTGAAAACACTTATATGTAGGATTATTCTTTTTTAACTGGCTAAAACCATTTCTCAGTGGATTCCTCTCTGGAAACTATGAGTTAACCAGCTAATTGCATTTATTGTCATAAAGAAGTAAGTGGTCAGTATGAGAATACAGAATAAACTCTAAAATTTCATGCTCTGAAAATGCTTTCTTGAGTTGGTCACTTACTTTGAAGATACATTTCTTAATATAAGTGTAAAGGTGTCATAAAATGAGACTTTAAAAAGTCTCTTATCAAACAGTAGTGCAAATAACATTATTGTGTAGTGATCTTACCTTTAGCATATTTAGAGTGGCTTTTTTGGGTTATGAGACATAGCATTAAAAGCCAGAACCTGGAAATCTGATACAAGTCTTTGATGTAATCTAAAGCAGAGAAGGCATTTTGATAGCTTCTGTAAAATTTGAACTTTTTTCCCATATTTCAGGGTTTATCCATACCTCTGTCGAGCAACAAAGACTTTTGCCAGAGACCATGGAAATGTTCCTGCAAACAAGGACTTTTATGTTGCATTCCAGGACCTGCCTACCAGACACAAGTAAGATGATTATTAATTCCAGAAACTTGTGCTGTTTTACTACTGGGCAAAAACATGTCAAAGCACGCTGAAAATGTTTTGGTTGTGTAGTGTGAAATGTGCAGCTGGCCAGTAGAGTTGTGACAAAGTTTCCTGATCTTGTGCAGGATATTTTTTGAAATGGTTTTTCATTTGTGCATCACACTCAGATACTTAGATTCATCATATTTCACAAACAAATGTAACTTCTCTAGTTTAAAAACAACAAAAGAACTAGTATGTGTTGCTTTTGAAGTACCACTGATGTAACTTTTGCATTGGTTTGACCTTTAGTAATAATCTAAAAGTTTACGTAAAATCATACAATGAGACTATATTGCAATGTTTGTTTCTTTTGTTTGTTACAGCAGTTCCTTAGTCAGAGACAGATTGAAAATATATTGTATCTTAGTACCCTGGGCCTAGAATTGTTAATGCAGTAATTTAATCCTTGTGAATTTCTGTTTTAAATAGAATTCGAGAACTGACTTCAGCAAAAATTGGCTCCCTGCTGCGCATCAGTGGGCAGGTGGTTCGTACCCACCCTGTCCATCCAGAGCTGGTCAGTGGAACCTTCCTGTGCCTCGACTGCCAGACAGTGATCAAAGATGTGGAACAGCAATTCAAATACACCCAGCCAAACATCTGCAGGAACCCAGTCTGTGCCAACAGAAGGAGATTCCTGCTGGACACAAACAAATCAGTATTTGTTGATTTCCAAAAGGTACAGGGGTGATGTTGGGGGGTGATGACAATCAATGATGTTCCTGTGGTGGTTGGAAGGTGTTGTTTGTACTGCTACACATTGAAGACAGTTAATTTTTGTTCTGTCAACATCAAGAAAAGACCTCAAGAAAAGGCAGAATTTCTGCAAAAGGTTTCTTCCTGTCTCTGGAAGACTTATGTTTAAGAATGGGAAATTATTAATAGTATCAAACCAGTTTTGTTGTGTGACATTAATTGTCTTAAGTAATCCACTGACGCCCCACATATTCAAGCCAGAGTTAGTCTCATGTTGCCAGTACATCATGTGTAGTTGTTTTGTACAAGAACAAAAAGAGGTGTCTGTTGGTATCTGCGGCATTTTACTCTTCCGGGTTGATTTACTCTCCCACATCCTCAGCACTTTACATCCCACAATTGTATTTTATGTGAGCCATAATAACTGAAATTCGCTTTTCAGAATCGTCATTGTGGCCCTTGTACATCCTCTTAAGTTGCACCAAGACTCCTTAGATGCTGATTAGGGAAGGGATTTTTGGTTGTTTGTCATGTTGTAAGAGGGACTGACATGGATGGCAGCAATCACATGCTATTTAACCCATCTTTTGAAGTAGTTTCAGCTCTGGTGACATTTGCTCAGTGTTGAACCTTCTCTCCCTGCCAGGTGCGCATTCAGGAGACGCAGGGTGAGCTGCCGCGCGGCAGCATTCCGCGGAGTGTGGAGGTGATCCTGCGCGCAGAGGCCGTGGAATCTGCTCAGGCAGGTGACAAATGTGACTTCACCGGCTCACTGATTGTCGTGCCTGATGTGTCCCAGCTCTCTACACCAGGTTTGTTGCTACACATGACCTTGATGAGATGTCCTTCCCACTCGTGCTGGGAGCTGCTGTCCTGACTCCTGTTTCACTGGCAGGGTTGCGCGCAGAAACCAGCTCCCGGTTGACAGGGACAGAGGGCTATGAAACCGAAGGTATCCGGGGACTGCGCGCCCTCGGAGTCCGGGAGCTCTCCTATAAGCTCGTCTTTCTGGCTTGTTACGTTGCACCAACAAATCCACGGGTGAGTCTGGAGAGAAAGATTTAAAGGTGTTGGTGATTTCTGTTCTGTGTGGTTTTCCCTCCAGTTAGGGAGCAGGAATGGGTAAAGCTTTAAATGTCCGTGTGTTCAACCTTCCTGTGTGTGTTTGACTGTCTTTGTATTTTCATTGAATTTACATAGCAAGATTCTTTTCTTGTCTTTGTCACTCATAGCATTTTTCACAGATGTGATTATTCGCCAATGTTACAATTTGTTCTAAACAGCTGACTGGCCCTTGTATTTCCATTCAGCTTACATTCATTTCTGCAGCATTTCCTTTCCTTCCAGAAAATCCCATTGCTGTGTTTTGTCACAGGCAAAACAGGGATCCTTTTTGTTCCCTCTAGTTTATCAAGTGACATTGTGGGATGTTACTGCAACACAATGAGTAATACTGACTGTGTCTGGGTTTTGGCATGGTGTGGCACTGTAGTCTATCATTCTGCTAACAGCTTCACTATCACATACGATAAAAAGAGTATCTGTTGTGTTCTGGGAGTAGAAATTTCTGGCCCCTATTTCAGATCCGCAAAAGACTTTGGAAGTTCCAGTTAATGTAAGAATGCTTACGAAGACAATTTTAGTCAAAGGAAGTCATATTGGTTTTACTCTTTTTAATCTCTGTACAAGCAACTCACTTGGGATTTTCTCACTAACTGAAGTTACACCATTGGTTTTGCCTGCTAGGAAATTGGCTATTGTTTTTTAAAGGTATAAGGTGATGAGCTTACTTAGCCTAAGGGCAGCTTTTTAGAATGTGTTCCTCCCATCCAGCTTACAGAGCAAGTTTTTGTGACCTGTCTGCAGTGCTCACATTCATTAGTGATCCTGTTATTACTTTTATTACTGTTTTACTTCCTTTGTTCAGTTTGGTGGGAAAGAGCTCCGAGATGAAGAACAGACTGCAGAAAGCATTAAAAACCAAATGTCTGTGAAAGAGTGGGAAAAGGTTTTTGAAATGAGCCAAGATAAGAACCTTTACCATAATCTGTGCACCAGCCTCTTCCCCACTATCCATGGTAAGAATCCGTTTGTGGCCTCAGAGAGGGAAAATTTCACTTGTGTAAATATTAATTCCTTTTGCTGTCTCTGTAGTGTCATTTTGGGAAAGGTTGAAAGCCCTGTGCCAACTACTATAAACTTTCCTCCTCAGCACTGGTTGTGCTAAAAAAAGAGAATCTGTTCCCTGACTGTTTGTGGTGTTTAATCATTAAGGCCTGCAAGCCCAGTCAAAAGGGTTGGGTTTGATGTCGGGTGTTCTGCTACTGAACTCTACAGGTTTTGGTGGATGTTTAGCAAATAAGTGAATTCTGAGCAGATGTGCCCAAGTGCTCAAAAATTCTAGTAGGGTGAAGTTTTTTTAATAGGAAAAATGTGGTGTTTTCTTTGGATGTTTAGTTTAATGTCTTTTCTGGGGCAGGTAACGATGAAGTAAAACGTGGGGTCCTGCTGATGCTCTTTGGAGGAGTTCCCAAGACCACTTCAGAAGGCACTTCTTTGCGTGGGGACATCAATGTTTGTGTTGTTGGTGATCCAAGTACAGCCAAGAGTCAGTTTCTAAAGTAAGATTAAAACCCAGTATTTAAATATTGTCCAGTGTGACTAGAGTTATAAATGTGCACTCTGCCTTTTGCTGTATTAAACAGAGGAAAAGGAAGTAAAATATTTGAGAATAATTCCCAGAGCTTGTGTGGATGTGGTTGAAGTATTTGAACAGGGCTGAAGCAAACTCAACATAGGAATTTCCAAATACTTTCAAAATACATTGATATTAAAAATACAAATTAATTGCTCCTTTTAAAATATCAGAGATAGATAAAATACTGGGGTTTTTATTACTCTTTTCCCCAGGCATGTGGATGAGTTCAGTCCCCGTGCTGTGTACACCAGTGGCAAAGCCTCCAGTGCCGCGGGTCTGACGGCGGCTGTGGTGAAAGATGAGGAGTCCCACGAATTTGTCATTGAAGCTGGAGCACTGATGCTGGCGGATAATGTGAGTCTGGGAAGGGGAGAGTTTCCTGCATCACAGGAATGGGTTGGATTAATGACAGAGAGTCCTAAATTGTCTTAATGATCTTTATTTGTTCCAAATTGAATCTGGGTCACTTATTTTCATTCTTCTGCTGCAGGGGGTTTGTTGCATTGATGAATTTGACAAGATGGATGTGCGGGATCAAGTAGCCATTCATGAGGCGATGGAACAGCAGACAATATCCATTACTAAAGCTGGAGTGAAGGTAGCTTGCACTACACCTCTGTGTAGTCTGTAGCATCACCTGACTGTTTGTTACATGTACTGATGTAGCCTCACCTGGCAGATTTTCATGTCACCTCTGCAGCTGCCTCACTGTAGCAGGACAGAAATCACTTGTTGCAAAGTTTTTGTGGCACATACCCAAAAAAGGCCAGAAATGTTACTGAGAGTTAAAAAGAGATAGTAGTGGACAGGAAACAGAAAATGGGAAAAACCTAACCTTGAAGCAACCCCAAAAAAGGTTACAGAATTGTGTGTGTTTGTAGAAGTGTGTGTTTGTGCTGCTAAAAACAGGATATTGTGAAAAGCAGTTTTAAGGGCTTGTTTCAGTATTGTTGGCAAGAGTGGGACAATGTTAAAATATTGATCATCAGATTGTGTCTTGGAGCAGAGACCTGGTTAGAAAGGGTTTGTTAGTGGAGTTTGGGTGCTTTTGAGGAGCAATTGTTGTAATACCTCCATTGAAGTCTATCTAAAAGATGTTATGCTCACCTATTTGGATTGCAATGAGTTGGTTTAGGAAGTGGTCGCAGTTACGATTTTTTTTAATTTATTTTTTCCCTTTGTCAGGCTACTCTGAATGCCAGGACCTCCATTTTGGCTGCAGCAAACCCAGTTGGTGGCCGCTATGACAGATCCAAGTCACTGAAACAGAACATCAACCTGTCAGCTCCCATCATGTCCCGCTTTGATCTCTTCTTCATCCTTGTAGATGAATGTAATGAGGTAACTTCAAGGAATTATAGAATAGTTTGTGTCAGAAAAGATGCCTGGAGGTCTCTAGTCTAACCTCATGCTCAGACAGATTTGCAACAGTTTGCCAAGCCTTGGCCTGGTGAGTTTTGCATTTCTCCAAGGACGAAGATTCTGCAGTCTCTCCAGGCCCCTGCAATGCTTGACAACTCTAATATGTTCAAATAATACTAACTTCTATATCTAATCAGAATTTCTCATGGTCCAGTTCACGTGGGTTGCCTCTTATCCGAGAACTGTTTGGCTCCGTCACATCTATGCTGGCCATTGAAGCAGTTGCTTTCCTTTCAAGCTGAACAGACCTGGCTCTTCCAGCCTTTCATACATCATGTTCTCCTGCCCTCTGACCATCTTGGTGGCCCTCTGCAATTATAAGTGAAGCAAATCTCATGAGAGTGTCTTGCTTCTGCTTTTTTGCACTGTCTGTGCAGCTGAAAGCTGGCAGTACAAATTTGAACATGCTCTGTTGAATACGAGGACACTGCCTTTTCATCCTGCAGTGGTTTGACCTGCAAACTTAACACCATTAGTCATTTTTACAAATGGCTGGTCACTAAGGCTGAGACTGCTGCCACCTGTCTATGTGGCATTTGCCTTGGGAACGCATGAGATCCAGAGATTATTGTTGGTTCAGCCACTGTTCTGCTCAGAGTGATTATCTAATTGAGAAGGGGCTGGTGAGAGAGAGAGCAGGCTGAAAAGGAAGAAAGCAGTTCCCACGCTACAAAGTGCTGCTTTCTGCCTGTTCTGTGGCTAACTTGTAACCCAGGAGAGTTCCAAGAGGTCATAAATCCTAAAACTGCCTTTTATCCCTGCTCTGCTGTGTTTCCTTGTATTAAAAACCCCCAGGGCATTCTCCTGGGCCTTCTGGCAGAACGTTGGGCTTCTGGAAAGACTAGCTCTGCCATGAGGATCACAAGTGAGCAAGGGGAATGGGAAGGAAGAATAGAACTGTTGTTTTGCTCTTTGGCTGATGCTGTGCAAGTGATCTGACAGAGCCCCAATATCCAGGTGATAGATTACGCCATCGCCAGGCGCATCGTGGATCTGCATTCCAGAGTGGAGGAGTCTGTTGATCGCGTCTATTCCTTGGATGATATCCGAAGGTATCTGCTGTTTGCACGGCAGTTTAAACCAAAGGTAATTTTAAGTAGACTGTGGAACAGTTGTTCTGTCCAAGCCAAAGGAACAGTCACTCTGCCGTAGGCTTTTCTCCAGCAAATGTCAAAACACTTGGGGTAGTGTTCTCTCAAGGAAGGAGCCATAAACTCATGTTACTACCTAGAAACAGAGCGTATTTTGGAGCCTGGTACTCTTAAACTCCAGAAACGCAGAAGCTGAGACTGTTGTAATCAGTGGCAGTTCTTAACCTTTGTCTAGAGCAACTGAGGGGCCATTTCATAGCTTTGTCATACCTCATGGGCATGAGTTATTTGACATGGCTGCTGCAGTTTTTTGTATTTTATAGACTTACGACTTAATCAGTTTTTGTATCTTTTTTTTGAAAGGGTATTGTGCCTCAATATTTCTTTGCTTTTTGGTAAAATACAGAACATGGGAAACTGGTCTTACTACAGATTTTGTTGGGGTCTATCCAAGTAGCAGCTTGGATGGGCTGTGTGTTGGATTTTTCAGAAGTCTATAACAAAGCAATCTAGTAGGGACAGACATGGATTATGCCTGGAAACAAGCCAGTGGAACAGAAAAATAGAAATTGTTTAAAAATCTGCTGTAAAATAATTAATGCAGCTATATACTTATTGTAATATCATTATCCTTGGTAAGTGTGATCATTATTACAACATAATTTCAACATAATGTGATTGTCATTATACTTATGTAGAGTACGTGTTATTCCACATAAGCATAGAATATTTCAGATAAAAGCAGTAACCAGTACAGAAAAGGCTGGGACCTGCCAATCTAATGCAAGAAGAGAAAACTTTAGTACTCTGACCACTGAAACTACTTTTTGCTGCCACACAGATATCCAAGGAGTCTGAGGACTTCATAGTGGAGCAGTACAAGCGGCTGCGGCAGCGCGATGGCTCTGGAGTGACCAAGTCATCCTGGAGGATCACAGTGAGGCAGCTGGAGAGCATGATCCGCCTGTCTGAGGCCATGGCCAGGATGCACTGCTGTGATGAGGTAGCAGGGTCTTGATGGAAGTTCGTGTAAATGTTTATGGAAATGTGTGGGAGTTCTGCATTTGCTGTTTGACTCTGGTATTGGACATAGTCTTGTGGGTGAGGAGGAGAGCTTGGGTCATGGCCGTACTCAGTCTGAATTTGTATGCCAGAAACACTATTTTTAAGAGATGACTTGTAAAACTGAGGTCATCTGGTCCAAACTGGGAACTTGCATAATTTTATATCACAGTTGTGTCAGCACTCTCAGCCTCCTACCTATCAAATCATGATAGTCACCTACTACTGTTAGCCAGGGCTGTCAGCAGTCTCTTTCCTGATCTTTCATAGTTTGTAATCTCTTGGCTCTCTTCCATTTGCAGTCTAAAAAGCCAAAGTTCATCAAAGTATCTGGACCACCCCAGGAGTATCTGTGTGTATGATCTGGGCTCCTACTCATATGAGCCACTGCTGAAAAGCACATTGTGTTCTGGCTGTTGACTGTAGTGTGATTACTGCCTGTCTAGTCCCTGCTTTAAAACCCAGCAGCCTTTTGAAATGTTGATTAGAGGCTATGTGACATGTGCAGGGATGGAACCTTGCTCACTGGTTGTGTAAGGACACCCTTTGGGTTCTTTTAAATTAAATTTAGCTTATAAAGAAACAAGATAGCTTTTAGCTTATGGCTCAGGTACAGATGATTTTTCCAGTTTTTGCTTTTCAGTTCTGGAGGAGAGTATCATTAATTACATCTCTCTTTCTTTCATATTGTCTCTGTTCAGACCCATTTCTTTCATGTTTCTTGCTCCACTGATCTTTCTCCCAAATGTTCTTGGCTTAGTAAAAATTTTATCGACTCCACATGATTGCTAAACCCTGAAAGATTAATCAGCCTGCTTTTCCCTCCATAACCTTGCATGACCTTGGAATGCTTGTAGTGGGATATAATTTAACTTGCCCAGTCTTTACTGCTTAGGATTCATCAGGTGAGATGTGTAGAAAAGCCCTTTATCAGGGTTAGAGATGAGTTTCTGGAGCTGATGGAAAACTAGAAGAGCCCCTGTGCTTAAGTATTTTCAAATCTTCCTCAGGTTCACCCAAAACATGTGAAGGAAGCTTTCAGGCTTTTAAATAAGTCCATCATTAGAGTTGAGACTCCTGACATCAATTTAGACCAAGATGATGAACAGCAAATGGAGGATCAAGAGGACCAAGATGGAGTCAATGGTAAATTATTTACGGAGTATTTTTTCAAAGGGGAAAGTCCTTCCAGCCTTTACAGCTTACCTTGTTGGAGTTTGTGCTTCTCTTCCGTTTCTCGCCTGTCTCATCTAATGAGCTCTAGAAATCTTGGCTCCTGTTCTTAACTCTCTTGCTTCTTCAGCCTCCTTCACCAGCTCACCTGGTTGGTCAGTGCAAGGCTTTTCAGTGGCTCAGAGTATTAAATAGCTAAAAGATGTTGCAGCTTTAAACCTGGGCATGTGTCCAAACAGGTGAGGCAGAAGCTCCAGCTGGGGTCAATGGTCTTGTGAATGGGATCAATGGCCATTCTGAGGATGTGAACAAGGATGCTGCACCCAAAGTTTCTCTCAAGCTGGGCTTCTCTGAGTACCGACGAATTTCTAATCTCCTGGTGCTGCACCTCAGGAAAGCAGAAGAAGGTAAGAATTTGTTTATTAAAAAGAAGGCAAACCCCAAGTTCAGGGAGCAATTGTTACTGCATCTCTTGCTGTTGTACATGGGATTTTCACTTCTGTGAGACAACAAACTTGTGAGGTCAGGTGTGGACCTGTGCTCATGTGACAATACTACATCTGCTGATGCAAGTATGACTTCTTGGAGTTTCTAGTTCTGTTATCTAAATCATTTGTCAAAACCCGTTAAGCTGGGGAGCAAGTCAGCAGAGCAGAGCCAGAAGAGGATTTGTAGCACACAATGGTGTAACCAAGCTACAAGAGTCTGCAGCAGTGAAAACTGGAGCAGGAGCTTTAATGCATGCCAGCAACCACATCCTGTCTTAAGCAAATGGCTGGATTAGTTCTTCAGAAGCTAAAATATTTCAGTTGCAATGAGGCTACTCCTGCAATGAAAGGCAGCAGTTGTCTCTTAGCAGATACTAAAGCTACAAAGCTTTTGGAAGGGTGTGGGGATGACCGTGTCTGTTCAAATGCTGACTACATGTAGAAGGATGACTCCTCTGGCTTTGTGTGACAGTGATTTTTCTTTAGCCCTTAGAGGAAGGTATGTAAGTCCTTGCCACTGGTTTTCTTGAAGCTGAAAGCTGATGGGATTTGGAAGCCACTTGGGTGCATAGAACTGAAAGCTTCCATTCTCAATCTAATTATCTCCAATTAAACCATGACCCAACACCCTCCTGTGAAAAATACGGTGCTTTAAGAAAAAAACCCCTAAAGTCTGATGTTTCCTAAATATTTTAAAAAGCATGTTTCTCTCTTCAGCATTGTAAATGTTAATGTATAAATCCTTTTCTTGTTTGGTTTAAGTGCTATTTTACTGCTGCTGAGTTTATGCAAATTATTTTCTCTGCAGAAGAGGACGATGCAGCACTAAAGAGGAGTGAACTTATTAATTGGTATCTGAAGGAAATTGAATCTGAAATTGAATCTGAAGAAGAACTAATAAATAAAAAGAAGATCATAGAGAGGGTCATTCACCGACTTACACATTATGTATGTATGGAGATGTGTGGATAGTGAAAAAGGGTTTTAACTTACATAGGGCAATGTTTCATTTTTAATGGAATATATTCCTGTTTGGAGAAATCGGTTTTGTTCTTCCATGATATTGACTGATGCAGTATAAATGCCTTCTTTGTGTTACTGTAATTGCAGAAAAAACACTGAAATAAATTAGAGATGTGTATAAGTAAAAGGTCAAAGTTCTATACTATGTCACTATAGAAGTGTGATATTTTTCTGTATTTCTATAATGTTAGTTATACATTAGGATACAGAAATACAATTAACACTTGTATTCAATTGTTAGCCTTGAGTCAGAGGGGTATGAGGGCGTTTTGGAGGAAAAACTATGACAAAATAAACTACTTTACACTTTTAAAGACACAAACCCGCTAGATTGGAAAGCACGAGGCTGGAAAGTTCCCAGAAAGGATACAACATAGAAGAGATTTCCTCTGAATGCTGTTGTTAAGAATCTGTTAGAGGGAGTTCACAGTTGAAAGGGTTAAGTAATTAATAAGAGGTCCTACCAATATAAAAATGCCTTTCAAAGAGTAGAAACAAACCTCTCTGCCCTTGTTTTAACACAAATCTTTGTCTGTTACAGGACCACATTCTGATTGAACTGTCCCAGTCAGGACTGAGAGGATCCAGTGAAGAGGAGACTTTTGATGATGATCCATACCTGGTTGTCAACCCAAACTATCTGCTGGAAGACTGAGGGCTGAGAATGGGATTGTAGAACTGACTGGTTACAAGTTGGAAAATGGATTCTTTTCTTGCAGGGGTTGCTGTATGGCTAATTCCTTAAATTCCTATGAACGTTCCAGAGAGTGGTCAGTAATGTGGGATTTCTCATTTACACTGAATATACCTGGAAAGCTTTTGAAGACATGACACACAGATATTAGTTTCACTGTTAACTCTGAATTTCAGTGCCATCATCTGGATGCAGAGGAGAATCATCCAATAGCTTTTTTCACCATCAGGCTATGTAGATGTTTCTGTTTTAAATAAGATTAATTTTAATTGTTCTTCTGTTGCATTTAATAGACATTTTATGCTACAGCTTTTTACTGTTTTTCTTCTTAACATAAAAGCTCACTAAACATAAATAAAAGCTCATTAATATTTGGAGATGTTTGGGGGTGGATTTGTTGTTACTCACGTGTGAGATTGCTGTTTTCTATGCCTGTAATTTGAGGCTGAAAAAAATAGTGATCTAAATGCTTAATGTCTTAAGGAAGATCAAATTTCCTGGATGACAGATGCTCTTTTTCAAGAAGTTTTTTTAACCTTCAGTAATGGACAATGAGAAACTGATTGCTTCTCTTTCTTTTTAGATGGGCTAAAGATGCGCAGGCTCCTGTTGCATATGTAAAGTAGAAAATTGCAAATAGCCAAGCCCAAAGCAAAGCTTTAAGTGAGCAGGGCAGAAACCCCAACCTTGATGAAGGTCTTGACTTGTAAGTGAATTGAAAACTGCCACTATTTTGGAGGGATTTTTAAGACTATATTTGTAAACCTGTTTGTAGATTTTTCTATATGAGAACTTGGCTTAGATTTCTGTTCTCAATTTTTTACTGTAAACTCTGGGATTATTAAATAATCTATTAAGAATTGAAAATACCTGAATATTTGTCTTGTTGACTTGACACCAGCGCCTAAGAAACATTTGTAATAGCATGAAAGATAGCAAAGTTACATATTTTAATTAGAAATAGTGTGAAATAACTATTTCTGAAGGAGGCTCAGAAATGGAGCTGGTTTGTAAAACAGTATTCTTTTTCCTGTTAGTCTCTCCCAGCTTTGGAGAGATACACCTTGGTCTTACTAAGCATGTCATTAAAGATAACACTTGTATTTAAGGAGCGGAGGGAATTATAAATATTTGTCATCAGCACTACCCCGTCACTGGGCACTAACTCCAACTGCAGTTCCTTCTCCACTCATTTCTTTCCTAAACCACATTTTGGCAAATAACTGCATTTCATTATTTCATTTTAAAAAGCCACCCAGCTGCATCAACATTTTCATGTTATTCTATATTGCTCCTTTACTTTCAAAATTAGGATAGGAAGATGTTGGGCCTTCATTATGCGTTTCCCCCTCCCCTCCTCTGAATCTTTGTTTGCAAATAAATACACTTCATGTAGGGGAAAGTATTTTTTCTGCTTCTTTCCCCAGTTCTGTAGGCTGAGAGGGGTTTTCTCTGAGTTAATGCAGCTGTACTGAAAAGTAAGCACCAGGTGGTGCTCTAAGGCTCCTGTTCAGACTTGCTATTCAGACATCAGAGTGAAAGGAACTTCTTTGGAGCAGTCAGCACAATGTTACGGCGAGCTGTTTAGGGCTTCCTGAAAAAAAAATCATCTGGGAATGAAATAACATCAAAGTACACAAATTACAATCTCTGTATAAGGTTTGAGTAACAGCAAATGTTGAGAGATGTCTTCTGCTGTAACTTAAAGATCAGTATTGCTTGACAGCAAGAACTTGCCCAGATGATTCCAGGTACACTTTAGAGAAAATTCTAGTTATTAAAGGAAATGAACTCTGAGATGGACCCACCATTTCACTGTAGGTATGTAGGATTTTGTATTTAGTTGATTTAAAAATGTTCTCAGCTCTTCAGTTTTGCTGTATTGAAATGTAGAAGAGCTGAGTTACCTCTGCCCTGCAGCAGTTCAGGTGGGTCACCTGAATGTGTCCACCCAGCCAGGAGAGCAGTGTTTTCAGGGCTGAAGGAGGGAGTGCTTTGGAAAGCAAAGAAATGAGACTCAGATTCCTGGGATGTTATTAGGTAGGAGGAAGCACACTGTTGCTGCTGCCTGAATTCACCTAAGAGTCACTTTTCCAGCTGGGTGAGGTACCACATCTCAGATTTCCTTTATCCACCCAGGAATTAGAGAGCAAACATGCCTCCTGCTGCCCTCCATGCCCTAAGCCGTGGACCCAGCCCCAGCCATGCAGATAACTCTGCTATGGTTGTTTTTTGCACCCAGAGCTGTGCTGGGATTCTTCTAAAGCTGAAAAAGGCCAAAAGGAGAAGGAAAGTTTATCTCCTTATTTCATCTTCCTCTAAATGGAAGGCAATATTAGCAAATGTCAACTGATATTTAAGCCTAAAGGGAAACGTGAGCATCTCAGAAAATGTTTTCACATTACCTTTCTCTAACTGAGTGAGAGTGTTTTTTGTGTTCATCCATTTGCCTGTTTATCTACTGATTGGAAGTCCTGGTCTGTTATTCCCATGTCAGCTAGTTCAGGGAACCTTATCTGTGGAGCAGACAATTTCAGTTAAATATTACTTCTGCTAGAGTATAAGTAGTGTGGAATAACTGTTTCTGAAGCCAGGTTCAGAAATGGACCTGATTTGTAAGACAGTCATCTTTCTCTTGGCGTCTCTCAGCCTTGGGATAGATGGGGAATTTGCTCGGAATTTTATCACCATTGCTGGGCCTCTACCCAGTGAGCTGGCAGAGAGATTGGGTCTGCAGGACCAGGTCCTGCCCAAGGACCAGCAGGGCCCTGGCATGGCTGCAGCACAGTGCCAGCCAGACCTTGTGGCTTCCGAGCTGCCCCGGTACTTCTCCCCGCTCCGTGAGCTCGGGGTGACGCACTACAAAGTCCTCCTGCCGTGGGCTCGCCTTCTTCCCGAGGGGAACGCCACGAAGGCGGATGGAGCCCAGGTGTGGTGCTACCGGCAGCTGCTGGAGGCCCTGGCTGCTGCAGGCCTCAGAGCCGTGCTGGTTCTGCACCAGGGGCGAGTGCCCGGCGCCGTGGCCGCGCAGGCCAGCGGGAGGAATGGCAGGGCTTTTAACAAGCTTTTTGTGGAGTATGCAGAGTTCAGCTTCCATGCCTTTGGGGACCTGGTGGATGCATGGCTCTCCTTCAGTGATCTGCCAGAGGTCCTTCAAAGCCTGCCCTACAATGACCCCCAGGAACAAGTCCAGGCTGTGGCTGCTGCTCATGAAGGATTTTACACTACTCTCCATGAGATGATCTCACCAGTGGGTAAGGAGAGCAGGGAGAGGGGTTTTTCAATATGACTCATAAATATTTCATGATGGAATTAAATGGCAACTGCTACATGCAGTCTCTGTAGATATTTTTGTGTTCCTTTTTCTGACCTGCAGAGGAAGGACTAAAACCTTTCTGAAATGTACCTGAAAGTGTGAAAAAACAAGGCACAAGAAGTCTCCTATGCAATAATAACTGTGAGGAAGTCTGCAATGTCCTTTGTTTGACTTTCCTTGTTGCAGATCCTGGGGTTTACAGTAATTAAATCCCAAATCTACTGGTGTTACACAGAGCAACAGAATTTCACCTCTTCCATGATGGGTACCTGGGATTTTCCGAGCAGCTGTCACCTTGGGTCTGCCTTCTTTGGCCTTGGAAATTTTCTGTCCCAGACAGACAACCAGTAGAGCTGGCTGAGTCACCATTTCTTTTCCCAAATTTTTAATTCTTGCATTTGTCAGGAATACTTTGTTGTACAGTTCACACTATCTGGTGATAGCCCTTGGAAGTTGCCCATCTTCCCTCCTGCATCTCCTGTCCCTCCAAGTTCCTGCCACCCCAGCATCTCAGAAGCATTCAGTATAGAATGGATTAAAAAAATTTAAAAACTGTAGAACCATCACAAAGGCATGAAAATTTGAATGGTGCCTTTGAATTTCTACCTTCTTCAGCTCTCCATTGAAACCACAATGGGTATTCTAAAATCAACTACCTGGAGCACTGTCTGATGTTCCACAGCTTCAACAATTTAAAACTGGTTTTAAAATAACTTCAGTAAACTGAAATTTTATTTGTCCTTAATATGTTACTAGCAGACTGCCTCTTTCTCTCTCAAGGTGGAAAGCTGTCCATTGCTTTGGAAATAAGCACTGTCCAAGACATGACTCCATCAGAATTGCTTTCAGTTTCTCTTCAGGTGACACCTTGAGGAAATATTTCCAAAATTATATATATTTGCCTTGATTTAGCTTTGTTTTTATGTATGGGATCAAATGACTTGTTGCAAGTTAAATAAGATTTTAGCAGGTTGATCAGTTGAACAGTTTGGTAAGCTTTAATTATTGGATTAGTCTGATTATGTGAAACTTGCTGATTTAAAAATTGTTTCAGCATCCTTTCTTGGCTGGTAGGCACTGATTAAGCTACATGGAGACAAATTTGTTCTCATAATTGACAATTTTAGCAATATACTTGCTAAATGACAAGGCGTCTCCAAAAAGTGTACCTGTTACCATTTTCTTTGCAGGTGTACTTAATGCACCACCAAATATATCAATACTTTATCTTAATTAGCTGCTATTTAAAATATCTGCTGATTTTGTTAAATCCCAGTCTGAGCTGTGCTAAAAGTGATGCAGTTTCACAGAGATGGCACAACACGAGGAGAATATAATCTCTACAAAGGCAATGACATCCTTTCTTAAAGATCCAGTTCCCTGTTCATAGCTGTCCTCACCCAGAGGATGTTGATGTAGGATACAGTGCACAGATGACACTGTGGGGTTTTTTGCTTAATCCTTCAAACCTTAGAACCAGGTCAAGCAACGTTGTAGGTGTGACATTGCAAGGATTTAAGCAAGGTGTGGTTTGTAGAGAGAGCAAAGAAGTTGTTTTAGATGAGCTGATGAAACTAGAAGAGAACCTTGGACTGAAAAACAAACTGAAATCTTATCAGTTTTCTTCCAACTTCATCAGCTGGTTTAATAAGAGAATGCAGTCTGTTCCTTTAAGGTTGTTGACTTCTAGTGGGAAAACCCTCGTGATATGGAATGATTAAAGATTTCTGAAGTGGACTTTCAACCAAGGGTTATTGATAAAGCCTACCTGAACCACACAGTTTAAAAGGTTTCTCTGATTAATCATAAACATAATCTTACTAATTAAGAAATTAACTGTAAATCATTAATATTAAATTCATAAAATAGAATTTAATTTAGTTTAACTTCTTCTTTTTTTAGTAAGAGACACGCAAAACACATCTTCCCATACAGTATCCAGTTTGGGCTCATTATATTGTCCAGGGCTCCCATGCAGCTATATGGCTTCTTACTCCCAAAATATGTCTTTATCAAACCTTACACAGTTTTATGTATTTTTAATGTAATACTTCAAAAAAAAACCCATTTTCCTCCAGCATGATTCTTTTCTTTTTCTCGTTTCCAGGATTCAGTAGACTTTGTGTCTCTTAGCCTTCAGTACCATTGTGGAAATGAAACAGATTTCTACAAGAAATTGAGTGAATTCCAGGTAATGTTATGCACAGCATTAGAATTATAGCAGCAAACAACAGGACATAAATAGGAGCAGAATTTCATGTGCTGTGATGCATGTCTAAACAGTTCTGACTTTCTGTGAGCTACACTAGGAAGCAGCTGCAAAGTGCTCATTTCTCTGTTGTTACTCTGACTTAAAAACAGTTGATGGAAAGTGCTGGAAAGG
Source organism: Corvus kubaryi (assembly GCF_017639235.1). Taxonomy (NCBI): domain Eukaryota; kingdom Metazoa; phylum Chordata; class Aves; order Passeriformes; family Corvidae; genus Corvus; species Corvus kubaryi. The sequence continues at coordinate 6,113,455 of NW_024581135.1, forward strand.
ATTATCTTGGTCAATGCTTATTATTGCTGCATTAACAACTGGAATGGCAGAATTCTTTTGTCCAGGACTGAAAAACCTTCTCTCTCGCATGCTAAGTGTTTGATAAGCTGTTAGGCCAATACCTGTACACTGAAAGATATTAAACTCTAGCATGGGCTCTACAACGGTGCTACCAAACTTCACATTCCTCATCAGCAGAGGCAGTGCTAGAAATGTTGCTGAGGGTGAGTTTATTAACGGATTAGATCTCATGGCAGCACCAACATCAGTGATGCTGTAGGCTGGTACCTATTATTACATAAATTAACCTCTGTTAGTTTTTTGCATTCTTAAAATCCATAAGCACAGAGTCTTCCAGCATCTGGGTAGCAGGATAAGGAGCTGCCCATGTAAAATGCAAAAAATGCCAAGAACGTGGTTTTACTAGATGGCTGATGCTTCTCTTCATACTGCTCCCTGATTTCTGGTTTTGCAGAGTGTCTGGAAGGACAAAGACATCTTGGTTTTTAGTCTAAAGGTTCTTGATTGTGCTTCCGTGGAAGAGAATCCTTTCATACCAGCAGCTGCCATTGTCACAGGTGAGTGATGTTTCAAGAAGGAGGAGAGTTTTTTATTTAAAATCTGCATGATAACTTATGGCGGAAATTCCAAATCATCCAATCTAGGCTGCTGCTATTAGATAAAATAACTTTATGGTTTTTTATAGCCTTATTGGAAAATTAAGGGTGGATGGTGAACGTTGAGGGAGCGGAAGCAGGAAATCTTCCCCAAATCTTTTCGTCATTTTCATCAGCCTCAAGTTGCAGTGGGAGAGGTTTAGGTTGGATATTAGGAAAAATTTCTTCACTGAAAGGGTTGTCAAGCACTGTTACAGGCTGCCCAGGAAAGTGGGGGAGTCACCATCCCCTGTAGGAACTTAAAACACATGCAGATGTGTCACCTGGGGACATGGTTTAGTGTTGGATTGGCATGGTTGGCAATTCTGGAGTCACCATCCCCATAGGGCTTTAAAAGAAACATAGATGTGGCACTTAGGGACATGGTTTAGTGTTGTTTGGCAGTGCTGGGTTATCAGTTGGACTTGATGATCTTAGAGGTATTTTCCAACCTAAGTGATTCTATGATACTGTGATCATTTTTTAATATGCATTTTTAAGTTTAATTAAAAACTCAATACATTTGACCTGAGAAAAATAGCTATTAGTTATGAAGTGCACCTTGTTTCTCAAGGTGTAATTGCACAAACAGGGTCATGCAGTCCATGGCATCTAAGTTATGACTACACCCCTCACTTACCATTTGTTTGTTTTCAGCTATCAATAAAGAAGAAGCACGTATGGTTGGGTGTGATGTTAATGATTTCTTGGACTACTTCTCTGAGGTTTTGAGGTACTACAATCAAATACCGTAATACTATATAACACTACAAAAATGTACAGTAATAAACAGCATCCTCTAGAAACCTATGTGCAGGGAGAGACAAGACATTTTAGTGGTAAAGTCTGCTGTTAGTTGCTGAAGGGGCTGCAAAGGGCTGTCTTTCTGCTGAGCCAGTCTCTTCCAATTACTTGCAATCCTCTATCCTGCTACTAATCCTATAATGTAATCCTCTCTACTCTCTCATCCTTGGTTACCCAAATTGCACCTTCAAGCCAATAATTACAAGTACATATTTCAAGCCTTCTGCTTTTTTCAAGAGCAAAGTGGTTATAAATAAACAAATCCAATAGAGGCTTTCCTAGGGGAGAAGCCAACTGAGCTTATGGAAACATGGGAGATCTCATTGTGCAGGGAGATGCTAAGGATTACAGTAGCAGGATTGACTAGTTTTAGCTTATCCTATGGAAACTCATGAAGCAGTTGTAGCAAGGGAAATTGCTGCTCACTGCAAGGATTTTGTTGGCACCTCTGGCCTAACTAATGAATTATGAGACTCTCTGTGCAAAGAGCTGTTCTGTGGTTACCCCACTGCCCTGCACCTTCGTGTCCCAGCTGGGAGACAGCAGGGTTGGATTGATCAGATGTCAAAGGAGCTATAGGTGACTAATGTGACCTGAATGGGAACCACATGATTCCTTCCTACTCCATGTTTGCAAGTTCTATGGCACATGCATCTACCTTGGAGATTTTAACTTCTATTTATTCTATTTCCAGCGAAACAAATACTTTGCAGGAAAACCTAGATGCTGTTCTTGCCCCTCGGTCCTCCTATCAAACAGTCTGGGAAATGTTTGCTGAACAGTCTGAATCGGAGAGGGATTCTTTCCTGCAAGATGTTTTCCCACGTGGTTTCCTCTGGGGCATATCCACAGGTGCCTTTAACATCGAAGGAGCTTGGGCAGAGGATGGGAAAGGAGAAAGCATCTGGGATCAGTTTGGGCATGGGGGCCATGTCCACATGAACCAAACAGCAGACGTGGCATGTGATAGCTACTATAAAACCAGCTATGACATTTACCTGCTTAGGGGTCTTCACCCCCAGCTGTACAAATTTTCTTTATCCTGGTCTAGAATTTTCCCTGCTGGCACCAACGAGACCATCAATTCCAAGGGTGTTGATTATTACAGCCGATTAATTGACCAGTTGTTAGACTCTAACATTGAGCCCATGGTGACTCTCTTCCACTGGGACCTGCCCCAAGCTTTGCAGGCTCTTGGTGGCTGGCAGAATGAAAGTATCATAGATGCTTTTGTGAGCTACGCAGACTTCTGCTTTTCCACGTTTGGGGATCGGGTCAAGCTCTGGATTACATTCCATGAGCCCTGGGTTATCAGCTACGCTGGCTATGGCACTGGAGAGCATCCTCCAGGAATCACTGACCCGGGAGCAGCATCTTACAAGGTAGGGGCACAGGAATAATTGGGATCCTGCAGCTACTCTTGGTGGGTTGTTTTCCTCTGATGGTTCTGTGCTTTAACTATGTTCAAGCCTAAAGTGGTCTCTGAGACAACAATGTGGTTGTTGTCTACGATACTTGTTAAAAATGGGTTAGTTAACAGAGGCTAGGTGTTATTACTTCATTTTTCTATTCTGAAAGCTGGTGTTGATGGATAGTTAGATTCTTTTGCTTATTCCAAAACTTCCTACACTCCTTGTCTATCATTGTTTTGTCAAGGTGTTTTCTTTTGGATGGAGAGGACATTTTCACGTGGCAATAAACCCAATGCTTAAGAGTTTCTATGCAATGCAGTCTGACACATTTTCCTCTGCTTTCTGCTCCCAGGTTGCTCACACAATTCTCAAGGCTCATGCCAAGGTCTGGCACCTGTATAACAGCAAATACCGTTCTCAGCAACTGGGAAAGGTGGGGCTGGTGCTGAACTCAGACTGGGCTGAACCCAAGACTCCAGCCAGCTCCGAGGATGTGAGGGCATCTGAGAGGTACCTGCAGTTCATGCTTGGCTGGTTTGCTCACCCCATATTTGTTAATGGTGATTACCCAGATATGCTGAAGGCTCAGATCCAGGAAGTGAACCAGCAGTGCTCCACAACAGTTGCACAGCTGCCTGTGTTTACGGAGGAGGAGAAGTCCTGGGTGAAAGGGACTGCAGATTTCTTTGGCCTTTCCCATTACACTTCCCGCCTGGTCAGTGCCGGGGCTAATGGGATGTGCACACCAGGCTATGAGAGCATTGGGAACTTCTCCTTGCATGTAGATCCTTCCTGGCCACAGGCTGCCTCTTCTTGGATCCATGTGGTCCCTTGGGGATTAAGAAGGCTGCTGAAGTTTGTATCCCAGGAATACACCGGGTCAAAGATCCCAATATACATAGCAGGGAGTGGTGTGCCAACAGGAGACACCGGGGATCTTCTCAACGACACTCTGCGAGTGGATTATTTCCGCCAGTACATCGATGAGGCCCTGAAGGGTATGGAGAAATCAAATTATTTTATTTTTTTTTAATCATGGCAAGTAGTTATTCTAGCCCTTCCATGGTGGTTAACTTTAAAACATCACCACTTGCACAGTGATGTGATGTCAGCTGCCTGTTGTGTAGGTAATGAGTGTGACTTTATATACTTAAGCCTCTCTGGTGTCCAGATACAGAACTCTCCATTCTCTTTAGATGTTGGAATGCATATTTCATATTTATGAATTAATGTAGCCTGGACCCTAAGGTCAGTCCCTCTGTGAGAACACTGGTTTTTTATATACTCCTGCTCCCCTGGAGATGATTGGCCTGCAGGCTCTTGCATGAAGACATCTCATAAATTGGGGCTGAACTGCCTCTACCGATTAATCGGATCTAACTGGCAGCAAGCACTTCATACTGAAAATATCTCCATAAAATTTCTACCTCAATCATTTTGAGAATGTTTAAGTTATGCTTGTAGAATGTTCAAGTTACGCTTGTATCTTTGCAAGATGTGTATTGTTTGACATAAAAATAGTGTTAGTGGCAAGTTCTGGACAAGCATAGAGAGCTGAGATTTCAAATAGAGATTTGACTGATGCTCTCTAGATAGACTAAACAATACTGTCAGGAAAACATTAAATATGATGCATTAAATATATTGGTGATCAGTGTGTACTGAAGATCAGCATTTGATCTTCTTGACGTAGATCTCAACATACTGCTAGAAGTGTTGAAAGAGCTACAGAAAACACAATTTAGCATTGCTGTTATGCCTCATCAGAAGTAAAGAGGATGGACTGCACATGGGAGTGAACTTTTTTTGAATGAGAGAGATTTCGTGCGTTTTTTTGTAGGCAATGTGAGGAGGGATGCTGGACTTGCCTCTGCTGGTATTGGGTACACTGTTCTGCTAAAAGAAGCTCTCCTGTGCTCAGGGAATATAGACAAGCTCTAAATACCTGCAATGTTTCACTTAAATTACAGTGTTAAATCTAAAAGTGCACCATACATCTAAATTGATGAAATCTGCTTGAAAACAAGAACACAGGGAAGGGATACCAGTGGCACAAGTGTCCTGTACTCAGATACCTCTTGAGTAATACTTCTTTTCTCACACATTTCTATCACTAAGCATATCACCAGCTCCTATTACTGTGCTGACTGCTTTTTCTGCCAGATATTCTTAATTGTTTGGGAGGTTTTTCTAGCCTTTAAAACCGTTTGTAAGTGCTTGGCTTGTCACACATATCCTTGGCTGTGCTGCTTCTGTTGTGCTGAGCTGTGTTCAGGAAATGTTCAGGTGGGTAATTACAGTGTCTCGTTGTTTCTGTGGCAGCGGTGAAACTGGATGCTGTTGATGTTCGGTCCTACATTGCTCGATCCCTGCTTGATGGCTTTGAGGGCCCAGTGGGATACAGCCTAAAATTTGGGCTGCATCACGTGAACTTTGAAGATAGCAACAGACCAAGGACTCCCAAGGCATCTGCTTACTTCTATTCCAGTGTTATTGAAAAGAATGGTTTTCCATCCAAAGCCTTGGGCAGATCTTCTGCACCAGTGGTGTTTGACCGACCTGTGCCATCAAAGCTGCCTAATTTACCAGCATCAGAAGTTCCCTCCAAAGCAAAAGTTGTCTGGCAGAAGTTTTCATCCCAGACTGCTCATGAAAGAGACATGTACTTTTATGGGACATTCCCAGAGGATTTTACATGGGGTGTGTCTTCCTCTGCCTACCAGATAGAGGGAGGTTGGGATGCCGATGGCAAAGGACCCAGCATTTGGGATAACTTCACCCATGTCCCAGGGAATATAAACAATAATGATACTGGAGATATAGCTTGTGATAGCTACAACAAGGTGGAGGAAGATATTTACCTGCTGAGAGCCTTAGGGGTAAAGAATTACCGTTTTTCCCTGTCCTGGCCTCGAATTTTCCCCACTGGAAGGAACAACTCAATCAACAGCCACGGAGTTGACTACTACAACCGTCTCATTGATGGACTGGTTGCAAACAACATCACTCCAATTGTCACTCTCTACCACTGGGACCTGCCACAAGCTCTTCAGGACATTGGTGGCTGGGAGAGTGATGAGCTGATTGACCTGTTTGACAGCTTTGCTGACTTCTGTTTCCGGACCTTTGGGGACAGGGTGAAGTTCTGGATTACGTTCAATGAACCCAACATCATTGCCTGGCTGGGCTATGGCCTCGGGACATTCCCACCCAGTGTCAAGGACCCTGGCAGTGCTCCCTACAGGGTTGCCCACATCTTACTGAAAGCTCATGCCAGGGCCTACCACACCTACGATGACAAATACAGAGCAAGTCAGGCAGGGGTCATTGCCCTGTGCCCCTTCATTAGCTGGGCTGAGCCGAAGACACCAAGCGACCCCAGGGACATTGAAGCTGCTGACAGGTACCTGCAGTTTTTGGTGGGTTGGTTCACACACCCAATTTTCAAAAATGGGGACTACCCCGAGGTCATGAAGTGGAAAGTTGGGAACAGGAGTGAGCTCCAGAACCTGCCGTCGTCGCGCCTGCCGGTTTTCACCGAGGAGGAGCGTGAATACATCCGGGGCACAGCAGATGTCTTCTGCTTCAACACATACTCCTCCAAAATTGTAACCCATTCAACAACACGTCTGAAGCCCTTCTCTTACGAGTATGACCAGGAGCTTTCAAAAACAGTTGACAGCTCCTGGCCTTCCTCAGCTCTCAGTGACCATCGGGCTGTGGCCTGGGGTCTGAGGAGGCTACTGAACTGGATCAAAGAGGAATATGGAAACCCCCCAATATATATCATTGAGAATGGAGTGGGGGTAAAGACCAAATTGGATGTTAATGACAATGCCAGGATATTTTACTACAAAACATACATTGATGAAGCTTTAAAAGGTACCAGAATTTTCTTTTGTTCTGTTGGTGTTGTGTGTCTCCTCTCTAGATTTCTGGTTATTTTAGTTCTTTGAAGAGTACTTTTTAAAAGCGATTGATATCAGTTTTTAAATAGTCTAAACACAATATAAGCATAGTGCTTGTTTTTATTATCTCCTTTGCATGGTTGTGCTTTGTTTCCTCCAACAAGAAGATACTCTTAATGATCTTAGTTGACCAGTGCCACCTGTATGTAACTAGGAGCCTGTATGTGCTTGTGTGTGAATTCTGTAGGATTCATTTAAAGTGTGATTATGCCACTGATGCTCCTCCATTTATTTTCTGGTCTTTCAGCTTACAAGGTAGATGGTGTTAATCTGAAAGGATACAACGTTTGGTCTCTGATGGATAACTTTGAATGGGTGGATGGTTATGATCCAAAATTTGGATTGCACCAGATTGATTTTGACAACCCCAACAGGCCAAGAACGCCAAAGCGCTCTGCTGTGTACTATGCAGAAATCATCCGCAATAACGGCATCCCACTGCCCAAGGAAGAGGAATTTTTGTATGGAGAGTTTCCAGACAACTTCTGGTGGAGCGTAGCAACTGCAGCTTACCAGGTCAGGAAACTGATATGGGCTCCTGAAGTATCTGTGGAGAGTTAACTCATTGTGTGGCACCACAAAGAATAACAGGCTGAATTCTTTGCTAGGCCAAGACATAAATTTGGGTTTGCTAACAATATCTCCCCCATTTTCAATTACAGATTGAAGGAGGATGGAGAGCAGATGGGAAAGGACTTAGCATTTGGGACAAATATTCCCACACTCCCTTGAGAATTGGCAATGATGCAACTGGAGATGTAGCTTGTGACAGCTACCACAAGATTGAGGAGGATGTGGAAATGCTGAAAAGCCTCAAGGTGTCTCACTATCGTTTTTCAATCTCCTGGTCCCGTGTCCTCCCAGATGGGACCACCAGATACATCAATGAAATGGGACTGAACTACTATGAAAGGCTGATCGATGCCCTTCTGGCAGCCAACATTATGCCTCAGGTAACTAAACCCAGTAACTTTCAGGTAACTAAAAAATAGTAAACCCCAAATCTGATGCTCAGAGCAACATGTGTGTTTCCTCAGAGCAACATGTGTGTTTCCGTCCATACCCTTCTCCACACAGAAATTGTTTTTCATGGTTTTTCATTTCATTTTGTGAAGAAACATGGGTTATTGAATAAGCAAAGGAACTTGGAATGTAGGGATATGTCGAAATTACTCCCCAGAAAGACCACAGTAACCTTATTGTTGGCTGTTTCCAATTGCCTTCTCATCCCTCATGTGCTTGGAAATAGATTCCACGGGAACCTATGCAGGGTTCTTTCCAGACACTGAGGTGAGACTGACTAACATAGTTCCCAGGATCTTCCTTCTTGCCTTTCTTAGAGACGGATGTAACTTTGTTCTTTTCCTGGGAGTCAGGAAGCTCCACTGGTCGGTGTTGTTTGTCACATACAATGGATGGTGACCTCACCCCTGCATCAATCAGCTCTTTTAGCACTGTTGAGTGACTATGAGCTGTCCTCATACCTCTGCACCAGCCCAGACAGGTGTTCTAGTGGATCGTATTGCACCTGAGAATCAGTGCAGGTGCAGCAGTCCTTGACTGATGAGTTCTTGCTGTCACAAGGTGGTTTTTGGTAAAAGGTTCCATCTTCATTAGGCAGTCCCTAAAGAAACTGGCAAAAAGGTATTTTACTGAGTGCATGAGTGATTGCTACAACATCAAACTACGTTAGGAACAGGTAACTGTAGATCAAAGTACAGTTTATTTGTGTTCATGAATGAGTCTGAGTTACTGCAAGAATGACTGGTTGAGTCCCTTGTCCTGCTGTCTTTCCACACAGGTAACTCTTTATCACTGGGACCTCCCACAGGCGCTGCAGGACGTCGGTGGGTGGGAGAATGATACTATAATTCAGAGGTTTAAGGAATATGCTGAGGTCCTTTTCCAGAGGCTGGGGGATAAAGTGAAATTTTGGATAACCCTCAATGAACCCTACAACACTGCATATCTTGGCTATGGTGTTGGCACAGCTGCTCCAGGTAAGACTGCTGGGCATAACCTCACAGCCTTCACAGCACTGTCAGCACAATTGTTTTATGCTGCAGCAGAGAAGCTGCTTGGGGCTTGCAAAGGTAGAACAAGGAAGACGGTGTGGTGTGGACAGATTGGATTGTTGTGGTCCTTTCTCTCTGCCTGTCACCTCCAAGACCCATCCTCCTTCTTCCACTCTTCTACTCCACCCCTCCTCTGCAGCCTCTAGATTACACTTGTTGCCCAGAGTAGACCTCATTTCCTAAACACCTCTGGGGACTTGTGGAGAAGAGTTAGGGCTGGAGGAGGACACAGCTTAGCAGCAGGGTAGAACCAAGAGGAGGGGATGTGAGTGAACCTGAACACACAGCTTTCTGCTCTCCATAGTGGCAGCAGCAGCCTGTTGCCAGGACTGGCAGCCCATGTCCCGCTCCTGAGGGAGGAGGGGGCGATGCAGGGTCCTCCTTGCACAGCCTTCCCATGGCAGCTGCTCCTTCAGCTGCCTGTGCCAAGCCCAGGGCTGGGCTCGGGGCACCAGGTGTTGCATGTTCATTCCTTTACCAGGGGCAGTTCTGGGTGCCCCGAGGTTGTGTTAACCTGGGAGGCAGCCATGAGAGGGCTGGGAAGTGCTGTCCACTGCCTGTGCTGTCCCTGTCCCTGCAGGCATCTCCGTTCGGCCAGGGCGCGCTCCCTACGTGGTGGGACACAACCTGATCAAGGCACACGCAGAGGTCTGGCACCTCTACAACGAGACCTACCGGGCCAAGCAGGGAGGGCTCATCTCCATCACCATCAACTCTGACTGGGCAGAACCACGCAACCCGCACAACCAGGAGGATGTGGGAGCTGCCAGACGATTCTTGCAGGTACAGAGAGCCCTGGTCATAGCTCTCCCTGCTGCTCCTGGTCACACCCCCTCTCCAGGTGCTGGATGTGCCCAGAGCCTAGGTCAGCATCTCATTGAAATAAAAGGATGAGGCAGAGGCATCACTGCATGGAAATGTATGTAGCCTCTTACGAGGGCTGATCAAGAATGCAACAGAAATGAGACAAAATATGGTTGCAGTGACAAAAGCTTATTAAATTTACTCCTGTTATATTGGCATCCATCCTTGGGTATCTCCGTGTGCCTGTTCGTTATAAATTCAGGTATCACCTATAAAGCAGCACATGACAGAGGAATGGCTAAATCCCATGTTTTGATATATGATTTATCCTCCCTTATTTCCTGGTTTAGTTTTTTCTAGGGTGGTTTGCTCATCCCATTTTCAAAAATGGTGATTATAATGAAGTGATGAAAAGAAGGATTCGGGATCGAAGTCTGGCTCAGGGCCTGAGCAAGTCCCGGTAAGAGCCCAGGCACACACCTGCTTTTGTTTCACTAACTGTGCTGAAACCTGCTTTTCTTATAGAAATGATACATTTCAATGATTCTATTCCAATGTTACTGTACAAAAGCTTATTATATCCTCACAGAAAAATTCTAGTGTACATTTTCATAGAACCACAGAATGGTTTGTGTTGGAACCTTAAAAATCACTTCGTTCCAATCTAGGCAGGGGGGCTTTGCCTATTCCCTGTCTTTACCTCTTTTGCAAACTAAATTTACTAATGTAATGTATCTTTGGGGTGATAAATTGTCAGCTCAGTGACACAGTAACTGCCCTGCATTAGACACAGTACTTTACCTGATGCCTGTGGTAAATTTGTTTAACTTTTCTTAAAACTATGTAGTAAACTCATTGGTCCCTCTCAATTACATTCTAATTTTCCATTCCCAGTTCCCACTTTCTCTCCTTGTGCTTGTGGTGCTGGTACCAGGGATCCCAGCAGTACCCATGGAGTGTGTGCAAAGTGTATTCTCTGTTTTCTCTTGCAGACTTCCAGAATTTACTGAGAGTGAAAAACAAAGAATTAAAGGCACATATGACTACTTTGGTCTAAATCATTATACCACAGTTTTAACATACAACCTAAACTATCCTAAGGGTGTTATATCATATGACTCTGATAGGTAAGAGATGAATGTAAATTATTGGTCAAGTAAAATCTGCACACCTGGAGCCTGGGTCAACTGACAAGTATAAAATTTATAGCAAATAAAGCTCTGAGATAGGTGTTTTAAGCTGTTATAACCAATACCAGGAAAAATATATCCAAACAGTACCTGTGGTGCTTTTATTTTCACAAAAGTCCAGCAATAGCCCTTTTTTTTTACAGACATGAGATGATAAACAATATTTATCATATTTCCTGCCCCCAGTCTGCAGTTTGAACTGTGTTATCCTGGTTTATGGATATTGATCCATTTGCTGTTTAACAGATTTAGGTCCCCCACTGCATTGGATAAATGTAAGTTCAAACCCTAAATCACTTCGTGGTTAAGTATGCCTAAGTCAAGATTTTAAATTTATATACTAATTTCTTTCCCCAGCTTCAAAAGGTAAACAGTAGGCGTTTACTAGTGTTTCTAATGACAATTCAGGTAATGGTGGGACCACACAGAGGTGAAATTATCTAATGTTTAGCCCTTTAGGACAGTGGGTTGTCTTTCATTCCTGCACATAGGTGTAAAGGGCAATTTTGTGTGCTCAAGCACTCTATTATGTCTTGAAAAGTAGAAATGGTGTTGTAGCATACAAAGGTTTGGAACCAACATCACATCCTCAGCCACAGCTGATTTACACAGCGTATGACTGTAAAGCAAAGCATGAGAAGTGGTTTTCAGGCTTGTGAGCACCAGCAGCACCTCAGCCCTGGGCATGGAGGTGCCTGGCACATGGGACTGGCCCTGAGCAGTGTCCTTCTCCACAGGGGCACAGCCACAGTGACCGACCGCAGCTGGCTGAACTCTGGTTCCATCTGGCTGAAGGTGACACCCTTTGGATTCAGGAAGATCCTCAGGTGGATAAAGGAAGAGTACAACAACCCTCCCATTTATGTGACCGAAAATGGGGTCTCGGAAAGGGGAGCCTTTCAATTCAATGACACTTGGAGAATGCATTACTATCGGACCTACATTAATGAGGCACTGAAAGGTAAGAGTGATTATTGACATCTGGTCAACCAAAGCTCTAGAGAGCAGCAGTGGCTTTGCCATAAGACTGATGTGTGTGAAGCAAGTTTTGAAGAGCTGAAAGGCCACTGCCATCACACTTGCAAGTTACACAGTCACATGGGCTTACCGAATCCACTACCAACAGCCTTTGGGTTTACCAAAAACTGCCCCATGGATAGTCACAACTGTGCCAGGAAAGATGATCTAAAGGAAGAACAAACTGTGGGTTTAGTGGGGTAACCTGCAGGTTCTTTGATTTGCTGCACCTGGTGAGACAAGGTACTACTACCTGATAAACTCCTATTTTGGCTTCTAGTCTGACTACTGCTGTGTCTAAAAACTGCATCTTTGTTAAAAAACCGTAAAAACCCAACCCCCAAACTGGTTTCAGTTACAGCAGTGGTCAAACAACTTCAGGAAAGGGCTTTTTCAGTTTGCTTTTCTGACATACTGGGAACTGCCAGCCAGGTGTTCAGGAAGTGCTCATTTACTGCCTTGTAGCAGCAAGGCCCCACATACAGTAGTTTAAGCAATGGTTGCATTTTGATGGCTTTTCTTCTCTGTTCCTAAACCTTTGTTTCTTGAACAAAAACTTTGATTTTTGAAGCAGAGAAAAGCAGCGCCCACTCCTGGGCACTGAGTGAACTACCCTGGCTGCTTGTTGGCTGTAACTTGGCAGCTGAGCTACCTCAAAGCCGCTGAGCCAAGTCAACACAGGAAAGAGATGGGAATAGGGAGAACAAAACCAATGAGGCCAAAGTGGCAATAACCTCACTGTGGGCTAAGTGTGGATGTGCTGGAGCACCTTCCTGCCCTGGCTGGCTGAGGGGTGACCACCAACCTGCTCTCTCTTCTCTCTTCTCTGCCTGCAGCCGTTGCACTCGATGGCGTTGACTTACGGGGCTACACTGCATGGACACTGATGGATAACTTCGAGTGGGCAGTGGGGTATCAGGAAAAGTTTGGGTTCTACCACGTAAATTTCTCAGACCCTGCCTTGCCACGGCGCCCCAAGGCCTCAGCCAAGTATTACTCACAGATCATAAACTGCAATGGGTTTCCAGACCCAGCAACAGGCCCACATCCCTGTCTGGAACAGGAGCCAGAAGGTAAGTGACGCAGCAGAAATGATGCTTTTGTGTTTGCATCTGATCCTAAAAGAGTTCCATAATCTTAAGGTCTTTAGAGACACCACCATTTTCTGCACTATTATTTTTAAGGACTCCAATCAATGTCACTTCCCTATGCAACACCAGACCAACAACACAATCTTGTGCAAGAGCACCTTAACACGCCGGTCTCCAAAATGAAGCAAAAGCTATTCCATTAGACTTTTCTCTAACGGAACTGCCCAAGACGCTTTCCAAACCGCACACATTCAATACTCCCACAAGATTGTTTAGAAAAAGTTTTGAATGCTTTATACAAATCCTTGTTTTGGGTAAGGCTTTGGAAATACCGATTCTTTTGTGATTTGTGTCTTCTCAACTGGAGCAGTACAATGAACAGCCACCAGTGTTAGTGTGGGGGTTTGGGAATGAGAATACTCACCTGTACTACCAGGAATTACACTATCAGCCTCAGCTGTGCATTTACTCTGAGCTGAAATTGGTTCAACCCCTGATTCCCCAGAATTATGGCCCCTGCCAGAATACTGGACAGCACTGCTGAAAGCCTTGTTGGAGGCAGGAAGCAGCAGTGCCCACAGCTGCATGGAACAGGTCCCCCAGGCTCTGTCCTAACACTTTCTCGTTGTTTTCCCGTTCAGTGACACCAACAGAGCCCACTCTGGGAGCAGCTGACAGCGTGAGCTTTTTGGGATTGGAATTGACATCCCAGAATGCAGAAATAGCACTCTATGTGCTTTTTGCTCTTTCTGCAGTTGGAGCATTGGGCTTGGCTCTTTTTGCATACAAATATGGAAAATCATCCAAAAGATCCCATAAACAATCACATATGGAACTTAGTAATAAAATGTAACATTTCCACCTGATAAAATGTTTGTTTGGTTTGTTTTTTCTTAAAAGAAAAGGTCTATACCACCAGGAAACCAGTGCTTGCAGTATTGCAGCTATCTTGCCTCAGAGATGGCTCCCCAGCATTTTGTTGTTTGCTTTCCAATTTAAAAAGGGGGAGGAAAATTATTTTTCTATGTTAACTGTCTCTTTTGTCCATGGGCATTATTGATTTGATTTCTTAAAGACCAAAGTAAAATTGCTTGTTGCTATCTGCATATAAGGATTCTCAACTTCAGCTGGCATCTGTCCTTGCTTCATCATCATCAAGCAACAGTTCTGAAAGGAACCTGTGGAAGTTCTCTGCTTCTTAGACTTTACAGATTGGATTTTCACCCCTCTTTTCCTTTACTTCATGTACAACAAAGTCATTTTAACTGGAACAAAATGTTTGTCTGCTGTATTTTAAATTTCAGTGCATGGCCCTGCTTGCTTCCTTGTGGCACCAGAATGTCAGAGGAACTTCACAAGACACTTACGTTTTCTGGAAAATAGTTTATTGAGTGCTTAGGGAATTAAAAACTACAAGGTTTTGCTTGCAGTTGCAGAAGCAAGAAGAAAGTTAAACATAAATTAGTTATCTGATTTGCTACTTATAGTGCTTCTGAAACCCTCATTTTAAACAGTCATTGTCTACCATGACCTTTATATTAATATATCTGGCCCTTAAATTCATATAGCAGAATATTTATAGATTAAAAAGTGCCTTTCTATGGCAGAGGGCAATATTTACGAAAGCTGATGGAGATTTTCAGTCTTTTTACTAGGTTTCACCTACACCCACTTGATTTTTCTGACATAGGTGACTTTATTCCATAATCCACCACAGGAATGAGAATTAAGTAATTCTGTCAGTGTAGAGTAAGCCCCACTTGTCCAGAAGCTTTAGTTGACTTAGATCAAATAAGAGAAGAAAAAAAAAAAAAAGCAGCCAAATAGTAACTGCAGTTACCCAAAACTACATTTGTTGTGTAGAATTTCCATTCCAAGTATTGTTTTCATCTTCTCCATCATCTTGAGTCCTCAGTCTGTATATTTTGCCTTCTTTTTTGAAGTCTTCCCCCCGCTTTTCCACGACTCGTTTCCTCACTGCTTGCCTAGGGCACAAAGAACAGTGAGGTTTGACAGTTTCCTCAGTAATAATTACACAAGAGAAGCAGCAAATGCAATAAACACAAATCATGCATCCTTCCTTCTCTTATCCTCAATAATAGTTTTCTTCAGCCTTTTGTTTCCTTGGAAAGCAATACCCGGGTGAAAATTTGTCACTTAGAAGTCAGACAGAGTTGGCAGACTCTCATTTTCCCTGTCATTGAAGCAATATGTTGCTGCTTCACCAGAAACAGCTGAGCAGCTCTCCTGGTACATGGGAGATCTCATTCTTTAGGCAACACAAAACCTGTCAAAACCAGACTTCATCTGCTTGTGTTTCTTGTACAACCATACTGACACAGTTTGGTATCTCATTTCCAACATTTTTATCTTCCAAACAGGATCAGCTGAAGTGAAGCTCACCTTTGTAGTTACAGCTAAATTCCCTATTCATAAACGACTGCAAGACAATGCTTTCTCTACTGTGTAATTACAAGTTCAGTTCCCCACCACAAGATTAGAGCAATTGCAGCAAGTAGCTTGAGAAATAGCTGCATTAAACAGTTTGCCTTACCTGCTTTGCTCCACGCTGCCTGACGCTGAGGGAGCTGAGTGGTCTTGCTGATGAGCTGATCTCCCAGAAGGCTGTGAGGGGGGTGGGCTCGTAAACAGAAAGTTGCTAATGAATCTCCAAACCGCTAAAAGGGGGTAAAGGATTGTGCCCAAGAACTTCCACAGATCACTGCCTGAAGCCTGAACGACAGAAGTAGCAGGTCTTCCTGCCTGTCATGAACACACAAAGCAAACTTGTTAGGCATTAAAGTTGTGCTCTTGTAGACAGAGTATTTCACACATAATTTTGAAGTAGCTCAGCAGACAAAAAAGAACAACTTTGGTTACACATTAGACAAGTATCACCATTCACCTACTTCAGAAAAACTTCTCCAAATCAGTCTTGACAAAAACTAAAGTAGTTTTGCCATCTGTTTAGACAAAATTCCCAAATTCAAACCAAATACTATAATGGCTGACTGACAGCAAATATCCAGCTACTGTACTGCTGTTTGCAAGACAAAGAAAAATCAAACAAACCAAAACCCAACACCTACCGGCAGCAATACTACTGAAGCACTGGGTGCTAACTCCAGTTCCAGTAACTTCTTTGCATAATCTTCTTTGGTAAACTCCCTCCTGGGAAACATTGTTGCCAGTGAAAAATTGCCATAAGTGTTACCAACCGTCTGTCAAACACATAAAGAAAACATTTTATTTATATTATAACTGTTCATTTTCAAACTACTGCAGATTTGCCAGCTGAATATACCTTAACAAGAGTTCTGTATCAAACTATCAATCATCCTCAGAGTAGGATATGAAAAATCCCTCATTTCTCTCTATCTCTTACTAACGATACACTGCAGCAACACAAAGGCAGTTGGTGGCACTGGAGAAGGCTGCTACAAAATTCCCTTCAAACAACAAGGAAAGGAGTTGATGACAACTGCCACAATCAACAACTACTTGATGTTCACCAAGTCATAATCTGCACATAGCTGAGAAACAAAATGCCCATTTACCTGTGCAGCAAACTGCCTGGCTTCTTCTAGCCGTGCTTCAGATGGGAACTGGTTAGTGAAGGAAGATCCATCGGGGAGGCGGAACTGGATCCTGGCTATTGCACTGCAGGACAGGTACTGGGGTCAGTCAGGACATGAACACTTACAGACAAAGGCTCTGGGCCTTTAGCTTGGTCGTACTGAAATGTGGGAGAGAGAGACAGTCATCCTGCTCAGGGCAGTGCAGATGGGTTGTAAGATTGAATTCACAGTGGATAACCACCTGCTAGTTTCTCACAATGCATCTCTTCCATAACTCCATATAAGGACTCCATAGGTTCGGACAATTCTTGAACCAGCAGTGCTGGGCAAAGCAGGAGACAGCTCTGACATGGGCAGCTGATGGCCCCAGCCCAGCCTTGCTGAATCCAAGCCATCCACACGCACAGCCCTGCAGCTGCATCAGCACCGCTCCCCACTAGTGCTGACATTGTTCTGCCCAGGCATTATCTTTCACATTCTCACCTTATCTAGTCCCCCACCAAGCTCCATTATACTGGTATTTAAATCAAAGTTCAGACACAAAAAGCTCTTATCTAACTAAAATAACACAGGAGAAAAGGTGGTTAGTGTTTCATGATCAGGAATGTCAAAAGGATAAAAGCTATCAAAGAACACAGTGGTCATGTAAATAGCTACTTTTAATGTCACAAACAGCTCAACACAGCAACACGTTGTCAAGAGATTAGGAGATATATTAACTCTCTTTAAAAAGTTTCTTTACCTCTCTCCCCCAAAATACACACTTGTGTCTCTACTGCAACTCACCTTCTCTCCCTTTGAGCTGCCTCTTTTCTGGCCTCTATTTCAGCCTGTTTAGCCTGAAGAGCTGCAGCTTTTGCAGCTTCTGCTTCTTCCTTCGATTTTGCAAAGCGAGCTGCCCTCTCAGCACGATCCTGTGGAAGGATCAAAGGGAAACCTTAATTGTTAACATATCTTGTTGCTTAACAGTCATTAAAAGAGACAGCTATGATCCATACTCATGAACCAACTGCACAGATACAAGCAGACCATATGGAGAAAAAGACAGTAGAACTGCAAAGAATTATTCACTGCCAAACTGCACAGTCTCGTGTCATTAGCCAAGATGGCTCTTCTCACTGAGTCACTTCCCACAACTAGTTGTTAATAGATGATCTTCCCATGCAAGCTTAACACTCCAGGGAAGATAAAGGCAAAAATCTTCTGACAAGTTACATGACTGCAATTCTAAGAGTTCTACACCAAAACTTAATAATGAGGAAGAATTTCACTTGTTATCAACCATTTACGTCCATATACAGGCACACATATATACAAACTTAGAAAATAATCCTCCTCACCATTTTGAGAGCAGTCCTCTTGTGTACGTTCTACAATTAAATACTCCCTGTGCTTCTCCTTTAGTACCATGCCTAAATTGCAATTATTTTTATGTCTATATGATAATTCTCAACTAGGCTCAAGCAATATGACAGAAATGTTTGTTCAGATAGAAAAGAATTGTGAAAATGAAAGCAGAAGTTTCATCTTATACACAGAAAATGCTACATAAACCCCAAACTAAAATTGTTACTATACAAGGCCACAGGATTCCAAATGGAAAAGTGAACAATCTTTCAAAGCTTCGTCAAATGAGAAAATTTATCATTTTTGTACACTGTGTGAGAGAGAAGCAGCAAGCTCTCTTCCAAAGTGCAAAATTTACCATTGCAATCTGTTGCCTTATGCGCTCTCTAGCAGCCTTCTCTTCTGCTTTTTCTCTGTTCCTTTCCTCCAACATACGTTTGGTCAATTCTTCTTCCTGTCGCCTTTTGTACTCCAACATTTCTTTACCAGTTTTCCTTCTTTCAATTTCTTTCTTAATTTCTTTCTGAATAGAGAGAGAGAAAAATTGGACCACAAAATTGTCTTGGGCAAGAGAGAAGACTGAAGTATATTTGTTTAAGAAGCAATTAAACATTTATTCAAATAAGGGCATAAAGAAAAAACCTGCAAGGGGTTTTACATTTTTGTGTTACCTGTTCTTCTTCTTTCCTTTTCTCTTCTCGTCTTTCTTCAAGCTTTTTTGTTAACCTAAATTTAAGAATGTAGTGAGAAGTGTTATAATTGCAGTATTTTCAAATGTTAATGAAGCATTTGCAAACCCAGAAGAGAACACATGGAAATGAGCTGTAGCACACTGCTAATACCTTGTGTACCAGCAGTGATTCATTCACATGTGGGTGCACCATCCATGCAAAGGGCAGTGGTGACTTCACCACCTCCTTTCCCATTCAATAGTTGTTCTAACATGTTCCTTTTGTCCTTTTTCCACCCAGTAAATGAAGAATCCTACATATTCTTACTGTTGAACCAACTTATGAAGACATACAATAATGTATGATCTGTGGTAACAGAAACACTAAATCTCAATCTCTTAGCTATTTAAGCCATCTGGTTTCTTCTGCACATCACTTCCTAAAATGGAACACAAGTAATATATAGCCCTGACATAGATGCACATGCATCTGTTCCAACTATCTAGAAAAATGCCTCAGAATAAGAACTGACTTAAAAGAACAGAACTTAAATTTGTAAATACAGATTGACAATAAAATCACAACATATTTGAAGTCTGGGGAAAGGGCAGGCATGACCCAACATGAAAAGTCAGATAATCAGAAAAATGTTTGTATGGCAGCTGTTTTCTTAAAAAGAAAGTGGTAATTACCACAGAGCTTGGTCTCTTTTTCCCCCTTGCAAAAAATGCTGCAGATAAATTATGCCATGTTTGTATGTAAGATGAATGCATTTTTAAAAAAGGAACAATGATAATTATATTAAAATATTGACTGTATTGTCTTATCAGTGATAAGTAAAAATTATCCCTCTTGTCCCATAACTTCAGAAGAAAACCGAAATAAAACATGAAAAGGCTTTAAAATATATTTTAGCAGTATAAATATTCCTATTTGCTAAATATGTGTTACAGTTTAAGACAGGATATTTCAAATAGTATCAGTCTTACTAAAAACAAGTTTATAAACAATATCCTATATTTAAAGACAATGAATGAAAGGAATTAATCATGTTTTGA
This sequence comes from Corvus kubaryi, assembly GCF_017639235.1. Taxonomy (NCBI): domain Eukaryota; kingdom Metazoa; phylum Chordata; class Aves; order Passeriformes; family Corvidae; genus Corvus; species Corvus kubaryi. The sequence goes on from NW_024581135.1 coordinate 6,133,126, forward strand.
ACCTGGTGTTTCTGATCATCATACTTCAAAAAACTAAACTCAACTCATTACTGTTCACAGATCAAAGCACGAGTCTCAGAATAGGATTCCTTTGACGTTTCCAATATCCCCAAACTACAGCCATCAAATCAATCAGAAGAAGAAGAAATAAGATGATCTCTAGACAAAACCTAGGTTGGCATTTTATTACACCAATTTCCAGTGCTTTCCATTCAATGTTTCAATTCATTCAAGAACTTGCAGCTAACATATAATCTCTAGTGAAGTTATATCAAAGGTGAACATACACAGTTTTCCAAATTACCTATTTCTTTCAAAGTACATGAAAAATGAGATTAATTAAAAACCTCATTTAGTATCAGCCCTAGAATTGTCACAGACATCTAATAAAAAATAAGACCACATAAATCTTTGCCAGATGACAACAGATTAAGCACCAAAATCCTGTAATTATACATGTTTCTTAAGAAAACTCAAAACCAACCCAAAACCCAACAAAACTGCCTCCTGAGAAACAAATACAACACATTAAGAAGTCTGCAAAACAAGACTTGCCTTTCTACTTTGAGTGTAAGATCATTCACAGGCTGAGCATCATTCACTTGCTCATCTGCAGAATTAGTTGCTTCCTGGCTTGCTTGACCTGAATTTGCTTCATCTTCAAGGGATTTACAAGAAAGCAATGCATAAGAAAAAAAGAAAAGGTGTATTTCTTGTCATAAGAATTATTAGGCTCATTGTTAGTCAAAATTTACAGGAACTGGGATATCTCAAGGAGATACGAGGTTCTGCTACTTAGATTCCCCCCTTCAACTATTTGGTTTCAGGTTACTAACCCAAAAGAACTTTTTAATTTAATCCTTTTTCAGGAAAGCATACACAATTTTTATTGAGTTATAAACCATAGATTCCTCACTTATGAAAACTAAGCAGAACGACAAGTTATCTTTCCCTCTAGACTTGAACAAAGCATTCTCGAATATCCAAGTTTTTCCTCAATGAGTCTGCTCAATATATTGCCTTTTATGTACCAGCATGTAACAACTTAAGAAAAACCATTTCCAAAGCAAATGAGGTGGCATTTGTGTCAAAACACTAACCATTACCAGCAGAAAATGTTATTGTCTCAGGCGTAACAGACTGAGGAGAGTCACAAACCCCTGCTGCTCTGGGTTCTGCACTTTCTGGAGCACCATCAGACTGAGGGGAGGGACAGGGAACAGATGACTGACTGCCGTTTTCCAAAGGCCGCCCTTTCCCTGTGTGCATCTAAGAAATTGGGAACAGAAACAATGGAGCCTATGAAAGTTCAAATTTTTTCCACAGGTTCAAACATCAAGACTGAATTATTATTGAGGAATCAGTCCTATTGAAAACATAAAACTAGAATTACCACATGTTGTTGAGTACGGTGCAGTCATGCATTTCATTTTTCTAATTTTAGTCTTCCACTTGAAATCAAAGTGATAAAGCTATCTACACTTATTTTATATTCTATAGCATAATTTTATAAATCTACATTACAGAACAATATTCCAAAACCACATATGAGCTTAAGAGTAAACCCCTTAAAGGTGAGTTGTCACATTTTGTCCTTTCAGTTTAGAGTTCTTGACACATTTCTTCAATGCTATGGGTTTACACAGACAACCTAAACCAAACAAAAATGAATGCAGCACTTGTGCACAGTGCTTCCAACCTGTGTACTGAATTCAAGGTAGCAGATTTTATTGTTGGAAGGACAGAACCCGTAACTCACACTTCCCAAAGGCACAAGCTAAGGGCCAGGGCCATCACTGTCCTGAGCACACCCAAGTCCATCTGGAAGATCCAGTGTGTCAGCAAGCATTACCTGTTTGACTTTATGGATTCTGGTAACCAGCTCTTCCACAGAAACGCTGCCAGCAATAACTTCCAAAGGGATTCCATTGTCTCCTATAAAAAAACTGGATGGGACGCACACTACGGGATCTGCACAGCGACAGTTAAGGGCAATGAATGACAGAGGCTGACAGAGTAACTGTACAGGCCAAAGCAGACATGCTTCCTACAGGAGCTTCTAGCCCAATACTCTTACCTCCAACTGGTCACCAGTAGTCAGGGCCAAGAGAGGAAGGAAAAAAAAAAAAGATGCTGGCAAATCTTACATGCAACTGGATAGTATTTCTTCTTTTCTCTGTACTGATTTCTGTCAAAATATTTTTCCTCAACTCTTCTGGCAACTGATTATGCTTTGATTTGAGAATGATTTTGTTTTAGTGTCAGACATCTTAAATAGACAGTAATGAAATCTCCACAGCATGATGGAAATCCAAGTTAAGATACAGAATTCCCAGCATCACACAGAATTAATGACCTGTAAGCAGTGACCTACTTAAGGAAGGCAGGGGTTTGCCTGACTTCACACCTGTATGTGACAGAACCCAGGCCACTGCTTGTTCCTCCTCCTCTGCACCTGTGAGCCCCAGCTCATAATTGAAAGCATTTTTTGTTTGTTTTCTAATGCTGATTAGTAGGACCAACAGGTTATTTTGATTACATAAAGATTGAGATAATTTTCTATTTAGAGAATTACATAGGATTAACATAAAAAAACCCTAGTTTGTTCACTTTCTCTAATAACTGAAAGCAAGTTGAATACACAGATGGTATCTATTAACTACACAGTTCATTGCATGGTTTTGTGCCAAAATAAGTATTTTCAGTAACATTGCTTGTAAGTATTTGTCTTAAGAACGGTATTAACTTGTAAAGAGCAATTATCTGTAATCATAATGTAGCATGTAAACGGATCTCAAAGGATACAAATTTGAGAAAACTGCAGGCATGCTTCACTGTTTAAAAGAAAAGATTCATTTAGGAGGAGCAATCATTTTGCAACAACTTCAGATTAAGTCTTTCATCATAAAAATAACTGTCCTACAAAACTATTTAAATACTTGAGAGAACACTAAAAGCAAATTTGCATTGCATCTTATCATTAACATTCTGCAAAAGTGTTGACATGGTGACAATCCTTGGTTATCACAGTTGACTACATAAGAATTAGGAAAGCAGTGCTAAGAGGCAATTCAGGAAAAAGAAATCTAGTCTATTGAGCACAAATAATGTAGTAAAACTAATAAAAAGTCTATAGAGCATTTCAAAATAATACCATTTGGGGAAATGTCAATGCACTCTGTGCACATGGACTGGAACACAAACATAACAAAAACAGCTGAGTAATTTACCCAGGAACTTAAATGCTTCTCCATTCTATGTGTTACAATGGAGGCAAACACAATTTCTCTGGGGCTTTACAGATTTTTATCTTTCTAAATTCATGAAAGGTTTAAAATTCATTATGTAACTTGGCAAATCAAGAACTGCCTCTAGCAGTTGCATTTTTATTCCAGCATTTTTAATAGCATTTTTGTGTCTCTTCCTGTTGAGAAAGGGCAACTTCAAGGATTCTATTAGTAGTACTGGAATACAGTCTGAAATACACAGTGAGTAGGTGCAGAACACAACAATAATTTTTGACATTTTCTCAGGCTCTGGTGACTTCAGGACTACTGAATTCACTTCTATTCTGGAACCCTGTGTTTAGACTATCTCCTAATCAGGGTGAGGACTTCAAAAGCCTCTTACTCTCATTATCATCAATGAAAGATTGTATAAGGGATAGAATTAGAATCAAACCTTTTGGTGTCGATTTTAATAGCAACAAAACCATCTGATGCAGCTTCAGTCACCTTCTCATCTTCCCACCTTGCAGCCATCTCAGTAGATTGTTCATCTTCTCCTGCAAGACACAGCACACATGAGTTAAACCCACCATGAATTGCTGTTTCTGTTCTGAAACTGATTGCTTCAATCACTTGGAATCACTTTTGTAAGACACTCTGGGGATTATTTTCAAGTCAATTTATAATGGGCTTTTTTTGTCATCTGGAGACAATTCACTCCAGCTTGTTCACCTCGATAACATGTCAAAACTATCCTCTGTTTGCCCCTCGTTATAAATTTAATTACGTATTAGTACATCAGCTGCTAGTAGGTAAAACTATGTTCTCCACTTCCTGTAACACATAATTCGGCAGGTAAGGTTTCACAGTTTGACAGTGTTAAAAAGATGCCCAAACCAAGAGACATTTATTTGCAGATTATTTGTAACTTAGTTTTGTATGCCAGTTCCTGACATGAACAGTAACAGGAGGGGAGGAAAAAGAGTGAGGAGCACAGAGGAACAAGAATAACAAGACCAGAGGAACTACCTGGGTAAGAGAAGCTGAGAAGGTGTTCAGGGGCCACAGATTCAGAGGTGTTATTTTAATCAGATGAAACATATCAATCATACATTTATCTTCCAAAGCACCAGTTTAGTGAGCGTCTGGGTTAATAAATAGATTCTGATGAGTATTAACCATCTTTCAACAAGTACACTGGCCTGCAACCATTTCTTTATCTTCAATCTGTATTACTTCCTAGCAGCTTGGAATGGACTGCAGTCTTGATGAAGAATCTGAGTCACAAGTATAGAAGTATAGTAGTCCATTATTCAGTGACAACAACAAACCACTTGTTTGTTTCATCCCAGTTGCCATTCCATGCAATATTTTTGACTTGTTAAAGATCAGGAATTATACGTGGAATCTCCCAGTGAAGTGCTACTGTCTGGTCACAAGGCCCCTCACAGGGGCGTGTATCAAAAATACAATTTTGAAAAAGTGTTTTTCAACCGTATGTCTCAATTTTTCCCTGGAATTACTGGAGCAAGTAAGAAAGTACCTACCTCTATTATTATTATTCTGCGTAAGCAAGCAAATATTTATGCTATTTTATGTGGGAACCTTTCCTCTTGCTTTAAGTGCAGTGCTTCCAAGTGTGGTCAATGGATGCAGCTGTTGTGCCCAGAGCAGCTCGGCCTCCTCTCCTGTTTCCAAACGCTCACAGGCAGACAGCTGCTTCACCACACACTTTTTCAAAAGGACATGTGCTCATCCGATTAGGCTACTAAAAATATCTAAATTATTGCCTAACACTAACTTTTCCACACAAACAACTGCTGGAGAAAAAAGAATGCTGAAAGACACAAACAGGTCAGAGACTGCTCACAGTACACTCTGAGAGATGACTGAATGAAAATGCTGATAGCTCACATTTTATAAAGCTCTGTGCCATGATGCACTGATTAATATTGTGACTACCCACTGAACAGTTGCTTATTCTCATACATTTTTTGTTTTGATAACCCTTTCTCATTTAGAGGCTACGGTTCATTTATTACAGTTTTGTAGTAGTAATTATATCCTGAAATCAAAACTGCCTGGTCACAAGAAAAACATCAGAAAAGTCAAGAGGTCAAGCACAGCAGAACTTGACATAATTCATAATTCTGCTAAACACTGAGCCAGCACAACAGCCTCAAAATTCTAGTTCCCAAAACTCTCGGATTTCTTGTTTCTCAAACAAAAATATCACTTTATTTCACTTAGTGGAATGATCTATAAACAATTCACAGTCACACTTCCTCATCTCTTAAAGCTGATCAGGTAAATTTATATAGGGAAAATATCAATAATTTCTCAAGTGATTCATACACTGGACAAGACTCTTTTTCTGCAATAATTTCTTTCCTGTACAAGGAACTTACTCAAAACCATCACAAGTTGTCAGAAGACTTTAATTCCCTTATTCCTCAGCACGCAGTCATCAGGGAAGTGTTTTCCTTTCAGAAGGAGACAGATAAGACCAACTGACTTTTCCATGTCCAACATTTCATAACTACTCAGTAAGAATAGGACTGCCATTATGGAAATGCCAGGAAGCCAGGACATTAAACCGTTCGCCTCCTCCTCCTCCTTTGCGTCATTTCCCTTATTTAACTTGAAAAGTGCCTTGATACATCTTGGCTACAAATAACTAACAAACAGCTTATGAGTGCAAATCACCATTTTGTAAAAAAATTATTAAGTTAATAAAGTCATGAACAAAGGGAGGAGGATTGCTACAAACGTTATTAAAAAGAAACAAACATTTTTGCTTAAAGCTTTTTATTGTCACACATACACCCCTTCATTTTTTCACTCTGCAAAGCACTTTTTATGAGTGGCCTGGTATTTTCATGATCAGAACATGTCTAACTTTCTTATAGAACTCAGTCAGAATAGAGGAGGTTTCGCATCAAATGAACTATTAACTTTAGTTTAGTGCCTCAAAAACAAAAGGCTTTTTTTAACTCTGTAGGCTACAAAATCATCTAGAGAACAGCTACCAACAAGATACCAGAGAATCATAACATATGCTGGGTTGGAAGGGACCCACCAGGATCATCAAGTCCAACTCCTGGCCTTGCACATGACACCCCAAAAATCCCACCCTGTGCTGAGAGTGTTTTCCAAATTCTCCCTAAACTCCTCCCTGAGGAGCCTGTTCCATTGCCCAACACGCTCTGGGGAAAGAACCTTTTCCTGATATCCAGCCTACACCTCCCCTGACACAACTTCACTCCACTCCCTGGGGCACCTGCATTGCCAGTCCTGTTTCACTATCAGGAATGGTCTCCCCGTGCAGCAACACAGGGAAATTGCTGCTGGCAATTAATTGATGCCACAAAGTAACTTGTCTGTTCCCTAAACACAGCTCCTTCTCCTGGTGCATTCAAAGGCCTCTAACATCTCAAGTTAATACTTCAAACCAGTTTCCTAAGGCAGACACGCTTCGCCTCATGCTCTCTGAAGAGAATGGAGCAATCCCTTTTATTGTAACTTCCCATGAGTTCAAGGGGATCTTTGATACACTTACACCATTCCATCACCAGAATGTGCCATGAAGGTTTTAAACACTAAGCTCAAAAATGCTGGGATTATACCTGCAAGCAAAAACGCTTAAGGAGAAACCTGCTTGAACAATGTGCACTTACAGTCACAAACGCCACCTCATTTTTAAGATAAATAACCATATTATTCCTTGCTTGACTAGAAAATATTTCTGGAAGCAGAAAGAATAATCCACTTCTTCATTTTCTAGTGAAAATGTCAGTGAAGTGCAGAGGAGAGGGAAAGAAGGACAGGCAGATGGTGGCAGAAACCAAACACAGATGGACATATCAGAATTTCCTAATTTTTGTCAACTGTACCTAATAGCTATCCTCCACAATGGCCACCCCAAAATGATAGTTAACTTATATTTTCAATTTCTCTCACTAATTTTTTTCCTTTAGTCATTTTTTGTCCCCTAGATGTTATTAGATGGAGTGTACAGAACCAAACACTGCAGAAAGCCTGTTCTCCAGCTGCTTTCAAATGCCTGTCTCCAATGGGAACTGTGGAGTGTAAAGGCTCAAAGTTACCATCATGGTGCAGTTTGAAACATATTTCTGCCCAAACAACAAACCCAGTCTCTGCTAACACAAAACCAGACTATTCTTTCAGCACTCCACATCCTTCAAACACGGCTGCTTCCACACACAGCAAGAAAGTTCTTGGGCTTCCCAACTCCCTTTCCCAGCACATGTAATAGAACTGTTTCATGATCAGCTCTGCCACAGGTCAGCTGCCCTGATCCCACGGTGCCCACGGTGGACCAGATGTTGGCAGAACTCTCCAACTCTTCCACTTCAGAGATGTGGCTGGCTAAAGTCACACTCTCCCTTTTCCAGGACTTGTAAGAACAAACAAAACAAATCCTCACAGCACACCACAATGACAAAACTAGGTTACATCCCTGCAACCATAAATATACCTCCCCTGTATATCTACCTATTCCAATATCCACAAGGTCAACATCAGCATCTAACAGGCCCCATTTTGTGCACAATTTTTGTTTCATAAAAAATACTGGACATGAGTTACAACATGCATTTCTCAGCCCCTGATATATGTATCAAGTTGAAACTACGCAGAGGCCCACCAAAGTCCCTCTGTCACTGCCGCCCTCAGCTGGGCAGGGGAGAGTATGTAATGGAAGGCTCATAGGAAGAGATAAGGGCAAGGAGAGATCACTCACCTGCTACCATCGCAGGCAAAACAGATCTGACTTGGGGAAAAATTTATTTAACTTATTACTAATCAAAAGTCAGAGCAGGATCATGAGAAATAAAAAAAAAAATCTTCTCCCCACCCTTCCTGCAATCAGTTCCTCACACCTTGTCTCTGTTGCTCCTTCCTCCTAAGGGGTTGAACTCCTCACACTCCTCCAGCGTGGGGTCCCTCCTAAATTCTGCAACGTGACTCTTTCCCACGGGCTGTGGTTCTTCATGAACTGCTCCACCCCATCCCTTACTCCAACACCAACACAGCTCAGTCTGTGGTCTGACAAGACCTTCATTTCTCTCAGTATGTTTACTATCCAGCAGAAAATGCTGTTCTCCAAGTACATAGAGAGTTGTGTCAGCAAAGGAATTTAACTGCACTTTTCTGTTTACATCCCCTTTGGGAGTGAACTTCTTGAAGCCACGCAAGTCCCACAGTTCAACAGTTCTTAAGAGAAGAACACTAAGCCACACGTTTAACATTGCTGTTGCTTCATGAGACATCCGAAAAACTTCAAGCCACGAGAACTTGAAACAGTAAAAGCTTAAGAAACAACACACACTGAGATACACAAAACCCCAAAAATAAGTTAAAGAGCCTGTCTAATCACAGATTATCACAGTTTCAGTCATGTTGGAAAAGACTCGATGTGAGACCATCGAGTCCAACCTATGACCAAACACCACCGTGTCAACCAGACCATGGCACAGAGTGCCACGTCCAGGCTTTCCTGGAACACCCCCAGGAACCTCACCGCCTCCCTGGGCAGCCCGTCCCAATGTCTAATCACCCGTTCCGGGAAGAAATTCCTCCCAGTGTCCAACCTAAGCCTCCTCTGGCGCAGTTTAACACCATGTCCTCCTTCCCATCTCTTTTTCAGACAGAAAGGCAGTGTACATGAAACGATGTGAATTCCTACAGGTTCCAATTACATTGTTATGAAACACGCACTGTCGGTACGAGGAAAGGAAACAAAACACACCAAACAGCCCCGAGAGCTGCACCGGCGACAACCCAGTACAGAAGGGCAGAACGAAGGGGAAAGCGACACATCGGACGGGCGATTCCGCTCCACTACACGGGCGGGCGGGGGCCGGACACCGATACCGCGGGCTGGGGCTGACACAGCACAAATCCCGCTCGGCGGGAGGGGCAGCGGGCGGGACACAGTTGGGAAGGCGCTGCTGGGGCCTGCCCGCGGGAGCAGCGGGCGGCCCCGGGACGTACCGTACCTGCCACGAACACGACGAAGACGGAGCTTCGCTCCTTGGCGGCGGCGATGGCGGCGGGGACGGAGCCGCCGAACCACATCGTGGGACCGCCGGCACCCGCCGCCCTCAGCGACAGCGGCACTGCGCCTGCGCCGCCGCCGCGCCAACCGCCCCCCGCGCGCCTGCGCGCGCCGCCCGGCACCACCCCCCTGATTGGCGGCCGCCCGCGGCACGCGCCCCTCCTGCCCCCCCTCCCCGATCGGGCGCGGGGGGGGTGGTGGCGGGTCCCGCCCCCCCTCAGCCCGGCGCCATCTTGGTGCCTCAGCGAATGCTGCGCGTCCTTCCACAGCTGGGCATCGTCCCCTGAGCTGTCCCGCTGGGAAACGGGCTCGGGGCGTCAGGAGAGGCGGTGGGAGCTGCGACTGCTTAGCCTAGAGAAGAGAGGGCTGAGAGGGGATCTCGTTAATACAAGTCCTGCGAGGAGCGGCTGAGGGGGCGGCTCAGCCTGGAGAAAAGCAGGCTCGGGGAACCTTATCGCTCTCTACAACACCCTGGCAGGAAGGTGTAGCCAGGTGTGCGTCGGGCTCTTCTCCCACGGAATCAGCGACAGAACGATAGGACACAGTCTTAAGCTGTGTCAGGGCAGCTTCAGGTTGAACATCAGGAAGAGTCTCTTCACAGAAGGGATGGCTGGACATTGGAACAGCCTGCCCAGGGAGGTGGTGGAGTCACCGTCCCTTGAGGTGTTTAAGGAAAGACTGGAGGTGGCACCCAGTGCCATGGTCTGGTTGACAAGTTTGACTCGATGATCTCGGAGGTCTTTTCTAACCCAGTTGACTCTGTGATTCCGTATTGCAGAACAAATACCTCATATAGAATATAAGTATCTCATAGGCAGGTGCCAAGAGGATGGTGCCAGACTCTTTTCAGGGGTGCCCAGCAACAGGATGAGAAGTAATGGCCATAAACTAAAGCACGAGGAGTTTCACCTCAACATGAGGAAGAACTTCTTTGCATCGAGGGTGCCGGAAACACTGGAACAGGCTGCCCAGGGAGGGTGTGGAGTCACCCTCTTTGGAGATTAAATTCCAAATCCACCTGGACATGTTCCTGTATCACTTGCTCCAGGTGACCATGCCTTGGCAGGGGGCTTGTACTGGGTGATCTCCACAGATCCCTTCCAACCCAAAAGATTCCATGATTCTGTGAGGCAGCTGCCAGAGAAAGGGGCACCTCCTGCACCCGGGGCTGTGGGGACAGATGGCCACAGCCACCCCTGCCCCAGCGCCCACCCTGGGGGAGGCAAGGGTGTGACTGGGGGAAAAGTGATGGAGGAAATGACAGAAATCCATGTTAAATAGGACAAAACTAGAGTGTGGTGTGCAGAGATCCTTAATGAGAGGCAGGAGGTGAAGCCAGGACATCCTCTGTGCTCGCAGGCTTTGTCAGGGACTGGCACAGCACAGCCAGCAAGGCAGGACTCTGACAGACATTTCACAGCAAGGAGGACAGGACAGTTTATGTCAAGCGCTCTGATGATAACATTTTGGACAGAACACTCAAAGCACTTGAGCTTTTTTAAAACACCATTAGGACTGTGACTGTGTGTCCTGGGTAACTTGCTGAGGCAGGTACCCAAACACTGAAAGGCTGAAAACCACACAGTCTCTCAGTCTGGAAAGCTTTCACTGTTGAACCTTGTATAATAACAACTAAAAGACCCTACAAACTTACAATGAAAAGGAAGCAAATCAGTGTTGACAACAGTATACAAAATCTGTATATATAAAATATATATATATATATATATAAAATATATATTTATATATATATAAAATAAAATACCTCTCCCAAGATGCAGCATGTGGAAATCGTGTCGCAGTAATGCTCACTGGGTAAGCTTTGCATGTGTGTTGTGCCTCTGCAAGTTTCTTAAAGAAATACCATCACAACATGATTCTGAGATGTTGGGGTTTTGTGTTTTGGTTTGTTTTTTTTTTTTTTTTTTGTATATTTTTGTATTTTGTTCCTTCATGATACAAAACAGATTTAAGGGCAATGCCAAAGGTTGGATAGTATCAAACGATGAATTTGTTTTTGGAGATGAACACACATCTCTGTTACATGAGTGCATGTGTAGAGGAGGAGGTTAGGTTTTAAGGTGTATCGTAAACTCCCTGATAAATTTGAATGTGCTGCACTAATTCTCTTGGTATTTCCAGCAACTGTAGTTTGCATTTACTGCATTGGATTTGGAATCCTAAGTTGGAAGCTGAGCTTCATGAGAAGGGTGAGTGAAATGTTGAACACTGTATGTTTTGAAAATTGTTTTGCAAATACAATTTTCAAACTCTCCGACACCGCTTGAAGCAAGGAAGAAAAAGGGCCTACTATTGACTGGATATGTAATTTTTGTGAAGGTGTATAATCCTTTACGTCCTCAGGAACTATTTATATTACATTCTCAAATGTGGAATTATCCCGCTGTAGGGTCACTGAGTTGCTGCTTTTGGATGTGCCTTTGCTGTTAATATGAGAGCCTTTAGCACAGGTGTGTCTGGAGACAGCAAAGGTCTGCAGTTTGTGGGCCTAGGAAAAAGGAGGGTGACTAGTAAGTTTAAAGTTTTATTGAGAAATAAGAAAAAATAATTTGACAGCTGGAGCACCACCTGGGATTCCGTTCTTTGAAGGGGGTTGTCTTGTGTGTTTTCAGTTGTTGGCATGGGAAACAAAGTAATTCACATTCTAAGAGAATAATTTTTTATCCCCAAAACCAGGACACATCCATCTGGATTAAAATGGAAAGTGTCTTTATTAGGGAATTCCTATTTTAAATTGCACTGTTGCTTCACCCTAAATCAGTGGTTCATTAACAAATCAAAGTTAACAATTTAAGCCAAGTAAAAAGTCAACAAATCTGAGCAATTGTGGAATCAAAGTCTGGTGTATTTCCCAGTTGTATAAATCAGTGTGATAGACTATCAGAGCACACTTAGTAATGGTGTTTCTTAGAGTAACTACTTTGGAAAACCAAAGAAGGGCAAAGCTAATTAACCCTACAACTAGGGCAAAAGTTAGGATATTAGAAAAAAGCAGAATGCCTGTTGTCTCCCTCTCAAGATCAAACTGAGGCCTCTGTAATTCAAGTATGATGTACAATATTGCTTGTAAATATTCTTTTTCAACTGTCAGGTAATTTTGGAAGATCAAATGTAACAGATCCCTTGGTGTTGAAGTCAGTCCATACCCCAGCCAGTGCTGAGCGTGCATTCCACCTCTGCTCAGCTGCGTCTGAAACATTGCACTGCTGTCAGCACCGTGGAGCGTCATCAATCCCCAGGCTAATTCAGATTCCCAGTTAACTGGGGCACAGGAACTGAATTAAGAATAAACCTCGCTGTTAAGCATTATTCACAGCAACACAGTTTATTTTTATAACTTATTCCAGTTTTAAAAGCATATAACTGCCAGCAACACACAGGTTGTCCTCTACAGCTCTTTGGTTTACAGCACCAGGGTTATCTGACATTCAGGTTTCTCTTCCCAAGTGCAGGCACAGTCCATTACAGTTGCATGCATCCCATATAGCAACTCAGCTCATGAGCTTTACCAGTGAGACTGGAAAATGGAAAAATAGCAGCAAACACTTAAGTGTTTTGTCCTGGACCAAATTTTAATGCTTAATCATCTCTTCAGCAAGATCCACTTTCAACCCAACAAATTTTGACAAACATCGCAAAACGTCAAGTAGTTGCAAGCAGGATAAAAAATCTTGCAGTGAGGGGCTGCTGAACTGAGTCAGAGCCAAACTCCGGCCCTGCGAGTCTGAGGACACAAGGCAGACGCTGAAGTAAGAGGAGGCTCATACACATGGTAAGAACTTAATTGCACACATTTTTAAGTAATCAAGTAATTTACACTGAAGGTTTCAGATGTGAATGGTGTTAGGTTCCAGAATAAGATAACTTACAGGGACTTAATTTTCAGAATGTTCTGGAAATCAGGCCCTTTTAAGGGTTCTGGTCTACACCCAAGAGAGGAAGCTTCCAAAATGAAGTCACAATAACATTGTGCACTTTTAAGTTTATACTTACTGACATCAATAGCCAAAACTACCCAAAACATTTTAACTGTGAATAGGGGTAGGACATTGAGAAGAGGCAGTGCATCAAGCTTCATGAAAACCAAGCTGTAGAAACATTGATGGGATTGAAATAATTCCTTTCATAGTTAGAAATATATAAAAATTCCAGCTACAATAATTTTTCATGACCAATAATTTAAAAGTGTTTTGGTCAGTTTTCTCCAAAGCTTCATCTAAACATTCTTTGCTTCAGGGCTAAATACAGGAACTTAAAGCCTGCACCAGTTTTCTGTGGAAAAAATATATTACAGAGCTAAAAAGTATTTATAGAAGTCAGTTGTAATTTTGACTCCCTTTCAAGCATCCAAACAAGTTAGTACAAGGCTAACCCAAAACAACAAACAAGCCAGCTGTGACATTTTAAGGCACAAATGAGTGTCATAGGATGAGAATATAACTATTCATTCCACTTTGAGAGGGAACTGGATTGCAGTAAGATAGGAAATGGATATAGAGCTGTCAAATAATGCAAAGAAGAAAGTTCTTCCTGTGAAAGGTGTGTCGTGTACCCAAGTACTTTATTGGATTCACTGAGCTACACAGTTCTTCTGGTGCTTTGATAAAACCCCACCTGCAAACAGCTGCCCTGTACCACCCACATCTTGAAACGTCATTTAGGGGTCGTTGCAGGTGGAGACACACAAGCACTACAGTTTCTGTACACCACAGCACAGGGTTTCTTTCTTCACAGAGGCTCTGCTCCTTTTCATGTCATTTTTGTAAGCGTATGTGTGTGAGTGAAAGAAAAATATTTCATATTAGAACAGGTCACATTTGCTCAGGGAAGATGCAAGGTGCTTGTTCTCAACCAGTCCTGCCTTAGCAAAGCACTCCAGGCATGTGTGGGCTGCAAGGACGTTCTAGGGTGTGCTGGAATGATCCACCCAGTTCCAGCATCAGGCCCATGTGGTTTGGGGAGTCCTCAAAGTATGGGGCTTAAATTTGTTTTCTTAAGTTTTAATTATCTTTTTGACTGTGATATCACAAATGATACTAAATGTTCACTGTTCAGGGAGGAGTTTTACAATATAAGTGTGTTAATTAAAAATTAAAATAGTAGCTTTTGGTGGAGTAGGTAATGGCTGCATTTGTTCAGCTTTTCTGCTTATTTGTCCAGTGCTTTTCCGTAGTTCTAAAAGTTAAGATATTCTCAGTAAAACAAAAAAACATATTATATTGCTGCAATGTTAAGTCCCTACTTAATTCATTTTGCCACTATTTGCTTTAAAAATGGCTTTAATGATAAATGAGAGGAAGCTCAAATACACTGGAGTGCTAGAAGATTTGTTGAGAACATGAGAATGTATTTTACATACATCTGTTTCATGCATAAAGTGCTTATTTGCTTTGTAGACTATGATCCAAATCCATGGAACAAATGCAGTTCCAGGAGTTTTGCACAGTCCCTGGGCTTGTGTGGTTTAAGGAACCAAAAGGGACAGAAGGGCAAAGGCCAGGAAGGTATAAACTGTCTCAGTTAGATGAGTTTGTATTCTGTTTGCTTACTAGAGAAAGTATGAAATAGCACAAATCCAGGAATAAACATGACCGTGAAGTGGAAATATTTTAATACTTTGCCCACTGTAGACAGCAGAAGCCTCTGACAGTGCCAAAGTCCTGTTAATTGTATCTGTGTGGCTCATATCGGCACATCCAGATAAAAAATGAATGCAACTGTCCCTGTTTAACACAGAATAAAACAGAAAGGATGGCCGGCCTGGAAATAATCAGATTCTGAATTAGAATACAACTGGCTTACTCTATGTTTTAATTTTTTCTTCTAGGGAAATGTGCATTCACGTTTACAACTTACTTGATAAAAATCAGATATTTTCTGGGCCTTGTTCCTAATCCCTGTATCCCTCCCTTCCCATTGTTTGGGCTGCATTCTCCATGCTTACCTCACATTACCTTTCCTTCTCTGTTTATTATGAGGAAAGTTTATGAAATGCAGCAAGGCATGCAACAGCCTTGGAAAGGGTTCAGCTTGATGGAAGATTTAGTGCTTGGGTCACCTGGAACAGATGGAAGCTCTCAGCTACTGACTACCCTTCTACATCTGGGAAAAATCTTGTTATGGAATGAGTTAACTACCGGAGGCAGCTGCTTTGCTGGGCTGAGATACCTGTCCCTACAGCCTTTTAATCTCTTAGCTACTTTACCAGGATTAAACCATAATCTTCAACTAGCATGGAAATCAGCAAGAGGCAGTGACAGAATGCAGGCAGTAGTCCCATTACCTCTGTGCTGTTCAGAGGAGGAGGGGGAATTGATAAACTGGGGCTTTTACCAGCTTTGGGTTAGGGTGCAGTAAACTGCAGCAGTCCAGCCCAAGGAGGAGCAAGAAATACATCCTCAGTCAAGCACAACTTGCATGCCAAGTACCATCCTTTTAGAAAAGCAGACTGGAATAGGTAGATTTGTCTTTTATCTGGGGACTTGAAGCTGAACATCCTCCCCTTTGTTTTAGGGGAGCATCTAAGTTTACCTTTAGTCATGTTAATACTGGTTGCTACAGCATTTCACAGAATCAAGTCCCATAAACCTTATTTATTAGACTACGTTATTCCCAGGCAGATCAGTTTCCGAAGTTTTTCACCAAGTACTTCATCACTGTTCGGGGATAGAATAATTTGTATAAAAAATGAAAATTAATGCTGGTTTAGGCACCTTAATTCTTCACCTTTACCCCCTGTAAAACATTTTCAAACACAACATTTACCTTGAGTTTCTTCTTTCAGAAGTTACAAATGTACAAAATGATAGCCTTATGAAGCGACCAAGTAGTTGCTTGTCTACACAGCAGATCAGTTCCTGAGCTAAAAATAAAAAATCAGGAGCAGTCCCTTACAGCATCTGATTAATTTCTCTTTTTTACTTATATAGGGAAATGTTTAAGTATTATGAAGGACAGGATAACATAAATGCCAGTTGAGGAACAGCAGGTGGTTTTTTAAGAGGCTCTAATATTTGTGGGTTTAAGTTCTTTTCTCATATTTGAAAGGATCCCAGCTATTAATATGAGTTCATCCCCGTTTCAGAAGACTCCTAGAAGCTTAAACAAGTGCACTGAAAAAGTTTGTGTTTGTAAACATTTATTCTTTTGAACTGAAAAAGGCTTGCATCAGCACACATTGTACAGACTTGCAAATTACACAAGTTGAAAAAAGTTTTGTTTCATTTATGTGCAATGAATCTTTAATGTCCAGTGAGCATCTGCAAATGATGAAAACTTAAACCATTAAAAAGGTTTCCAGCACTTATCAAACACAATTATCTTAGCGTGAAAAGGAAGAGAAAGAGACCCATACTGGTGGGAACACAATTAAAGTGCAAACATTTTGTCACTTGTATGAAGATACATAAAGTTTCTTCACACTTTTGCTAAAAAGAAATATTAAAATGTGATTCAGTGAACACGTAACCTATTCATATTCCCCTTTTAGTAATTATTAAACTTGCTGGATCAGAAGCAAATTCTTCAAGGGTACAAACTTGTAATTTCTTTTGACATTGTTTGAATGTATTGCAAAAGAAAATAACCACCTAAGGAGTTAGCTAGTAAAATGATATTCTTTAAAAAAAAATAGAAAAAGAAGTAAGAGAAAGAAAAAAAAGAAGAAAAAGGGAAAAAAAGAAAAAAAGGAAAAAAAAAGAAAAAACCCATAAGGGACAAAGAACAGGTTAACTTGAAGATCTTGGGTAGTTTGCTAGAAAATGAATACAATTCCTTGAGAATGGTTCTCTTTTCCCCTCCACCAATCCTCAGGTTCCTGCCTTGGAATGGACAGCTGTGTGCTGGCTGTGAAAAGGGATTATAAAATACAAATCTGCATATGGATTTTTATGAACATCTGCTGTACAATAGAACTTTGGATCTGATACAAGATTTCAAAAATATAAAACAAAACTACTATAAAAGTAGGGGGCATTTCAGCAGCATTCCTTACAGAAAGCTGCTTGTCGCAAAGATGATTCCTTGCTATTGTCTGGAATTAACTCTGTAAATTTTTTTCTTCATCTTGCTGGATTCACTGGGCTATTTATTCTTCAATGGCAAATGTCATGTGACAAAACATCCCAGGAGTCTCTATGAAGAGAACAGAAACCCCATGACATCAAACCAATCAAGGAGGGAGGACATGGCAGTAGTAAAGGCCGAGTGTCCAGCGGTGTAACTGCTACTGCGAGCTGGCCCTCTCCAGGACGTGGAAGTCGTAGTGCTTCTTGCTGGTTCTCAGGCGGAACTTGCTCACTGAGGTACTGCTCTGTCTCTTGAGCGCGCTCTGTGCGGCCGCCATGGTGGGGAAGGTGGCCAGAACCGTGTAGGTGGACGCCAAGTCCCCGGCCCGGGGTGGCTCTGTGCCCCCACTGCCGTCCCCAGCGCCGCAGAACCGCCGCTGCTGCGTCTGCAGGCACTGGGAATCCCTCAGCCACCGGATCTTGGCACCCACTTTCAACAGTTCCCCAAAGAGTTTCTCTGCTTCCATACGAGTTATGCCTTCTGGCAGTTCAGTAATTTCTAGAACTTTTCCCACAACTGAAAGGAAAAACAGTGAATCTAAATTGGTCATTGCACTTAATGATACAACACCCACAGTGGAAAATGACTTATTTCATACTTGTATTTCCAGTTGGCTGATACCAAATCTGCTTTGCCTTCCTCATATTCTGGAGAGCCTTTGGTCTCACAGTTAGCACTGCTTACAAATACAATTTGCTTATTTGTACAAGCGTGCAAATAAAAGCAGGAAATACAAAAAGGGTCCTCAGAACAAAGAGGGGAAAATAAGAAAATCATCAACAACTCATTTTACTGCAGGTTTGAGAACTCACTATAGCATCTCGCTGGCCTTGCCTGGTAACTCTTCACACATCACCATGCCAAAACAACTAGTCTGTCTTCTCTCCAAAAAAATCCTCTCCACTAAATCATTAGAAAAAATGGATTTATATGTAACTTTCTTTGAAGAGCTGACAGTAGATAACACTTGCAGCAAAAATTCCTTCCAGTAAAGGTATGAAGATAGATGCCATCAGATTTTATTTGAATGACATCTTTACCAATTCCAAGGCGCTGATCTGTAGATCTCCTAGTATGTCCCCCAAATCCATGTGTTAATATATATTAGAAAGGGAAAAACTTAAAAAAAAAAAGCAACTCTAAAAAGCACAAACTAATTTGTGGTTTATGTCAAATTTCACTTGTTATACCAGTAAAAGGAAGCAGGAGTGTGTATAATTAATATTTAACGTAACAATATCATAGAACTTAGGTCCAGTAAACTGACAAACTTGATCTTTCTTTTAGTACTCTGCAATCCTGAACTTCTCTGGTCTTCTCTCCAGCCTTCAAAGCTACACTTCTCCCATTTAACCTCCCTTTCCTCCTCTCTCCAGATCGTGTCTGCCTCTCCCTCCTTATGTTTCCAGTGTTTGCCATGTCTGTTCCTGTGCAATTACTCTTCACTCTGGCCCTTCTCACCTGTGCTTTTCTTGTACATTCCCAGCCCATCACCATAATTCATTTTTCTGGAGGACTGTGTCAGTCAGAAATTCCATACCTGGTTCTCCTGCACCGAGATCTGCTGAAGCAGCCTTCTTTGCTGTTTTTTTTCCCCTGTTCCCATGTCTGTTTCCAGGCTGACACTGGAAAGATTGACATAAAGGGTGTACTTAAATAACAATCCATCTTAAAATTTCTAGTCAGCTCAGTGAAAAGCAGTGCAGAGGAATGTCTGGAAAAATAACCTGCACTACCACGGGACAGAGAAGGTTTTCCCATCCAGTTTTAGTTATTGCATTTTATAATCCTACAGTCAGGCACATTCAATCCTTCACTACAGAAGAAAGAGAGGCAATGATGGGGGGGAAAAAAAAATCACCTTAAATCATCTTGGAAGAACATGCCCCTGCCCTAGTCATCACATCCTCTAGCTGGCATTGGGTAGAACTGAGCAAGGTAGAGGCAGACGGGGTCTGCGTGTCCCAAAAATTATATGGACGGGAAGACTTTTCAACTTTGCTAACACCAATATTTTGGGTTTGTTTTTCTTATAAGGAACAAACCCACTCTTTGTTCAGAAATTACTGCATGTATTTTGTATTTTTTTAGAAATGGTTACTTGAATAAAAGAAAATCCTTTTAGCAAAGGGTCCCCTTTAGATTTTTGGAATAAGCTATAGTGAATTGCTTAAAATAAAAAAATCCATTATCTACATTGTGCCTAAAAGCCAAAGTTCATATAAATGTTTCTCACTTTTTTTTAATACAACAAACAAGAACAATGGGGAGTATAGACACAGAATAAAACTTATTGCAAAGCAAGCACCTTCCACTCAATTACTCTGCAAGTGCAGTAACACATTCCCCTATTCAAGATGGTTGTAATGGTAGTCTTGAATTGTTTTTTTTTTTCATTGTTGCCATGAGATTGTTCTCTTTTAATACCTGTTGGCTTGTTACTTGTCCACGTAACAAAGATGGATTGTACTGCAGGGGTTGGCCAAGCAATGGGTATCTGGCATCTCCTTAAAGAGAAAGGTAATTAGAAGGGTTTTTCTGTTACAGGAAATCTTCCTCCAAGTCCCTCTCACACTGAGTATGTTACACAGAAGAGAAAGCAGAATTGCTGTGCACAAAGCTGAGTGTCTGGCTGGGCTAACTCAGAGCTGCCCTGATTCCATCAGTGTCAGTCAGCCACATCCTGATCCCAAGGTGAAAAGGTACAAGCTTTTTGGTATTTAGGGATTACACTCAAAGTTTTTCTTCACTGCAGTCTTAGATAAGTCCTTCTGTTTCAAAATGAGCTTAATAAGTCTAAAGCTCCTCTCAGCATGCTAATTTAGTCATTTTCATGGTTATAGCCCTGATTAGAGCCAGGTCTCTCTTCACACTCCTATATGTTACAAGGATCCACAAAGACAATGCACTAGACAATGCACTTTCAGTGATCACAGCAGATTGAGGGAGCTAAGAGGTGTGCTTCAAACAGGCCACCTGGAATTTTTACATCATCAGAATACAAAGCAATGACAAAGACTGTGCAACAGGTAAGACAAAGACAAGAAAATAAGGTTCTCTTTATCAATAAGAGAGACATACAGAATTTTCTGTAAGTTTTGATTTAAAGTAAATCTTTCTGTAAAACGGACTTGTTAATTTTGAGTTTGGTAATTTTACCAGGATGCTTTTACTCACTGACAAAGAGGGTTTATATAATTTTTTTTAAACATTATCTACTATCCCATCTCAGTGAAAACTCCCCATTTTCTGTCTTTCTGTTGACATGGCAGCAGAGGATTGAAATTCTTCTACAAGGAATTTTTTGTGTCTTTGGCTGGGTCCTATCTGAAATACTAACTGAGGTACAGTCCTGGCTAGAGGCTCTATCCCATCATGCTTGTTGTTCTACAGAGGAATGAAGAGTACATGCTTAGGCAGTGGTTTGATTCAGTGCATTATCAACTAATGATTTATGGTTAAGACTTGAAGCTAAATTCTAGCAAACATTTTATTAATATTTTCAATGCTGAAATGGGAAACTTAACACTATGAGAAAGTCAATGTGTTATGGAAACTCACACTAATGAGATGAAAAGCCTTTGAAGATATGGGGGACAGTATCAGTACAGAGTGATAAGGTGAAATTTTAAATGATGCTTGACTAAATAATTTTGGTGATTCTGCTTCAATAGCAATACTCCTAAAGTGAGCCATGCTCATCAGAAAATCCTCATACAGCTTCTATTATAAAACATTCACATAGAAACCACACACACATTTTAGTTAACTAAAAACATACCTTGTCCAGGGACAAAAGGTCTAGAAAACTGGGACACAATAGAAAGAGGTGTCAGTGTGGGACGGATGTTCTTCATGTTTGACAGCTGGGCTGGTGCTGGTGATTGGGCCGGTGAGGTGACAGGGCTGCCCAGTTGAGGACTATGCTGCAACTGGAATAAATGACATGTTAGGGTTTGAACAGGCTGAACAGCACCCACAGCCTTCAAAGACTTAAATGAAGTTAAAATAGCTCTATTAAGTATCATCAGAGCAAGATTTTTATTCCCCAGAAAGAACTTTTGAAAAAATACAGAATTTATGCATATTTTAAGTCATCCTGGAGAAGCAAACCAGCGGCTCCTACCTGTGCAGCACCGTCTAAAGTGCTGAGTTCCGTGGCCTTGTGCCCGCGGGGGTGATCACAGTAGTACTTGCCGGGTTTCCTCTGCGGAGGTGACGGGTTCCGCGGCGCGGCACTGCCGGGCACGTTGAGCTGCATCATTACCACTCCCCCGGCGGGCGGTGGCGCTGCGGCTGCAACACAAGGAGCCACAGGGCACAGTCAACACTCCCGGCACGGTTCGCTTAGCACAACACACAGGAAAAGGGGAAGTAACACAAGGATTGTGCTAAACAAGTTTTGCTAAAGAAGCTGCTGATTCTAGAAAACTGGAGCAGTATCTTCTGTACAATTACATTGCCACTATCAGCTACATCTGCAGTAGTTAACTTGGAGAGGGCTTCCCAGAACAAGAGATAGTGGAACCACTGAAACTCATTGCTGAGGATATTTCTGAAAGAAATCACTATTTCTTAGTAGGTGACAGTATTCAGCATTCACTGCAGCTTCTGTCAGAGCCATGTGTTGCAGAATGTGATATTAAGCGAAAATATTTAAAAACAGAAGTTTCCTAGTTAGTTTTACATGATGTACAGCAATGCACTCAAAATGTTTTCTCTGATAGGATGACATATATCAGAAAGGCCTGGGATCAACCTTTAGTCTAGGCACGCTTACCCTCACTTACAAGTTCTCTCTAGGAATGCTTTTCTGGGCAGATACTGCAAACTGAACCCAACACCCTGTCCCACTTGGGTACTGCAGTAGCCACAGAAACACCAGAGGCAGGGGAGAACACCTGAACATCCAGGACTGTTCCACAAGGTTTCATGCCAGGAGCTGTGAGGAGAGGCTGCCCAAGAGACAAACCATCTCCCCTCTCTGCCCCAGGTAATTTATATAATGTCCTTTTTATTTGTAAATGGTTGTTTGCAATTTCTTTCTCTGCTCTACCCACTGTTTACAGCATTTCTCAGAAACCACAATTAAAACACAGGGTTTAAACATTATTTAATCATCCATCTTTAAAGCAGCATTCTGCAATTTTCTCAATTTATTGCCACATCAGAGCATCAGTGAGGAGCAGTTAGATACAGATTATAAAATGCATTCATCTGGTGTTTTTCATAATGGACTATTGTTGTCACTACCCCTGGGCTCCACAAAAAGAGACTTCTTCAAAAATTAAACCAAACAATGCAGAATAAGGAACGCACAACATTAAAACTACGTTAGCTTTTGTAAATTGTATTTGGAAGTATTTATGATATGGGTAACTGAATTACTAATGTTTTCACATCTATACTTTCTTTTTAATGGCAAGAAGTTTTACCCATGTGTTACAGATTGCAACTGAAGCATCAGATATCTGGCCAGCTTTAGCAGAGTATATAAGTTAAGGAGTCCCTGCAAGAGCCACCTTGTGAATATTTCTGTTTTATTGCACAGCAGAATAAAATACAAGTCTGTTTATGACTGCTACATAATCAGAATAATATACAACACAACAGTTTTCCACTGGTAAAGCCATAAACTTATCTAGTCCCTATGTGTAAACCTGGGACACCTATACACCTATATACCCACTACATTTAACACACAAAAATGGGTTTCATTTTACTATTCTATGCATATATTTATATGCATTATAAATTACAATCATTTACATCTTACCAGTTTATATACAGTATTTCATTCTGCAACACTCTAGCATACTCTTTTTGACTTAGCTCTGTTCTGTGAGAACACCCAACAATAAACATATTTGTCTTTTGAAACATTTACAGCACCATCTCTACAAGAGTGTCAATCTGAAATGCAATTTAAACTGCAAAAGAAAACTTTATACATTCAGAAAACTTTGTTTTTTCTTTTGCTTCTAGTACCCCAGCATTTCAGTAAATGAAAATAAATGGAGTTATTTTCCTAAACAAGCATCCTGACAAAATGAAGTGTCACACAGTGCGTAAGTCAGTTTGCAGACACTTTATGACCTGACATATCCCGTGAGAGGGGACATGCAGAAATCCTTCAAAGCCTCCCCAGATTTACAGTCTGGTCCCCTGTAACACATCTCTGCTACTTGTCTGTGCACCTACCTGCTCATTGGCCCTACCTCAGAGGCCTTGATTCAGCATCTCAGTGCCTTTACTTATTGAAAAGCGCAGGTTTTGATTTGTTCTCTCAGAATTTGCTCCCCCTCCTCATAGTGGGCTTCCTCCTTCCTGAAATTTCCTTAAACCACAGTTTACAGGTCTGAACCAGGCCATGAAAACTGCACAAAACCAGCACTTTCAGCATAGATTGAGAAGGCAGAAAAACAAACTAGTGCGAGGCCCACTTTATACATTCTGAAATTACAATCTTCCAGAATTAAAGACAAATTTGAAGCAAAACGGAAACAAAACCAAACCTGCCCACAAACTGCTAATCCAGCTATCTTGCCACTTAACTGCACGCTATCTATTTACTAATAAACAGGTTCTAAAAATGCCTTAGAGATAAATGTTTGTAAGAACACCACATCTGTAGCAGAATGTAGGTCATTGATCTAGGGTTGTTTAATCTAGTGCTTGCTTGCAAAATACTGAGATAGCAGAGTTTGAGATAATCCCTTTTTTACCAACCAAGCCTCTAATGTATCAAATTCCCTACTGGTAAAATAAAGACAGTGCCACTGTGGTCACAGGATTGTTCCGTAATCTCTTGTTTGGAGGCTAACTCTAGTGCTCTTATTTTCCTGACCAGTCCATCAATTTTATGGTTAGACCTTCAGAGTTTTAAGTGTTTGGATATTAACATTTATAAAGGTTTCATGGATTGACAAGCTCTATGTCAACACTGCTTTCAAACACATTGAGGCTTCTATTTACACACCTTTTAAAAATTACCCAAGTATTTTGTAGATCAAAACATTCTGAACCTAAGTGTTTCTGCTGAGTAACATTTACCTGCTGAAGGTGGCCTCCAGGCCACCCCCATGCAGCCATTGTTTCACTTAAGTTCCACATTATCATTTTAAAAGATACAATAATAGCAATTCAGATGAAGAATTTAAAAATCAGAGATGGCACTCAAGTTGCAGTTGTTCTAGCAGTTAGCCATGAAACCAATCTGAAAATTTACAGTAAGTTCTAGACAGAATGGCTTAGATGAAAATCCCAATAAAATATACCTTTTTTTGGCTGCATGATGGAAAGACCAGTGGGTGAACTTTTACATGATGAGGGTGGAGACACTATGCTGTAGTGCACAATGGAAGCAGCCTGCTGTGGCTTTGACTTGGATGAAGGTGGCAATAATGTAGGAGGTGATGGCTTCTGACTTGAATGGTTGCTATAAACTATGAAAGTAAAAGCAGTAAATAAGGCTGCCATAAAAACAAAACCACCTCACACAGCTTTGAAGTACTTTCGACTTTCCAGCAGGTCACAAAGCTACCCCAGAACGCTGAGTTTCCAAACTCCCCTCAAGACCTCTTAAGAAAATCACTGCTCCTACTCTATTAACTGATATCTAGACCGCTTCTTGAGTAGAAGAGCCAAGTAGGCTCCTTCAAGTATGTACCTCACTCCTTCTGTCAAATAGAAACCCAAATTTCAAAATTTTCAGACCTATCTGGTTATTCAGGAAAGGATGGAAGTGATTCTGCTGCCAATGGCCAACGTATGGTTCCCATGTCTGTCTCAACTCACCAGTAGACATGCAAGGCATTATGATGTATGTTATTGGATTTTAAGAAAGTAACTTGAGATATTTCAAAGATAAAAAAATTTGACATTTCAAATTAAACTGCTTCAGGGTTAAAAATGGAAAAGAAATTCAAAAATGGAACAAGAGAGGAAATAGAATACAGCAGTTAATTCTAAATCAAACCCTTAATAGCAAATATCCAATCACCCAGCATAATAATTGGTAGACATTTTTTAAGCTTATCAATAGACACTTTATTCCAACCTGCACACTGCTGTCCTTGAAGCTGCTGAGAGTTGCATGGCGATGATGTTCTAGGAAACTGTATCTGCTCTGATCCAGGAGGCTGCAGATATCCTACGGATGAACTGTAATAACAAAAAAAGAACATGACTAACAGGCATTTATGCTACACTCATTTAATCACGACTTCTGCGTTTGCTGTCTACATGTACTGCAAATCACTGAGCTTTTGTTAATTTAAAATCAGTAATATTCCCACCTACCCCTGAATTCACTCATTCTTCAGAAGACTGAAGTTTCACACCTCTTCCTTAGCAAAAACACATGCCCTGCCTACACTGAGAAGCTGTACTAATTCACCTCTTTTGATATACTATTTTTGTGTCCATAGCTCTGTATCAGCATAAAGATATGCAGAATAATAATAATAAAAAGACAATTTGTTGTCTTGCTCACTTAAGCAGGATTGGGTCTCAGCTAAGTGAATACCCACAGCCCCTGCCATGAGATTTGGGATGCAGACCCTCAGCTGTGGGCTGGTCCTGGGCAGCTGGTTCAGCACACCAAAGCATACAGCTCTGCTCCAGGGTCCACTGACACAGCCCAGAGAGGAGAGGGCTTTTCCAGCGGGGGGTGGGAGAAGGAACATGACTCCAGGGGATGAACAGCCATTCAGTTGTTTGCAAACTGTAGGAAAAGGATGACTTTAGAAGTTTATTTATGCCAGGTAGTTTTTCAGGGTAATCGGGGGAAAAACAGGTAACACACATAGATTCTATTATACCACTAATGCTCAGCCAGAACATCAGGTTGGTGGACCATAATCAGAACAGTGCTTATAGAATCCTGTACTAACAGATAAACATTCTGAGAAAAAATCAATTCCTTCAAATTGTGGGGAAAAAAAGTAGGTTTAATCCTCTTGGACCTACTATTTTTACCTATGTTGTCAAAACTTTGTTCCATCCTTTGTCCCATAGTTCACTTATATAATTTTAAGATTCCCTTCCATTAAAGCAGACAAAATCAAGTGAAAACTAACACAGATGCTCTCACACAGCTTCTGATCTGCCTACTGATTCTAGTTTTCAGCAGTGACCTGTAGGTTTGACACTTTCAGCTCCTGCAGAACAGCATTCTGCTTTCCTTGTTCAAGTGTTGCAACATAACTATTCTGATGAAAGCAAGATGCTGTCATTAGTTGCTAGTTTGATCTGAATTCATAATAAATGAGAGGGACATTCTAAATTACACAAAAGATCAAGCAATCAAACTTAATTCAAAAGAAGTCTGGGATTATGCCTACCTGTGACTTCAATGAATCTCAAATATAATAACTACAGAAAAGGATTAAAAAACCTTCAGATACAAAGAACAAGAATTCAGATTTAAGCAAGTGAAGCCATGTGGCGATGACAAATACTGCTGAAGTCTCTGCACTCTCAAAAGGATGAACAAGCTTCATACTGTTGCGGCTTGTTTAAAAGCTTCCAGGTATTTTTAAATGCTGCTCATTTCTAAGTTCAAAAAACTAGGGAAAGAAAAATTTGTAGCAAGCATTAATCCTAATGAATTCTCCTAGGTACTTGCCTATCTGTTCTCAAATAGACTTTGGGCTTTGGGGACACAGATGTATATTCAGGGAGGGCTGTACATGCAGACCAAATTGCTGCTACCAAGGTAGGTGAAAAAAAAAGAAAAGAAAAAAGCTTATTTATCAAACAAAAACCAAGTTTCTATACTTGTTTCATAGCCAGCTTGGTGCCAGCAGGCCTCATCTACAACACAAAGCAAGCTAAGCTTTTTCCATACAAAGTTCCAAAAAAGAAGTCACTCTTTTTCTGGAATTCCAATTATTTTTCCTCTACACATTATTAATGTAATATCTTTGACAAAACCAGTGAATATAGATAGTCATCTTAAATATTACTGCAGAAAGACTGAGCTGCTGAACACACTGGTGTTTCATGGGTAAGAAAAGGAATGCAGAAAATTTAAGAGATGGAACTGCGCTAAAGTATTGCTGGAAGTGCTATGGAGACAACGTTTTCCAGTCCAACAAGTATGTCACAGTTAAAGCAGTATGGGTTGTTTCACTTAATTGCATACGAGCAAAAATAAAGAGAGTGCCTGTAAGTCTGCCTTTGAAACAATAGCTTTAATATCTGCATTACTAAAAGCAGATCCTGTCAGTTCTTACAAAGCCACTAAGCCCAGCTGCTAAGAAATCAAGTATCACTTAAACTCACCTTAGATTATTCTGTTGACCTGATGGAATGACACTGTAGTAGACTGGCATTCCTGTGGTGGGCAGTCCTTGACTGGACTGACTGGGAATTATGACAGGCTGCTGATATGTCTGCTGGGGCACTGCTTGGGAACCTTGAGGCACCGAAACCTGCAATGGGCAACACAGTAAGAGCTTCTGCAGACAATGTTTCTTTCTGACTCTTGACCATCACCCAGTTGATACAGGACTTTAAAAAAAAAACAGCAGGAACTGAAAGATCCCTTGGAGTTCTCAAAATCCAGAAGAATAGTGGTAACAGTAGTTAAAATAACAATATTAAAAAAATTATTTAAATCTTCTTCCCCCAAAATGGAGATGTTGGCTCCAAGGGACTCCATGAATCAACAAGATATTTTCTCTACAAGAGAAAGTGGGGTGGTGGGAAGGAAATGTTCTGAGCTTTTCTTCCCCACCCTCTGAATTGGGGAAGGAAACCTTATGAACTTTTCTTCCCCACCCTCTGAAACGCAACTGACCCAGCACTTGGCTTTCAACAGGACTAGAACTTGTGCACTTGTGACAGACTTTCTTCTCACTTCAGTTGTGGGTTTGTATTGTTTAACTTCTACCCCCAAAGTCACTTTGACACCTGCTTGCAGCTTTCTACCATTTCTACCACAAAGCAATGGACTTAAAGAAAACCCCAACACTCAAACCCACAGAAGAGTCATTGGAAAGTTTTGAATACATTACCCACCTGATAAGATGGCACTGAGGGATATGGAACAATCACACCTTGAATTTGATTCCCAATGTTGTTGTGTTGGCCACTGACTAGATTTTGATTCTGAGACTGCTGAACTCCAACTAAACCCTGGTAGTTTTGCTGCTGGTTGGGCAAAATCTGGTAACCTGAAATTATACATTTAAATCTTACTTTGAAATAATGAACACATTTTAAGCACAGTTGCCTATGTGAAAATACATATGTAGCATTTTCCAATGGCTTGTTTAATCTGGCAACTTCACAACAGTTGAACTTATCATGCATATAAAAAGAAGCCAACATTAAAATTAATAGATTTATTCATCTAGATTCAGCATGAAATAATATCCATACTGTTTGCAAGGCTGCTCTCACATGCACTATTCACTTACACTCTGGGTTACATGCATTAACACCTTGATTTGACAGGTGAAAGCTGAAAGCACTTGAACAAAGCATGCTAGACAGGATCAAACCCAATTCATTGTCTGGTATTGTGAACAAGGCCATTCCAGGTACTTTAGTTTGTAAATTCTACATATGCAAAATTCAGCTTGTACCTGAGGTGCCCCAGGGGTCAGAGCATCATGACTGCAATTCAAAACTAAATCGGACTTCAGGAAAATTTGCATAAGGCATGTGTGCAAATCTTCCAAAGGGGCCATTTCTACTGAAATCTGTAATGCTAAAACCAACTGGGGACTGAGAAAAATCTTCCAAGTTCAAGTCACGTTGGTACATAGTGGAAGACATTTTATAGTCAAAATTATCTTAAGGATACAAAGAAAGATTTTCATGTTCACTCCTCTATAGTGTGTCTAAAACAATTTGTTATTGCTTAAACTGGTATTCTCTCCTATCTTTCAAAAATTGCCTAAAAAACCCCATACCACCCCAAAACCCCAACCAAACCATCCCAAGCATGAGTGCCAAACAGGAAATCTGTGCATTTATAAAGTCCAACCTAAACCCCCCTTTTCCTCTTTTTTCAAAAAGCATATAGCAGGTAACTGCTACCATGATCCAAACACATGCAGAACACAAGTTCTTTTTGTCATGTTCTATCATACAAGTGTGCACTACTTACCACGTCAGCAAAACCCCATCACAGTCAGTGTTTCTGAGACAAAGCCAGTTATCCCTCCAGAATAACAAAACTGGGCTTGTCAAGATGCACTGACGGCAAGAAGAGTCTGTGTTTGAGTTGGACACATTCACAGCCCACTGACCTTGACATTCCCCATGCTCCCTACCTTGGCATGGAACTATAATAGAGCAAATTTAGCTGCAAAACTCACTTGGGTTTTCTTTAAACTCTGCTAAAAAAAGGCTTGGTCTATTCTGAAAGTAATTCAGTTAACATAAAACACCTTTTTGTGAGCAGCACCCACCGATGTTCATTGATTTCATCCATGCGGGGTACAATGAACATTGTGCACTAACAGCCTCAGCAGGCTCTCTATAGAAATTGCAACAATGAACACTAAAAGAAGACTGTTAATATAATCAAATATTGCTTCAGAAAATTAAAGGGAAGAAGGTTCAGTTTGTTAAAACCAAGACAGCTATTCATTAGAAACACACAACACTATAAATATTTTCAGAGGACTAGACAAAACTTCAGAACAATACACGGTTGAAGTAGGATTAGTACTTAGAATTTTTAATAACTTAAGTTTGAACTGTGCACAAAATGCCCTTCATATCTGTAATAAACAAGATGCTTCAACATACTTTGTTGCAAAATGATCTATGGCCCCTAAAAAGCAGCAGAATGAGAAGTTGTGGTGTTGACAGACCCAATCAGTGCACCTGCAGTCTGAACCCCTCATGTCCCAGAAATTGTAATGGACCTGTGAGTAGTTCTGCAGCCTTTTCTGGCACTTCCAAAGACAGACACAATCAATTCTGCAAGCAGAGGGAACTGGAACAATACAAATCGGCTGCCACGAAGGTTCCCCAGAGCGTTCCAAAGAATGCTCTATTTTTAGCTGCAATTTCACCTCTGCATAGAGTGGGCTGACAGAAATGCAACACTCAGCACAAACCCCACACGTGCCACAGCAGATTGTCCCATTACACAGAAATACTCTGAAACTGGAGGTAAAAAAAGGAGCAGGTTTCTTAATATTTCCATAATTCAAAAGAAATCGCAGTTAATATAAGAAAGTTAACTTACAGAATATAGAAATACATTTTCTGAATAATGCATTAGGAGTGAGAAACAGTGTTCATTCAAGAACAGAAAAGCAAGTACAACCACTTGGTTAACAAGCAGGGAGTTGATGAGCTTGGTTATAACTATTAAACTACAGCTACTGTTATAACTGGAGTAGTTTTATTCCCTGCTGTGAAGCAGAAGGCAGTTGATGTTCCTACAGGAACTGTAGTTCAGATAAGATTTTTAAACAACCTGTAGTTAGGCCTCATGGTAACGGGGCTCACATTATCATGGCAATCAGAAATGCCTTTTTCTTAAGTAGAATTTTCTCCTCCCAACATCTTTTGGGCAATGAAAGCATTTTTATTAAAAGTGAACCCCCCCAAGTATTTCACCTGAAACCCCTTTAAAAAGGAAGCCAGGAAGCAGCTGAAAAAGAGACCGGTTCACTGTGAGAAATGTAAACCTCTCAGACAGTGTTACGGCCCCGAATCCAACAGCTCATCAATAGTCAGGCCACTCCTCAACATTAGACCAGAAGTGGCTCCAGTTGCCATGCTCTCAGCAGCTGTCATCTTTTATCTGAATTTGTGTTTGCAAAGTTATTTCGTAGTTAGTAACCACTTTCTGAAATGAATAAACCCCATGGCTTTTATATAATGCAAGATTTGTAACTCTCATTTTTGCCCAGGCACTTTGCTGTATGAGCCAAGTAACGTGGTGCCTTTGGCTCAGAACCACACATCGCTAATAAGCATCAACCACTTCAGGTGTAGCTTTGTGTCAAATTAATACAAATATCAGTGGTTTAAAGTAAATTAAAAGAGAGAGAATTTTCAAATACACCATCTTATGAGGTGTTTCCAGAACAGATAACATGACATGGAACCATCTATTTCTAAAATGCTGATTCAAATTTGCCTATAAAGCATTAAATGAGCCAGCAAAGGCCACAGAGCAGTTGGGAGATTTTCAGTTAAACACTAATTATGCAGTTTCTGGTAAGATCCTTCATTCTCCATTAGTGCTGGTAAACACCAAGTAACCAAACACTGAATAGAATTATTGGCTGGACTATCCCCATACTACATAAACATGATCCCTTGATGTCAGAGTGCAGGTACAAAACACATGACCAAAGCAGTAAAGCAGCTGTCTGCACAGCTTGCTTATTTTATTTCTTTCAGGACAGAGAGGGAGTTTATCTGCTGACACTTTTCACCCGCAGGCAGTGAAATTCAATTAAAATATAAAGAACTAAAAACATACAAGAAAGGAACTTACCTAATAGCAACCCGTTCATCCCTTTGCATCTTATCACCCATGCTTTCCAATTCAGACTGGTTTGTTTGGGTACAAATGTACAGTGAGCTCTCTGAGTTAGGGAGTTTGTGTGCTATTCACACAGGGTGTCCCTGCAGTGGGAAGTAATCCCCCTTGAGCCTCAGACTTTTTGCTATTAAGTAGTCTAGGTATTAAAAATTCTGAGGAAGGAAAGCAGGTTGTGTAATACAGTTGGGTAACACATCTCTAACACCAGTGGATAACACAAGTTGCAAAACCAAGAAATTGCTTCTCCTTTGAAAAAAATCTTTGTGAACTGCACCCTGAATAACCCCAACAAGTGTTGCTACTATTGGAGCACTTCCTAGAAGAAGTGCAGAAGAGGAGCTATCCCTCTGACATTCTACTTCATAGGACATAAATAAATCCAGTTAATATTTGTAAAAGCTAATCTTTCATCCTGTTTCTGTAGAGCAACACATATTTGGGGCAGGGGGAGGAATTAAAAAAGACCTTCCTGAAGGAAACTCAGAAGGATGTTACGTATTCAACTAAGAGCTGGTATAAAAGCCTGGTCTTTAAGGATCTCTGCCTCCAAACATCACTAGTTACTTCTGAAAGTTTTGACCATGAGTCAAGACATTACTGAGAAGTAAATTTGTTTCAGGAATACAAATCTTATTGAAAAAGTCGTAACAATATTTAGACAGATTGTCAGAATAATGGTAGCTACAGTTAAAATTTGTAAGGGAAAAAAGACAACAAGAAAGGAAGGAGATGGAAATGAAGCTTGCTAACATTCACAGAAAGGTAACTCAGACAGTTGAAAAGTCTTTACTAAAATAGGTAACCACGTAAGTCTCATTACATATTCCATCCAATACCCTGATATCTTTAATCATAGGACAGAAAGACAGAGTAAAACAGTATCACCAATATCTTCTGCACAGCACTCTTTTCATGCCACAGCATCTAAGATTAGTGTCTTCAGCTTAGAACTTTCAGTTCAGGTACATCTCTGCAATGTTACATCATTTAAAGGTACTAATTCATCTTACTTTGCAAGTTACTCAAGTTAGTAGTTACTAAGTTACAATTTTTTAAAAATTACTAACTTCTAAATTTTAAAAATCCTGTAATTAAAGTTACAGCATGAGCCACTCAAAGGAATGGCTCAAATGCCAAGTTTCATGCACAAGTGACTCAAATTTTTCCACCTTAAGTTAGTTACGCTTTGTATTCTACATCTGAACTTCTATTTGATTTGAAATTTTACAGCAAAGTAAGTTTAAAAGGAAAAAGCAGGAGAAAAACCACATGAAGTGTTCTAATGAAATGCTGGAAGAGTTGAACAAACCTGTCTGCTGGCCAGGCTGTGGCAGGGCCTGGTTCTGCTGCGTGCTGTAATGGACAGAAACAGGGCGGTACTGTTGGCTGGAGTGCGGGTACTGGTTGGGGGTACAGTAACAAGGTGGCATCTGAAAAGGAACAATCAGAGGTTTACTACCTGCATGCAGCTCTAGAGAAGGCAGACATCTAAATGCAAAATGCATAAAACAAAGATCCAAAACTTATTAAAAGGTGCAATGGATGTTAAATAGTTCAGCGATTCAAAAGTCACTTATACTACATAAATACCCTCTTTAACAGCCACTTTCTCTACTTTCCTTGTAAAAGGAACACTCCAATTTCCACCAAGAGGCATTTGAGAGACAAGAAAACTATGCAGAACATGAGTTTTACCAGCTGCAAGTAAATAGGAAAACCTGTGTGACTGTTGCTCCTCAAGTAAACGGAAGTCATTCATTACAAAACACCCCAGAAAAACCCCAACCCCTGAACAAAAGCACAGAGCTGCAGTTCTGCAGGGAGCCCCAGACCACATGAAAAGGTCCCGAGTAGAAGAGCAGGGTCAGTTTTTCACTGCAGCTTTCGGGAGGCTGGAAGGAGCCGTGGTACCTGTGGCACGGGCTGCTGCACGTATCCCTGCTGCGGGAGCACGGGCTGCGCCACGGGGTGGCCGGGGCCCGAGTAGGCCGGGGCAGGCGCGGGCTGTGCCGAGGGCGCTGCGGCGGGGGCGGCAGTGAGGATGTAGCCGGGCTGCTGCGGCGCCTGCAGCACCACGCTGGGCTGGAACAGCGCCGGGGCAGGCTCGGCGCCTTCGGCCGGGGGCTGCCGCGCCAGGCTCAGGTGGCTGAACTGCGATCCCAGGCTGTCTTGCTGCAGTCGTGGGAAAAACAGGAAAAAATACATTTGCAAATGCACATTCAAGGAAAAAGAAATAAAATAGCCAAATACCTCAGTAAGTTTCAGACAGCATGTCTCACATTACTGTGCATTAGCAACGGCAGCCAAAGAACAACGGCAAAGAAGATGGAACAGTAGCAAATTATCTTCAGGGCTGACAGCAGGAGAGAACATCCCATGTTCAGACTTCACTATTTTCACTGCAAATATTTTGCCTTTTGGATTACATCTGCCTTTATCTACTTATAGTGAGAACCCATTTGTCAAAAAGAAAGTTCAGAATTTGTGTCACTAACATTTTCTGACTGGACTCCAAAACTTGAGTGAAAACATCTAACCCCAGTTAAAATAGCAGGATGCATTAGTACTGCTGAAGTAAATTTTTGGTTTTGAGAGCTTAACGTAATAAGGTTCCAATCCTGAGTTACAAGGTACATTCCTCTAACTTAGCTATTATTCTACATGCAAAGATTAATTATCTTTTCATCTGAAACCAAGTAACAACAGAGAAAAATGTGTTCCAGTGATTACCCTCTATCTGTGTTTTATTAACATCTGAAAGGATGCCACTGATTGCACTGAGCACTGCAGGAGTCCTGTGGAATCTGAAACTTCTGTTACTGTAACCCCAAGCTCCTTCTCTTTACAAGCAATTCAGCATCAAATTAGCAACATCCTGAAAATTAGAAGTGATCACTAACTAGTATTGCTTTTTTTTTTCTTTTTTTGCTAAACAGGAAGATTTGGTTCATATTTCAAAAGTGGACTCTCCAAACATGCAGGAACATTAAAATTATTTCAAGACCACTTGATTTTCTCTTAGATCATCCTGAAGATAGAAATTAATCAAGAAAAAGTACGTGCAAGCTCCATCTTTTGCTGATTAGCTACATTCACATTTTATGATGTATTTTTTTAGTTTCCAAGCTAAAGATATTAATTACTGCCGGAAATATGAATTTGCACCTAAAACTTTATTTAGAATAAATACCTTTAGTATGTATTTAGTACATCTTTAAAAACCTTATTTCCATTAGATAATAATCTCACTTTGGTATTTCATTCCTTAATGGTGCCTATTAAATGCAACTATAATGCTTTTCTACTTTGGATTTTACATTCTGCTTTTCCAAATCCTGAGTTTAGGGAGGAGATTCTGCATGTGAGTTTATCTTAGCTCTAAATGTGTCTGAAGGATAAACCCAAGCCATACCACACTGATTTCTGTTACATTACTAGCGTAAGTAAATTCTGATCTGGTCAGTTTGTCCTGCAGTGACATGTATGGTACAAGCAGGATTAAACCCTGGAACATGGCATTCCCAATAAATGGAGAAAGCACACTCTCCTGATGCCAACTACAGAGGTGTTACACTTGGATTGCAATCCAAGACCGTCAATCCTTTTCATTATGTTACATAAGCTACCATCAGCAGGAATACATTTTTGAAACTGCCAGGGCACTTAGTATTTGAACCCATTTCCTGAATGTGAAATGCTTTGAAATTACTACAAACCTGGAAGGAGTTTCCTTCTCTGCTTTAGCGCCTTCTCAAACTCTCAACTTCAGAAATGACATCCCTATTGACTTCAGCTAAAACTGTATTTATTATAAGACATTTCTGATTAATGTTGAAAATTAGCTATTGAACACTGTGGTGAGTTAACCTGGGCTGGCTCCTAAGTGCCCACCAAGCCACTCCATCCCTCCTCTAATCCTTAGCAATACAGGGGGAAAAAATATGATGAAAGGCTTATGGGTCAAGAAAAGGTCAGGAAGATCATTCACCAATTACCATTACAGGCAAAACAGATGCAACTTGGGGAAGATTAAATTTATTTATACCAATTAATAACAGAGTAGGATAGTGAGAAATAAAAACAAAACTAAAACCAGCTTCCCTCAACCCCACTGCTTCTTCCCAGACTCAACTTCACTCCCAAATCTTCTACCTCCTCCTCCAAGTATCACAAGGGATGGAGAATGGGGCTTGTGATTGGTTCCCGGTCATGTCTCTGCTGCTTCTTCCTCCTCACTCTTCTGCTCCAGCGTGTGGTCCCACCCATGGGATACCTTCACAAACCTCTTCAGTGTGGGTTCTTCCCACAGGCTGAAGTCCTTCAGGAGTGGAGTGCCCTAGTGTGAGTCCTACCAGAAAACCTGCTCCTGAAGGGCTCCTCTCCATGAGCTACAGCTCCTGCCAGGAGCCCACTCCTAAAGGCTCCAGCTTCCTTCAGAGCACCTGTGCCTGCTCCACTGTGGGATGCTCCAAGGGCTGCAGGGTGGATATCTACTCCACCATGGTCCTTCATGGGCTTCAAGGGGAGAATCTGCTTCACAAGAGTCTCCTCCCCAGGCTGCAGGCTCTGCTCCAGCTCCTGGAGCTCCTCCTTGCTTTCCTCCCTCTGGCCTCGATTTCTGCAGTTGTTTCTCCCTCCTGTCCCTCACACCCTTTTCCAAGCACACTCAGAGGTGCCACCAGTGTGAAGGACTGACTCAGCTTGGGCTATGCAGTGTCAGCCCTGGAGCTGCCTGAAGTCATCTCCATCCAATGTGGGGGCAGCTCCCAGTCTCTTCTGCCAGGAGCCATCCCTGCAGCTCCCTGTTCCAAAACCTTGCCACATAAACTCAACACAAACACACACTCAGCAGAGTATCAGAGCAGACTTTGACCTGGACTCTAGTTCAGATTCTCCCTTGGAAAACAATTCCCTTTTTCTAAGTTTCAGTTTCACTTTGTGTGGCTCTTTTTTTTTCCTGGTTTTTGATAGACTAAGATATTTCATTTCCAGCTTCTACTTATTAAACAATGGATACTAGAGAAATGGGAGTGTTGAAAGTTCTAGCAAAGAGGCTACAAAAAGGTAATCTCAGAAAATCAGAACAGCTGATCCCTCAGAATGTATTAAGGTTCAGCAAAAGAGCGAGCAGACAAGGAAACAATACGAAACAATGGAAAGAGGTTAATCCAGAGACACAAAAAGATACTGACTGGCTAACAAAACAGCACTGAAAAATTTCCCTTACAAAGGGAAATAATGTATCTCTAAATATAAAGATATATAGATACAGCCAATCTATTCCTTCTGAACTTAAAATGTTCCTGTCTTGGGCACTCAGGTGATGTGTCACTGTGATTGAGAGCCAGCCACTACCCTGGTATCACACAGCACTTAAAACAGCCAAGCAAAGGTCAGCAGCCACCAGACATGAGCCTATGCAGGGAGCAGAGAAGAGAAGGTGTAATACCACAGAGTATTGCTGTGCAGAGGAGGCTGGCAGGAGCGGGGGTGGGTACGACACTGCAGAGTACTGGACAGGCTGGGAGGAAGGCTGCAGAGCCCGCAGAGGCTGCAGAAATAACAGGGTTATGAACAAGGTTAACACCAGAGTAAGAGAAGTGAAAACAAGTCTTTTGTAACAGAAACAAGCAACTCCAGAAGAGCAACTCACTCCACTCAGAAACAGAATGGATACTTCTTTTTTCCTAAGCTTAAGACTGCATAGAATGAAAACAGAAGTAACACTGAGTAATCTCAGTCTCCCAAAAGACTTTGCTTTATTTGTAATACACTATATTAGCTATGTCACCAAATTGCTTCTATTTAACATTTAGTGTTTCCTTTAGAGAGACTAAAAACTCCTCATGCATCTTAAACACAAGCTCTTTCAAAGCATCTAAAGGCAGAATGAATTTACTACTAACCATAGATTCAAACATACTACTTTCATTTATTCAACAGTACTAAAATATTTTCTCTAGATAGCTATCATTGCTCATAATATTTCAGGCAGGTTTAATTCCAGCATCCATTGAGAAGGTAATCAGAGAATTAGTACAGAACTCATGAAGAAAACTGCAAATATTACATACACACTTCTGTGAACTAGGAAGAGTACAAATGAGACCTTTTTCAAAACAGACCAGCTCTACTGTGGTATACCCAGCTATCTGAACAGGTTTAAACAGGGAAAACAAACAAAGGTAAAGGTTTAAGTGAAGTTCTATAAGTAACTTTTTGTTAAAATTTAAGAACCATCTGAAAATACCGCAGGAGACTACAGCCAGTACCTTGGTGCCTGAAATAGCTGCTGTGGAGAGGGAGAACCCTCCCTTCTCCTGCCCATACATTTTGCTTTTCTTCTCCTTCTAGGGCTGGGGCAGTCTTTAATCTGGCCTATTTTACTAAACTCTTGTACAAGACAAGGATAAAACACATCCTGTACTCGTGTGTGTGGTTTTCTGAACAGAACAGGCCAAAGTGCTACTAATGAGATGTTCGTGCTGTACCAGTCCTAAGCTACTCCTTCTGTGCCATGACTCCTGCTTGTGCTGTACAGCCCAGGAATTCATCTGGCTGAGAAACAACCCTAAGACAAGAAACCCAAGGTTCCAGTTGGATTAACTCTCTTCCCAGCTGGCGACTATATTGCTCTTAGTGCCCACGTAACTCCACAGTGCAATTAGGGATGAAGGTCCAGAACCTCTTGTTCTTGATAACAGAATATTTTCATACTAAAATTCCTCAGTATTTTTAAGAAAAGGCTGCCTGCCATGCTCAGGTTTGAGCAGAGCTGATAGTTCTGAGGACTGGGAGGGAAAGAGCCCAGTTACCCTTATCTGTGTGACTGTTCTTCACATGCACTGCAGCAGAAT
This sequence comes from Corvus kubaryi, assembly GCF_017639235.1. NCBI lineage: Eukaryota > Metazoa > Chordata > Aves > Passeriformes > Corvidae > Corvus > Corvus kubaryi. The sequence goes on from NW_024581135.1 coordinate 6,171,904, forward strand.
AAATAACCCCCTGCCCCTGATCTCAGAGCTGAGAGCCCAGCCCCAGTGTCCCTGGGCATGTGTTTGACAAGTGCACCTGTGAGAGGACGGGGTTTGCTCCGGGCTGGTGCTGGGCTGGGCTGGGCAGGGCTGGCTGAGGTGCAGCTCCAGGCACTTGGGTCCTAACAGGCTGCTGAGGCAGGGGAGGATTGTACACAACCGGAGTGCCATCGGGATTGAGGAACGGCTGACCTGCCAAGGGGAAAGAGAACAAACACAACCACTTGCACCATCTAAGCTGGGAGAAAATAGACAAATGTATTTATAGCAGGCAAAATGAATAAAATAATAAAATAGAAAAATAAGTGAAGTCATACTATTTTATACAACAGATTCATGCCAAATGCCCACAACTACATTTATAACAGCAATGACTCCATGCAGCAAAAACCCAAACCATTTAAGCTAAACAAAGATACCCCAGTCTTTACTTAGTGAACACAGATAAATATTACTTATATCCCACTCATCTTGAAACTTGATTTTTAATCAAGTACATCTAATATGACAGGAGTAATAAAAGAAAACCCTACTAAAAATACTGTTTTAAGGATCTTTTAAAAATTAAATCTCCTTTAATCAATTTGAACACCAATCAGAACACAGGAGAGCTTAAAGGCAAATATTTTTTGAAAATTACATAAAGTAATAGCTGCCCTGGTATTCCCATGACTGCTAATGAGATTACTGATAAAGGACTCTCTTCTCCTATATTCTTAGATTAATTGGCTTTTAGCTTTCAAAATAAATAGTATTATTCTCCTATTTAATAATTTGCAACCTCAATATTACAGTAATGGGCCAGTGAAAAATTATTTAAAAATAAACTCCATAAAAGTAAATTATAAAAAACCAGTGATTTCTTTTTGCGCCTGGGTTGGAAAAAACCCAAACGAATGGAAGGAACAAGAGCCCGGCTGGCGAGGACCTGTGCCTTCCTGCTTATTGACATGTGTCCTGCACTGGCTTATTCTGATGCTTAAAGGGCTCAATACTAATGTAAATTTTTCTCTCCTCTGATTTAAAGATATTCTTGTCCTTTCCAGAAAGGTATAAACTGAACCTAAAGCCTTTGCACCCTGTCAAAGCAGACTAATGCTCCTCCAGACTTCTTGGTCCCATAATATTTAAATAAAACTGCCCAACATAAAGAGGGTAACAGTTACTGAAGAAAGGACCGAGAAATTCATGGCAGACACAGAGGGAGCATGAACAGACCTGCAAAAATAAGCTGCAGCAGCTGGACTGCAGCTCATCAGGTGATACTCAACTGAGCTTAACAGATTTCTCTTTAACACTCAAGAATTGGGAATGTTCACATGAACAGGGAGTCAGATTTTCTTATTTCCTTCTACCACTTCCTGCTTATCACCAGAGCTTCACTTGTTTCTTGGAGTGTCTGGATAAGAACTGTCTCTTCCTAATTCCCATCTTCAGCCAGTGAGAAGAATGGCTCTGCTGCCCCAAGGGCACAGAATCCTCTGTCAGAAACTTTGAGGAACCAATCTCTGCTTTTGGAACTCTGGCTGGCATTGGAACAATAAAGCCAGAGGAACAATTACAGAATAGAACGATTCGAGTACATTGGGAATTGAAGTTTATCTGCACCTAAATGTTCCTTGTTTTCAAAGTGTTCTTCATCTTATATTCAAAGCTTATAAGACATTAACATAATTATAAAAGACTATTAATGAACTTATCTCTAAGATGACAAATACATTCTCCTCCAAATCCAATGGCTATCTATGAAAATTAGGTCCTACAGCAACTCATTTGTAACCAAATTTTTAGCAATTGATTCATATTAAGGAAAAAGAGGAATTTATCTATTTCAATGTTACACCTTCTATTTAAAGAAATTGTTTACTACATGATCATTTTAACAACCCCAATGAGAAACAGTTTGCTTAAAACATCACATGTAGTTATATTCAAACATAATCAAGTCCATCTACAGAATGATGGTAAATATATCCTGAAGTATTTTCTTTTCTACCATGAAAACTAATCAATATACTAAAATTAAAACATATAATTTCTTAAAATTATTATGCTTTACATAAAAGGTAAATTAAAATTTTCAGGATTTCTTAATTTCTACAAGAGGCAAAAGTTTGCCCAGAGAATGCTAACTCATTATTTAATCCAGACAGGCTATTACAGATCTCCTTGCATCTACATTATGAAGTATCAATTTCCTAACTACTTACTAAAAAATATCAGTATTGGCCAATTACACCAACACTGATTTAATCCTGTTTTAAAGTGGCAAGGAGAAGTTAAGAAACAGCATTTCATCCTGTGCTTCTTTCTTTCACTTGTGTTAACTCAGCCTTGAGCATAGAGATGAGAGTATGTTGCATCAAAAAAAATGAAGGATGATAATTCTTTCAAGTCAAATCCTTTCTCAGGCTCTCTCCCCTCATTGAAACTGTTTTATAGTAGCACTGGAAAAGACTTTTTCCTCTCCTGAAAAAAGCTGAAACAACTAATTTAAGTTATTCTGTGTTCTGGATACTAAATCGTATGATTTTCATATTTTGTGCAAGTCACTCATGAAAATTTTACATGTAAGTTAAAACTCTTCTAGAGAAAATCATGTGAGTTTACTCAATCCTTTGATCCTCCAGTCATGCTTCCTTGTTAAATTAAGTGCATTGAACAAACACAACCACATTAAAAAATAAAGAGAAAAATAAAGGACAAAGGACAATACTGACACGAAGTCTTATGCAAACACTCGTGCATTTTTTTCCAAGCTCCCCAGTGTAACAGAGATACCCCCAAGCATGTACCAACCTGTTTGAGGGTTGACCAGCACACTGCCAGGCGGGATGCCCGCTGCTTCCAAGGGAAGCAGAAAGAAGCTACTGCTAGCAGCAGGTGCCACTTGCCCGCTCATGCCACCATCAAAGGAAAGAGAGTTAGTAGAGCTGACAGTTGGATACACGGCAGGCGTGCCAGGAGAGGGCTGGCTTAGAGCTGGCACTGGAAGAGGCTGCTGGCTGTGAGAGAGAGAACCCGTGGAGGACCCTACACTACTAGAAGACTCTGAACCTAGGAAAGGAGTAACGAGAAACTGGTTTTACCTGGAGACAGTAACATCATGCTCACTTTAAAATACACACCTGTAAGTGCTCACCCTGATAGCTCAGCATTAAGCCCACCATTCAACAGCAGCCTTGTCAATGGACTCCCCCTCCATCTCCCCTGGAATACCATTACAAGGTCCCTTCTGTGAACCAAGGGTCAATTCAGCACTGCTTTGCACTGCAAAGTGAGGCTTTCATATCTAGCTCTGGTTTTCTGGCCAGAAAATGAGTATTTGTACCTCCAGAATTCATGGAGGTGACTGCTCACTACTCCAAAATTCTGGATTGGATGCACTGAGGCAGTGAACACCCAGCCCTAGTTCCTGCAGCTGTGCAGGTGAGGGCAGTGCAGGGAATGCACTGCAGGGCCCCGGTGTCCCTGTGGATTTGCCAGCTAAAGCCTCATGCTCTGCACACACAGCCTGCATGCAAGCAAGGACCAGTTTCTTTCCACTACTGGGGGTCAGATCTTCTCTGACTCACCTGTTGGACAATTTGCATTACACTACAACCTGCAACACTATTTCCTTCCTCCTCTGACAACTTGCAGGCTGAAATCAAGAATACAGCTAGAAAAACTGAGGGTAATATGGTAGCTTTAGCTCGGCTTTATGCAACAATTCAAATTTCAAAGGAGTATGAAATAGCCAATTGAAAGTAATAATCATTTTACAGATATGAATTACTATAAACATTGCAATGCAGTGGAGAACCAGACCCTGAGCTTCCTGAAAGCCAAGGCACGCAGCTAAAAGAAATGTTCCAAAAGTCCAGTATGGAGAGGTCTGTGGAACTGCTGTTCCCAGGTCACTCTACATCTGGAGCTTTAGATATACAGTTTATCAAAGACTTAATAAGAAGTATATGATACTTGCAGTACTTGGAAACAGAATATAGTTGTTTAAATTTAAAAACTCCTCATTAGCAGCCTCAATACAATCTAGAAGAAAAAGCAAGATGCAAGAAGCACTCTGATGGAATTTATCTACTGCTTTGCAGTCCTCCATAAAAGTTCCTAATTGTAACCCTTCTACATGTGCTTATGAAGAGAGCACAGCTTGAGGCATTGGCCTTTTTTATTGAATGAAGTGAAATCAAAGCTATTAATTGTAAACTGGGCGAGACAGCACATCCCAGCTCTGCAAAACCATCATTGCCTGAGCAGAGTTACTTGGATTCGTTTCCAAGTGTATTCACTTCTAGATTATGCAGAGAAGTGAGGCTGAAGCCATTATAACAAGAGCCAATTACATCCCTGAACAAAGTGAACAAACCCAAGCTCAACACGTGCCAAAACACCACAACCTGGAACTGCATGAAGCAACAACCATCAAGGTGGGCATTCCAAACCTGGAATGTTAACTCTCAGAATGCCAAAATAAGGTTTCCAGCAAAAATTTTAAGAATCCATTTATGTTCTTGAAATTCAGCCAACAAAGACTTCTAAGAATGTATTTTATTGTCAGGTTGCAGTTTCTTTTCAAGCTGTGCCAAATAGCATCACTGCACTGCTAAATGGAGTAACTCTGTATGATGGCACAATTTTACAGCAGAAGTACCTTGAAATGGTTTTGGTTTTTTTAGACAAATATACAATGGACAAATAGAATTTGTTACTGTTTTTCTGCATTAAGATATAGCAGCGTGGCCATATATCTTTTAAGGAAAAGCAAAAAATTTAAATACATACTCATTAGAAACCAGTTTTATAAATAAGATCAAAGCCAATATTAATAAGGCAAGCAATTATATTCTGCTTTTTTACAGTTCTACTTCAAATTCTGAAGCAGCCTACTGGTAACCCACCCACATATTACAAACCTCAAAATTCTCCACAGATTAGCAAGTGGATCAAATAATGTTGGCATTTAAATACAAATATTTACTAAATTTCATTTTTGACCCACAGAAGATTCATTCCCATATCTTCTGAGATTTTGTTTTCACATTAATTACAAATTAACACACCTTTGAAACCCAGACTCTTAGGAGTTTTTTCCCCAACATTTTTGAGTCTTAAACAGTACACTTCATTCCACTGACCTCATTTCTCAGCAATCTAAAAATTAAGCATTTTAGCCATATTCATTTAACAAAAGAAAGAGAACACAATATAAATAACTACCAATTCATAGACTTCAGTGCTGTTTTATCTGAGCTAGTAGGATAGCAGTGCACAGTTTCCTAAGACCATGCAATGCAGCTTTACCCCACTAGAACTGAAGAGCTGAACTCCAAGTATTTTATACAAAAATATTTGTGGTAAAAAACGTTTTCAAACCCTTTGTATGAGATGAAATGCATTAAACTTTAAGCCAGCTACAACACACTTGAAAATTCTCCTTCTAAAGCCAGAAGTGTTCACCTCATTTATTACATTATGGATCTAGGGCTGGGTCCGTAGGTGTTCCATGTGTGCAGTCCCCGTATCCCGAAGGAATGGGATGCACGGAGCCTCCCCACCCAGAACACCTGCAGTGCACACCCAGCTCAGCCTCCAGTGCCTGCCCTGAGGCTGCTGTACCTGTCTTGGACAGCCTGCCCGTGCTCTTGCTGCTGCCAGAGCTGTCCCCGCGGGTCAGCACCGAGATGCCGCTGAAGCTGCTGGCCTTGGTGACCGCGGGCTTCAGGTTGCGCAGGGAGCTGTCGGAGTCAGTGCTGCTCCAGGGCCGCGGCTCGCAGTACCTCAGCTCGGTCTCAGTGCTGCTCTGGTGGCTGTTGGCCGATCTCCCCGATGCCTCCTTATTGATTCTGCAAGTTACAAACTGAACCTTTAGCACAAGCAGCACTGGCAAAATAAGGGAAAAGGAAAGAAAAAGAAAACAAAGAACAGAAAGAAAGGGTAAATGCATGCAGAATACTTTGGGTTTTGTTTGTTTAAAAGGAAGCATCAAATACCTAAGTATCTGTCGTCTTTGTTGTGTACTATTAGTTTCTTCCTCCTGGATTCTGTTGACATTTTAATAAGATAGCTTAATATTTATTAAGAAAATAGGAAGACAAAACAGAGTTAAACAGCAAATTTTCTTACCTTTTATCAGTGAAATAATTCTCTTGGGAACACAGGGACTGAGGGGCAAAGAAGTGCAGAAATTAATATGAATGGCATCTCGAACCCGTACTACAAAACACATACCAATCTGGAGCTTTGTGCATTATACACAGACATTTATAGCACCCTCTTTATATTATGCTGCCTGAGAAACTTTATCTCTTGGTGAACAATATCCATAAGGAAACAAGACTATATAAAAAGGCCCTTGTGCAGGAAATCAAAGTCAGCATCAGGATAGTTACAATGCTGGTCAGTTGGCTTCTATCAGACTTTTTCTGAAGTTACAATTCTTCCCTTGGGCTTTCTGTCACTTGCAGCTGGTGTGTGATTCCCAGAGCTGTCACAGCACCTGAGCTGCCTTGTCTTCTGCTGGGAAGGGTGGAGGGGAAGAGGCCACTGCTGCTGCAGTAACTGCTCACTGCTTTGGGTACCAGTCTGGGTATGCTACAGAGCACACAGAACAGAACCAAAAAGGCTGCTCCTGACTCAGATTATGTTGTCCTTGACTGTAATTACCAACAGCTGGCACAAAGCTTCTAAGGTACCATTTACATGGTAAATTAAGATGCAAAAAGAAAATATAATTTTATATCCAGAAGTCCATTCTTCTTGTTTGTAACTAAGGTGAACAAAAAAATTGAATTAGCCTCTCAAGAGCTCATTACTCTCTTCAGAATGAGAATCTGGTTTTGGATGTGCAAGAGCTACAGATAAATGTCAGAAGTGGATTATTAAAAGTAACACATATTTTTAAAGAAATATTTGCTTTGTTTTACTCAATATAATCACTACTTGCAATTGAATTGTAGCCTACAATGTTGTCCTGCATGGTATCTCCAGTCAGGAGATTAGACCATGAGATTCCTGACTGGAATTTCACATATGGGACCTCAAATCATTTTACTGTGACCATTCATAAGATGTGCTTGCTATAGATACAAGTGAGAAAAGAGTTTTTTGGTTTTTTAATTTGCTTGGGTTTTTTCTCCTTTCAGTTATTGCTCTGAGCAACAACTGAAATAATTGCAGTACCAAAACTCTGTAACTTAAATTGCAGTGGGGAACAAAACAATGCAAAGGGGGGAAATGCACTGTACTAGATAATGCTAGAGAACACTCCTAAATAATTCTTGGGTTGTTTGAGTTTCACACAGCAGCAGTTAGAGAAAACAGAAGATTTCTCAGTAACTGCAGTATCATTTAAAACTCACTCAGGCCACACTCTCTTATCTGCTTAGTGTCATTCAGGAACAAAGTTTCCTGGAAAGCCACCTCTGCATGTATGTGTGTGAAGGATTCATAGCAAACAGTGACAGATTGCTTTTGATACATACATCTTGTGCAAATATCCTTTCTCTAGCTCTCTGATATTCTTCTTCACGTTCTTCTATGGATTTACTTCTTCTGTCATCTTTTAATCGTATTCTCATCTAAATTAAGTGGTACAGTGTCAATTTACACAGGAAAGCAGTAAGAATGCACAGTCAAATACAGCACTTGGAAAGAATAAGCTGTGTGTGCTTTACCTGGTTGTCATCTTTGTCTAAACTAGAGTTATCTCTCTTAAGGATGTACCGCTTCTGGAAGTCATCGCTCTTCTCATCCTTTATATGCTCACAAAACTTTTGGTCAGGTCTGAGAAAAGTCATTACAAAGAAAACGTTTATGGCTTTGCAAACACATGCTGTACATACAGTGGAACAAACTGAAGTATACTCAAGATTAATTTTAAATATACTTAATATTCTAACTGAAAGAATAATTTTGACTGTCCAGGCAATGGAAAAGATGAGGTGCACAGGGGTGCACCTCAGGACAAGTCCTGTCCTGAGGCATAACAAACCTGCTTTTAAAAACTTCTTCTTCCTTCAAAGGAACTGAAGCTGCAACTTTTGCTGCAACTCCCAATTAAGGTGGGGGCAAACCACATGCCCTTGGGGAATCAGAAGTGCTCTGGAATCCCAACTGGTGCCATGCAATGGATATTGGGCATGCATGGAAGTGAAGACAGGTGTTTGCTGCTAGAGCCGCAATACCTCAGAGTTCATTTCAAGGAAAAACAGAAGAAAGAAGGTAGAGGAGAAAGCACTGAAACTTAGAAACTGCTAAAACGAAATTAAATAGAAATGAGTAAGAGAAGAACAATATAATGCAGGCAAGCAAGAGTTTCACACAGTCATAGGGAGAGAGTGAAGCAACAAATTACAAATATTGCTTTGGTATTTTATCTACTTTCTGAAAGAAAAAGTCGTATTTTGCAAATCCTTGTTATTAAAGAGAGATACCAAGTATCTGAATAATAGAACTACTGCTATCATAAGTGAAAAGCTCAGACAATCAGGAAATATTTGTCTAATAGAGGACAGAATAAATGTATGCTCTTCTCTATTTCTGTTATTTATCATTACCCAGGACTCCTGGATGGAGTCAGGGAAGCTTTTCCTATGAAACAGCCAGCCCTGCCTATTGGGTACTGGATGCCCAAACATAATTAGCAGGCATTTCAGAGAACCTTTAGACTGTCTTACCTCTTTCTTTTAAAGGTCTCTGAATTTACTGCCCTGCAATCACCAACTCCCACTCCACTGAGACGTGCCAGTGTGCACTGGGTGGTTGATGTCAGTAACATCCCTGCTCGGCGAGGGAGCCGCGAACCTGCCTATGAGGAAAAGGTAAGTTTGGCTTTATTCCACATGGAGCAGATCTCCAAGGTTTTCTTTCTAAATTCTTATTTTATATCCAAGGCGATTTAAAATAAGAATATTGAAAACATCAAGAATCTTTATGTCTGCAGGTTAGATGAAATGCCTGCTAATTAGTAACTATACCTACAGGGGCTTCCAGAGGCTACAAGCTATTTAAATATGGTCTAAAAAGATTTTAAAAGCATAAAAATTAAATGATCTTTTATTAGTTCTTATTCCACAGTTGAAGTGCTAGACTGAAGCTTCAGCCTAGAGATGCTGGTAGATGCAAAGGCAACAGATTTGAAATGTTTGGCTTTCTAGGTCAATTTAGACATAGATTGTACAGCCAAAGCAAAACCACATATATAAATAATGTAAGTATTCAACATATATTTAGGCTCTACATATTTTTCTAAAAACTTTTGAGGAGAAACTGTTTACTTAAGTGGAATTTCAGTGTGGCATATCATTTCAGTTCTACTGACTCTAAAATAGGGTTGATAATTGGATTTTTTTTCTCCCAAAGCTCTAAAGACTGTACCTAGAGACTGAGATTAGGATGCAGGCACTGTAAACTCCTGTTTTCATGTTCAAAACCAACAAAAAACAGTGTCAGGCAAATGCTTTTAGTTAAAACTAGAAACTAGGTGGCATAAATACGTCAACACATTAGACCTTCATCTTTTTGAGAGAGAATGAGGAGACAGAGCAAGTGCAGAGGACAGAGAGAACAGCTGGGTCCCTTGAATGAAAACCTCAATTCTGCACAGCTTTCAGAGTTGCTGTGGCCCCAGTGCTACCTCCTCTGCAATACGGATTTTCCTGGGGGTTTCTTCAAGAACTTCCCAGCCCTCACAGTAAAGCAGCACGCCATGGCTTGTTAACCTGGTTGACATTTCCACTGATGTTTGTCTTCCCTGCTACCTTTATTTGTAAGGCCATGAGAGATCTGTAAGCAACATTATTTCAACTTCAACAGCTGAATTTTCCCAGTAGAATTTTACAATAAAAAAGCCAAAGTTGTGCAAGTCCCCTCCCTTTACCAAATCAGAAATGACCCTGTTCTAAGATAAGGGCTGGCTCTGCTTTCCAAAAGAAGCAAAGAATGTACTTTGTACACTTTACTGGTGTAAATATTTAAACAAATAAACAGTTGCTATAAATTTGTATTCCACAGAAACAAAGTTAGCAATGCGTCTCTGCCAGAAAAGCAACCAAAATTCTTAACTTAGAGATAACATCCTTTTTTCCCCTAAAAGAATTCAAACATGAAACATCACATTATTACACAGCAGAACATGAACAGTAAAGAGCTCTCAACTACCTCTCCTTGATGCCTGTTCCCAGTGAGGAAACAGACCTCACCTGCTACAGCATCACTGCCTCACACATCCCAGGCATTAGAGCTATGCATCAAAAGGGGTTTTCAAGCTTTGACACTTACATTCTTGTATTGCTAGTTTTATTTACTATGACTGACTTCCCACTCTGGTCCACGTTGTGCTCTAATCCAAAGTAAGCAGCTACCCTGTGCAACAGCATTCTATGGTAAGATGTCATTGGGGGAAACTTTTTTCTTGGTACTCTGGAAGAAAGGAATAGTAGCTTTATTAAATAAACAGGAACACTCTTGAATTCTTTTTTCCTATGAGAGTACAGTACTTACTCATTATTACCAATGAAATCTAAAATTTCCTGTTCTAATTTCAGCAGCATCATTCTGTCCCTGAAAATAAAAACACAGCAACTCACATATGAGACACTCCAATAACTGCGGTTGTATTCATCTTAAGAATACACAGATCAGAGCTGTGATCAAGGGATGATGGCAGACTGGAAATAGGACCACCAGGTGTCAAATGCAGTATTTTTAGGACAAAGTATTCTTTTTTTCCTATATTGTATTGAACCTTCCTAGTGAAACATGCTGTTCTGCTCTCGCATATCAGAGTACACAGATCCTCCATGAAGTCTCTGCCCAAGAGGCTCAGCAGGAAGTGCAGTCAAGGAGAAGACAGGCTCCAGGAGGAGAAGCAGTGCTGAGGTTGTTCCTTGTTGGTTGGTGTGGGCAGAGGGGATGTGCAGAGGCCTCGGCTGGCCCTTGGATTGTGAAGGACATCAAGGGATCACTGAGAAAGTGATGGGGCACATCACCAACAACCAAGGGCTTAAAGCTGGCACATGTGGCAACATGCTGACATATCAGAAATACCAAAAGCTGAAACTCAAGGTGGTAGAAAGGAACACTGCTCTTGAAACTGCTTGCACTGGTTCTAATAAACTGTTAAGTTGCAATGAAATGCACTGATGCTCAGTTCATAATCTGTGCACATCAATTAACCAAGCTTCCCAGGCACTGTGCCTGGAAACCCATGGAGATCTTCACCTACAATTCCTTACTTCCACTGTGATACCTCATGACTTCAAACAGGAACCACCTACAAGTCTCACAGAGGTCTGTGCTTTCTAATTTTACTCTATAGGACTATGGCTTTGGCCATATTGTGGCTCATTTCATGTTTTTTCCCAATAAAATGGAATCCAAATAAATTATCACATTGGAAGTCCTAACTATGATATGAATGAATAACAAATAGCAGTGAAACAGCTTTTGTAGCAGAGCACAATTGCACCAAGTTAATTTCTTGCCTTGTGCTACAGCCACAAACCCAGCACAGAACCCATGAGGGCAAGAACAAACAAGGCAGACAGGGACACACTGCAAACCTCAGAGCAACAGAACCAGGTCAGCTCTGTTGCTAACCAATGATGGACTTGGATTAGGTCAGATTTGGTTTCTGATATGCAGAATGAAAATCTCTAGCTACAGTTATATGGTACAGCTAAAAAAATGCCTTTATCTATAAATTCAGTGCAAGACAGATTAGAGTCAGAGAAGACAGTTTGGTCTCTAACAAGCAGGTGCTAAGACAGTACAAGGTTTAGAGACAATGTATTGAAGTCCCTTCAGGGAGAGACTGCACACAGACTGAACACATTATTTGCATATTAAACATTAAAAGCATTTAAATCATTTCAATGTCCTGAACCTCTGCTCAAAAAGCAAACCAATTACAGGGGTGTTTTAGACAGTCTGTGCAACAGAATCTCACCCTGAATAACTGACATGGAGGGTTAGACATTTAAGAGGGGGAAAAAATAAAACCACAAACAAAAAAATAGGTAGTGTGACACCTCAGGCAACAAGAGGAAAGAAAAACGTAAAGAAAGCTGACATTATTGATTCTTACCTGGGATTGTTTTTTAATGTATTTACTAAAAATTCATGAAGATCTATACCAGTGGAATCTGTATACTCCTGGCTGGAATCTACGGGTGAGGGAGAAGAGAGCAAAATTACATTCTGAAGAAGCTTTTTTCCAATTATTGCTAAACATACTCTATATAGATCAATACTATATAACCATTAAGTACATTATTGCCAAAATTGAATGTTTCCAGTTTCCAGGCAAAAGGCCCACAAGTCAAAAACAAAACAGAAAATGCCTCCCACTATCCCCTAATTCAAGAGTAATACAGAAGCAGAGGTTTCAGTAACACCACCAATCTATTAACAACTGGCTGTATGTTGTGAAGCAGTTTATCACCTTGAGAGACCTGATTTCCATCAGCCTGCCACATTTTCTCACTATCATACACTGCAGTGTTGTGTACACATCTGTGGAGCAGCAGCCTATCTACTGAACTACTGCATGTTGCCCAAAGAAATTTTGCAGTTCGGAATGTAACAGTTTAACCTTCACCAGGTGGTGCTTTGTACTACTAAAAATCCTTGTTCTGTTGGGCTTTGTTTTCACAGCATCATGTTTAGATGTTTTCAAAAAGAAGTCTCAACCTTCCCCCTCCTTTCCTGTTCCAGTGAAAGTATTCAGTTACATACTATCCTCTAAAATCTGTCCCTGAAAGAAATTATTTAACCCCAAGTCTTCCCTTGCATGAGCACCTTCTAGTTCCAGGCACTAGAATTCAAACCAACAGATGTTGGAACAGTATTTTTGGAATTGATTTCTTCCAAGAACTACTTATGTGTTAACCTAGTCTTAACTGAGTTAGGCACAACTCAAACTTATGCCCAGGTCCCAGCTCTTCCAGCTGCCCAGAATGTAAATGAAACCAAGTAAGTCTGAGCATTTATGGTTTGGAATTCTTTCGATTCTGAGGAGGAAAAGGCAAAAAAAAGGCTATGCCTGGTAAAAACATCAAGATTCAATAATTATTTACTTCAATTTTTCTAATTTGCAAATGAGCAATGATTTAGTTATAATTACTAGAACTGATGGTAAGATTCCATAATTTTCTATTTTGGCACATCCTATATTGGGAAGTAATTAACCTTTAGAGGAGACAGTGGTTGAATTCAGAACAGCCACCTCCACCACAGGCATTCTATCACTTAGCTCTCAACTCCCCGTCATTACCTGCTGGGTATTTGGGGGTTGTGTTTAAGGCATCATTTCAAAGTCTGAGATTTATAAATGCAGGTAAAGTCCACCATCCCAGAGCTTTTTATTTCACAAATACCTGGCTGCCAGCTGGGACAAGCTGCACTGAAATTCCACATGAGGAATGCCTTATGGAATTGTGGGACATGAAATGGACAAGTGCCACTTGTCTCAAAAAGAGTTCCAGCTCTAAAGGTATTTCCTATACTCTGTCTCATCCAAGATATTTAGGTAAACATTCTGGATATTTAAAGCAAGAGCTGTCAAATGATTTGCCAACTTAAATGCATAAAGTCCTCTACCTGTAGGAACCATTATGTAGCATGGACAAAATTATGTCATTGATTTCACAGCTCTCTTTCAGATTAAAATCCAAATATTTTCAGCACATAGACTGTAACTTCAATCCAGAATGCAGGAATATTTAAGTGAAAACATAATACTTGTCCTTTTTATTTATGTAGTTCTACCCTTACTCCAAAACTTTATAGAAAAAAATCTAGATACTATCAAAAGTAAAACAAACAAAGGAGAACATTGACTCCTGTTGAATGAGGATCAGAAAAAGTACAAAGGAAACTGTGCCACTCACTTCAGTTTCACAAGTCCTGTAACAACAAAGCCTAGGAATAGGACAGGAGCTTCCACTAACTTGTGAAGTCAACTTAAAGAACCCTTGGACAAAACTGAGACAACACAGCTGTTTTTATGCTGCTCTGTACAGCCAGACAGGAGAGAAAGGAAAAGCATTTGCTGGAGTGTTGGATGCAGTCTCAAAAGCTGTCTTTCCTTTGGAACCAATTCCTTCTCCAGCTCAAAGGTGTCTGATCTATTTACTTCATTTGCAAAAAAAATTTTAAAAAATAAAGCAATGTTTATGCAACAAAGACCTGGAAGCAGAACTGTATTTTCATATGTTCTTCATCTATACAGTGTATTGAAAAGCACAGGGAGAGATAGCAAACCTCTTGATAACATTTTTCTGGACAGTTTATCACTGGATTTTTCCTTTTCTGATTCATCTTTTGCAGGTTTTTCTTCTTTTTCAAAAGACTGTGACAACTGGATCTGAATTTTCTCCTGTCAAAAAGCAAAAATTAGTCACCACACAAATGATTTCAAACAATACCTGCAGGAGAAGTGTTCTGTACTATATTACCTGCAAAATAATGAAGTAAAAAAAAAATTGTCTACATATTCTGATTCCACATGTGCTCCATGTGACCACACAACAAAATTATTTATCAATAAATCAGAAAGTACAGAGAAGGCATAGAAAGGACCACACACATTTTAGAATTCACACACACTTCCAGGCCCTGAATGCTATTGCAAAATGAGTTCAAAGTATCTTCTCCATACACGTAAGAAAATATTCCGGTTTTTCAGGTGTATAAATTTTATACTGTCTCTATATTTTTAAGTCATATCTCATCCACAATACTTTTTTCCTCCCCATTCTTCACAGTTCTTTTACTATAAAAGCTTGTTTCAAGTTTTGATTTGGTTCATACCAAGAAAAAATAAAACAAACAAAAAATTTGATTCTAAGACAGACCAGCATTTCTAGATCCACAAAAAAAGGGAAACATTTACAGTACAATATATCAAGGCAAAGTTTGCAAACCTGTCATCAAGGCTTAGTTTCATAACTTCCTGTGTATTTTGATAGAGTAGCTTTGTGTGCAATCATCTCAAAATTCATGGTTTCATACCAGTAGGTGAACTATTATAAAACCTGTTTCTCAAATACAGCAAAAAGTTTCCCTCTGAAATTAGTGACATAATGGTCCCCTAAATACCCTGAACAGTGCAAGACTGCAGTTTGTTTTTCATGGCTCTTCACTCTTTCCGGAGGTTGCCAGTGAAGGACCAACACATTTCAGACAGCCAGACCTGAGGAGTTTGGGAGCAATAGAGTCACTGTGCCTGAGGGACTTCCACAGGAGCAGTGGCCAAGTCCTGTCAGAGCCAGACTCCCCTGTCACCTTTCAACTGCCTCAAATGTCAATTCTGCTCCCCCAGATGCCAGCTGAGTCCATGCTGTCACCTCCACATTCCCAAGAACATCTAATCCTTCCCAATCCAGAGAACTGCCCCTCAAGCACTCTTGCCTATCCCTCTTCTGCCCTGCACCTTAATCCTTTCCCACACAAGTCCTCACTCTTCCCTCAAGCCCATTCTCACCCACATCTAGGCCCCTGCTCTAAGCTCTGCTCTTGTGTCATTGCACAGCCTTGATCTCACCCATGGAATGCAGCCAGAGTTAAATTTAGCCAGGATCCACCAGGCTGGAGCCTGTTCATGTGCCCAGCCCGCAGCCACTCTTGCCTGTGCTGGCACAACAGGAGCGCTGCACCACCCAGGCTGTGCTCCAACAGTGGTTCCCATCTGCAGCTTTGGGGCAACAGCCTTTTCAAATGAGGGAAAAAACCCCAAGAGTTTTACCAGCTCTCCCTTTCACTATGACTTTTCCCCACACTAAATGTTCCAATTAAACTTCCTAATTCATGAACACCCACTAAACAGCATCTCAGTGTGAATGAAGACTTCTCAGCTTTGGACAGTGGCTATAACCACATCTGATAAATACCATCCCCAGTCACCAGCAAGGAACTGTCTCATCTGATTCTTTCCTAGTCTTGAGAATTCACTTGGCTACAAACCTTAAGGAGACCAGAACCAGTCTTTGCATTCCTTACCTCATAAACCTGGGTCTAATTCAAATGACCAATTTATTTGTCACTATAAAATGCACTACACTTACCATTCACCAAGTAGCTGTGTAACCTTTATTCAAGAAAGAAATGTTTTTTCTTATTAAGAAATTATTCCTGACTTGGATTCACCAATGTGTTACCCTCCGTGTTACAACACCAACAACGAAAACAAAACTATCAGTAAATTAAGGAAAATTTCATCATCTGATGTTTATTCACCAGGAAAGTGACTGCCAACTTCTAAACTCATTCCAAGTAATGCATACAGCAATAGTTTAGTCAAAGGATCTCAGCAAGTAATCATTTTCATACTTCCTTCCCCAATGAGAGCTAAAAAAAGGAATCACCATCTGAACAGCCAGTTCTGCTACTACCACCAGCTCTACTTAAAAGTGTGATACACCAGAACTGGGTACCAAAGGGCACTTTCTTGTGATTTCATGCTATAAAAACTGTAGCATCTAATTAAATATGACCTACTTGACTGGAAAGCTGCTGAAAAATCTTTTAACTTCTCTTCCCCTATAAAACTCTCTTAATCCCACCCTGTTTGCAGCAGGTCTCTGCTGGCATTTGGACTGAACAGACTCCTTGCCCTAACTCAGATCACCCATCCCAAGCCCTCACTGTAGAAGAGGAAATTATCATCAAATTTTGATTAAACAAGGAAAAGCCAAACAAACACCCCAAACCATCAAAACCTGATAAATCCCACCACCTAAACACATTTGGGAAAAAGGTAAGAATATTTCTGAAAGCCCTACAGCCTAAGACTGGGCTTTTTACCAGGAAAACCAACATAAGTCAATAGATACTAACATTACAGCCCTTTGCCTTCTCCCCCCACTTCCTCTCCATCAGGTTATTTTACTTTGCTTACAAAGATCAACGTTTTGAAGGTTTATTTACTTGTTACCCATAATAACAACTGTCATTCATATGAAAACAACTCTTCCTTAAAAAAGGCTGAACTGGATCACCCTTTACTAGTGCTTGTACTTTGTATTGGAGCATAAGAGTCAGAACAACCTGATGTTTACACAACTGATGGCAAGAGAATACAGAATTAGTGTTACAAAGATAAAAGATCAAACATACCACAGTTATGTTCTTTCTCTCACAATAAATTTCTAAGCTTGTATTTCACAGCACCTTTTAGTAAAGGGCTGCCAGTGCTTTTTAACAAGGATTAAAAATATGCAAGGCTCTTATCTAGGTTTCTCAGGAAGAACCAGTATCCTGTTTCATGTTGCAATTGAAAATAGAAACACAGATCAGAAAATAAATTGATCTGCTTGAGACAATTTCTTTGGTCTGTCACCCTCTTCCATCAAAGCCTTCTGAGGAGAAACAGCCAGTGGTGCCAGGAGTGCCTTGGCTAAGTGCCTCCTACACCAGCCTGTGTCAGGAATTTCACCCTGCTGGAGCTGCTGGTGTGAAGGGGGGACTGATGAACAGTCACAGACAAGACCATGGAGTTATTCCCCAAACTCACACCAGTCCCTAGTTGAGTACATATATTTTTCATCCTATCAAGACTAACACTTCTTAATAATCAAAAATTGGGATTCTTCAAATATCAGCAGCAACATTATCCTGAATTTAATTCTTACTGTGTCTTAAAATCCATATTAAGTATTAACACAAAACTGGAAGCCACATTTTAGTTGCAATCACGGGTACAACAGAGCAGTGAGGGGAAGGGGAGGGGAAGCGTCAGAGGCGATTCCCCTGCTGCCAGAGACACCTGTGCAAGGCATGCTCTTCCTTCTCTGAGCCACTGGAGCTCCCACACATGCCAAGCACAATTAATGCTTCAGAGTGTGGGGTTGGAGGCAACCAGCAGCTGTCTGGCACTGATGAAGAACTCTTCCATGCTTTCTTTAAGATTGTTTGGGAAAGGAGGCCAAATGGGTGAAGAAACTGCCCGTGTGAGCTGTTACAGAGGGTCATGGGGGACCTGTGCCCCACAGGATGTGCACTCCAGCACCAGAACTTGTAAGAGATTCCCACTTCTAACTCTCCAACACATTTCTCCACCCTCCAGGGAAGAACTAAATTTGTTCTTGCAGTCATTTCTCTGCACAGCTATTGGGATTCATAAGCCATTTCTTCTACATTACTGCTTCTAAAGAAAACTCACAGCTAGCTCTAATTTTGTTCTTAAGGCAATCTGCTTTATGGTATTCCTTTTGTACAAACTTACATTACCACACAATTCAGTTCATTCTGCAGAACCAGCCTTGACATCCCTTCTACTGCTGTAGAGATTCCTTTCAAGAGCCACCTGGCAGCACACAGCTAAGGACAGATTCCCAGAGGACTTGGCCACAAATGCCACCTGAGGAGAACATTTCTCATAAATGTCTGACTTTAAACCATTCAACACATGTTCTTGTGTAGTGCTGGAGGTTGGAAAATCCTAATGCCTCTTATGTTGGAAATACACCATATGGATGAACAGGCCACCAGATCAGGCTTCTGTCTTCCTGTAATTCGCCACAGTGACTGAGAAAATTAAACCCCACTGTTTCAGACTGCACAGCTCAGCTTGACCAGATCTCTCAGTCTATTTTGCTATCTTATGGGAAACATTACAAAAGGACTGTAAATCATTGTAAACATCAATAGCTCTTCTGTTGGCTTTTAATCTTTTTACTCTGCAACCTATTCCAGAATATGACTTAGATTTTCATTAAAGTAGCAGGGCCAGTTTCTGAATTCCTCTAGTAAACACTTCAACTTCTGGTGTATTAGTGAAAGCCTACAAAAATACTATTTTCTTATTTTTCCAAAGGAATAAAAAAAATACCAAACCTAGGTACTCTATGTTTCAATCTCAAAAAAATTTAATTAGCTTGACAAAAACCTACATGAGCTCTCAATGTCCATCCTTCCCCAGAACTGAATTACCACCCCTCCAGCAAAATCCCCTCACAGCCTGCTTTCTACTGCTTCCTTCTTAACCAAAGTGAGAGTTTTCATGAAAGCACAGTTTAGAAGCTTTTCAATAACAGCAAAAGCCTATTTCTGTTCTGATAGGCATGAAAAAAACCAGCATTTTGATGGCCCTCACTCATACACAGAACTAAAGCCAGCAGTAGGGTTTTGCTCTGAAAATACAGACTGGTATGGAGGTAAAATCAGGAAACTTGGATTTTGTTTAAATTCTCTAAAGTAATTTTACATATTTTGTTCAGCATGTAGGAACTTCTTTAAGTGTGTTGTATCATTTTAATAGATTAATTCAGACATACCTCAGGCAGATATTACAGACCTACCAGCAATTTGGACTAATATGCAGGAATTCAGTTACAACACCAGAAATCACAACTGTTTCCATTTCCAAAATATATCAAGCCAATAAATTATGCTCCATACTAATCACAATGTTTCTGTCTTACTGATTGCAGACAGCACTTAAGCAGTTTAAGAGTCCTTCAAGTGCACTGTAGGACTAAAAAGTTTAAGAAACTGACAAAGCCCCTCTTTCTGTCCACAGATATCAACTAGTAGAGCTCAGAAAAACAAAGCAGCAAATTCTGCCTCTGATATTATCACCTCTATTATATCTGTACTTAAAAAAAAAATTAAAACCACATGGTGTCCACATATTTAAAGAATACCCAATAGATTTTCTTTTGAACAACAAGTTACTTGAAATTGTTCCAGAAACTTCAGTAAGGTGATTTTTACCTGGAGGTCCTGTGATATTTCAGCTGTGGGAGGTGGTGGATATTCTTCACATACAGCAAGGCTCCGAACTAACTTTAACTTTGTGTTTGACTAAAGGAAAGTATGTAAAATTAAAAACTATGGCTTATAAAAGATCATATAAATATACCATAAGCCTTTATTTTTTCATTCATTATATGAAAAACAAAATGGCTGAAAACTGCATTTTTAAAGTTTTCAACAGAATAAATAATTCCCTTTAGGATGAAAATACCCAAGCAATTGCAGATTTTGAAGGCACTACCAGCACAATAGAGCACATCTAATGAAAAGTAAATAAAATGTTGGGAAATAGTTTCTCTCCATAACAATAAAAAGCCACCAAAAATATAAAGGCAAATCACAAAAGCAGACAACTAGGCAAGACAAAAATCCAACAGAATAAAACAAAGCTACAATGCCAAAAAATAAAACTAAAGGCACTTTCCACAAAGTAACAAAGCTGCACTAAGCATGAAGGGCTCCCTTCGCATGCCAGCACACCGGGCTACCGTACCTTGGACCTTTTGGCTGTCTGTCCAAAGGACTGCGCTGGCCGCTGGCGTCAGGCACAACAGAGAAGGGTTACATTAAACTCAGTGGCACAAGTTTGTTAATGCAAAAGTCTGTACAAGAGAAAGCTTTGACAGTTAGCACTGGCACGGGCAGATCTGTGAAAGGAACAGCAGGTGCTTTTGGCTGACGGACTAGGCGCTCTCCCACTTTCGTCAGGCTTGTCCTTGATTTCCCTTCTTCATTTATCAACAATAGACATTAGAGCACTTTAACAGGAACCAAACATTATCCTTGTTCAGTGGGATCCAAGCAGTTTACTCTCACAGCCAGCTCCCTACACTTTCAATTCTTGTTTCCTAATTTCCTTGGCAACATGACATGGTTTTTATAAATTTTCTTCCTATTCCTGAAACCTACCTGGAAGAATGATATTAAAAAAAGAAAAGCATTGCCTCTACCAAGGGAAGAGATAACCAATTATGACCTATCATAAGCAGCTTAAAACATATGGGGTTTTTTCCTTTCATTTTGGGACCTCTAAAAGTATATTTCAAAATGGGCTACTGATCTTTTTTTTTTCTTTCATTTAGTAACTTATTATGCAATAATTTGCCTTTTTCTCCCCAAAGCCCTTCTTCTGTTAATTTGTTCCTTAAAAAAATAAAAATTACCAGGCTTTTACTACAGTATGCATAGCTGAAAGGTACATTTGAATCAACAAAAGCATTTAATGATTTTGTTAACTGCATAGTTAAAACTAACTAAACCCCCAGTGCCAGTAGCACAAGAATAGAAACATTTAGAGTGGCATCACATAATTTAAGTACTGGTTTCCCTGAAGAACTAAAACTGATGAATAGACAAGCTTTTAACAGAACTGGTTTTAGTGAGCACAAGCCCAATATTTGTAAGGAGAAATTAACATCATTAATGTAATTTCAAATGTTGTTTAATGGACAATATTTCCTCCTTTTAAAAGGAAAATAAATAGAAACTCCATTGGAAAACTCCATGAATGCAGCTCTCCTTGCCTTAGCTCACAGGAGATGTCTATCAAGTGCCTGAACTTCTTAGCAGGACATACAACATTGCTAAAAAGAACACCTCACCTACAGCAAAGAGCTCTGCCACGTAAAGGCAGAACTGCTTTTTCTCTCATTTTCCTCAAGTCCCACATGTCTATTTTGGATGTTGCACCAGCTTAGCTGAGGAGCAGCAGAAGGGGAGCTCATTTAAGCTCATTTCACTATGTAACAGCATTTAAAATAGCTGCACTGAAAACTAACTGAACTCATCAGCAGCTTTTTAAAGGAAACTTGCTGAGATTTTGAGCAGAGAAGACAGATCAAATGCTTCCATACCTGGAACCATACAGAGACTTTGAGTTTTTCTGTTGTCTGCAAGATGTTTTTTCCTTTCCATCATCTCCTCTGAAAGCATTCCTTGCATGCTGAAAGCTGGCACTGCATATCCCTGAAAAAGCTTCTGTTACACCAAGCTACTAGATGTCAAAAACTGGATGATTTCCCAAGCTCCTATCAATTACTCCAGCTTCAATTAGCTGGTGTGTTCAAAACAAACAGTGCACATTTCAAGTCAAATCAGGACTGTCAGTGGTCCTCAGTTCACTGTCAAGAGGCAAAATAATCTATACTTGAGCAATTGCCTATCTTTTGCAAAATTTTGGAAGCTTTGAAGCCAGTATATAAGCCAAAAGAATATATGGAAACAAACACCCCAGATCCAGCATTTCATAGGGCACAAGGGGGAATTCAACCCAGTTATACAGGATATCGAGCTAGTGCTCTCTAATTAGGTAAGTCACACACATTTCAGTTATTTTTAAGAGTGATTTGGAAAAAAAAGAGAAGAAATTGTTGCTGGGACTAAACCAACACCAACAATATTGGGGAGAACTGGGGGGGCCACTGTAGACGGGAGGCTTTCCCTTACAGATACTTACAAGTATCACCCCACCCATCATATTCAAACTTTTCATCTAGAAACAACTGCCCTGTACAACACTCCTGGGATAGGTGTGGATTCCTGGCTTTCCTGTATTACTTTAAAGATGTCAAAACACGAAATCCGAGCCCGCAAACCCCAGCTGTAACTGTGAGCAGTAAGCACCACACAGGGGTCAGGTGAGAAGCTCTGGAACAAAGCTGGTACGGTCGGACTGCAGGCACAGCTCAGCTGAGGACGGCCTGGAAATCCAAACCCCAAAGTCCTCTGGTACCACCAGCAACTGCACTCTCAGAGCTTGAAGATGGGTGGGTACAATCCAATGATTGCTTTCTTGGACAAAACCACACTGACAGAGAATGACACCACTTCTACTGGAATTCCAGGAAGTAGGTAGCCAATGCACATTGGAGCTGTTAATGCAGATTTTCTCTCTTTTCAGGCCCATCAATTTCATTTCTGTCCTAATTTCTCTGCATATACTAAGTTTTGCTCCTACAGAGCATCTTTATGTTCCCCGTTTGTGAAAAAGAATTTCTAGCTAGTTTAGAATATGCAATCCGTGGTGAGTGCAAATTAGGCAATTTCTTTATATTTGCAGTTCTCAAAGACTTTTACTGCCTTGAGAAAACACTGTGTTAATGAAAGCCCTATTTATAGTCATTATGGGCATGATTTCAAGACAGTGTTTAAAAGCAAGTATTCCAAAGAATTGCATATTGAAAATAATGATTAGGTTCTTGCCTTTGATAAAACCCCACAAACACAACTTTTAAGACCAACTGCTATGCTACATTTCCAACTGCAAAATAAAAAGGAAAGTACGATAGCATTTATCAAAAACATAAATATCCAGGTTTGCAGTAGGAGTATTTGCCTACTTTATTTTTTCCTAAGTACCTCACCAGATCACGTATACTAAATGCAAAGTAAAGATCTGGAGCTGTTACATGCCTTCCTCTGTCATCACTGTGCTGTCTAAACAAGCTGGATAAAAACAGGTCAGGCACAAGATGGCAAACTCAGACGTGTGAAAGGTTTTGTGAGAAGGGGCTCTATTTCTGAAGTACCATTTGGGCATTTCTGAGGATAGGCACAACATGACAAACCTGAACAAAGAGTGTTCTAAGGACATTCAGTTTTTTACCTTTCTGCAAAATTAGGTCTCAATTTTAAATCCAGTCAAGTGTTACAGTCCCAAGGACCATGGATAGCTTTGGAATGCTGAGGGGAAGAACAGTGTGGCCCATGATTACTTGCTGTCCTGCAAGAGTGAGCAGTGACAGCAATTTTCCATGACACAGTAGAGGATGACTGATGGAAAAATAGTTTCACCCTTGGACATGGAGGCAGCTCAACAGTCAGAGAATCTGCCTGATTATTTATCTATTCAAAAGTATTACATCACATATTTTGGAGACAAAGACAGGTAAATCCTGACAAGACCAAAACAGCTGGGGAGGAAGCAAAAAAAGGCTTCAGAGAACTTTACCTGAGAAACAAGGGAGAGAAGCCCAAGGTTTGTGCTAGTATGGAAGGAAGATACTTGTAGAAAGAGAGATGTCAAGTTGCTAAGTAAAAAAATATCTAATTCCCCCAAAGGACAAGGGTATCTGCTTAATTAGCATAAAACAAAATCAGAATGATACACACTTAACACAATGTTTGCCTTGCCCTTATCATACAGTAGATGCATACAACTCTGCGCTCATGCCATGAGGCTTTTCTGGGTTTTAAAAGAGAAATCTTCCTAATAATAAGCATAAGTTACTATCTTGCAGGATAAATCCAGGATCTTTAATTTGTTGCAAATATTTCCTGCTGCTTTGTCGTTACAGTGGATGACACTGCCTGTCTCACCACCCAGAGACAGAGGCAACACAGAGCCTGTATTCAAGCTAATTCTGAATTCATTTGTTGTCACCTGGCCTGGATAAGATGAACAGGTAGGAGACAACAGTGACTGGTGAGCCAAAACCTTTTTCATCACAAAACCCACCATAGTGCTGACATGCACATGACTTCTGTAAAGTACTTCTCATAACAGTGCCTCTTGTCTGCAGTGCCATTTAAATGGCACTTGAACCTCACTGCAAATATGCCAATTTAGAAATGATCTCTGTATCAATTACACTACTTTTGCACTGCTTAAAGAGATTGGGAGTGCTGGCCATATACTCTGATCAGGTATTTTCCTCTTTCACATTGTACCTCCAACAGCAGATACAGCAGCAAATCAGTTACTAATGCACAACCTCAAAATAATCTGGAATTTACCACCACAGTTACATTTCAAAATATAATCATCAGTTTCTGGAACTGTGCAGTTCCAGAATTCAACCCATATCAAGTTTAGACAGAGGAAAATTCATAGCCTGTTTCTTTCTTGGCTGTAAAGAAGTCAAAAATGAAGTGATAACTGTACTGAGGAATGTGACTATAGTTTGTCAGTAGGTACCAAACCTATTCTGCTCGTAGGAAGGAAAGCCAAACACAACTCCCATGCAACCCCACGCCCAACCCATCCTCTGATGCACTCAATTAGTAAGCAGAAGTACACAACAAATTCCAGTAAGTTTCTCATAATCTTTTCTAACATTTCTCAGCAATTTCTTTCCTCTTTTTCCCACCACCACAATAACATTTAACCTGCACTTAATGACAAGTACTGTGTCCACTGAAATTTCATCAAACTGTTCAACCATCCGTTAGTTAAAAACTTGCTGACTGCTACTGTTCCACAAGGGTTTTCTAGTATGGACAACCCCAAACTTTTGTTTTGTATTTTAGCATAAAACATGCTTTAAATGAGAAATTCTCAAATATAAGACATATATTTGCAGTGGCAGCCTCCACAGTACAAGTGACATTAACTTCTACTGATTTCAGTTGTTGCAAGGTGCTTGCTCACAGTAGCCAGGTTCACCTGGTAACTCACTGTCTTCCTGCCACTCCAGAAATCTGCATCCTCAGCCTCAGTTTTTAATTAAACTGCTCATGTAACAGCAATGCTCTGATTCTGATGGAGACTCCTGGACACCACGCTAAATGCACTGACAGCAAAGCTGTTTCCATCCAACAGCCTTCAGCACGCAGTGTCCAGTTCATTTTGTGGATGTGAGCTAATTATTTCAGAGAGCAGCTCTTGCTCCTGCACAAGCACCTAACCAAGCAATCAACCCCCTGCCAAACCCCCAGCCTCTGGCAGCACTGGCAGGTTCATTCCTCTGCACTCTGACAAGACAGCAGCAGTTGTTTGCAGGAAGGCTTATTTCTTATTTGCCACTTGAGTCCCACAGAAGTTTCCTACACTAAAATTTGTTAAATGAGAAAATGTGAATGAGATTTTTCCAAATTACTGAACTGTATGAAAATAACGAAACCTTAGATTAAGTTTTAAGCTCGCTACTAGAATATTCCATTAATTAAAGAAAATACCAGCTCAGCTATAATATCTCCCAGCTTTCCAGTAGCAGTTATTTCTCGTGCTACAGGAGAAGTATTTCATTTCAAGGATTTATTTTTTCCATAAAATTATCTTTTTACACTGATGCCAGCCTTAATAAAGCCAGCAGATATTAAAGTGTAAAACTATTGTTATTGCAGTGGTCTACAAGATTTATCTGGAGGCAATTTAACATAGCAGATAAAGCTTACATCACTCAGTGGAATATTGAATTGTTAGTCTTGAACAAAACTACTCCCCAAAGAACCTTCTACTCAAATCTCAATAACAAGAATCTAATAAGCTACTGTCCTGTTTTTGCAACGCACAAGAGAATCCCTCAGATCCCAATCAGGATTTCTATAAAAAATTGTTTACTATTAACCCACAGACACAAAATACCTATAGACAACTATAGCTTTTGCCAAACACAAACTTCTGTGTTTCATTTTACAAATCTGGCCTGTTTTGTAGGTTGTGTCAGAAGTCTTCAGTTGTTTTCCTGAACTCCTCACCTCATGTGAGCTGCTTACAGTCCTTAGTGACCAGGTGGGAAGCCTGAGCCAGGAGCGAGCTCTCTTGTCCCACACCTCAATCTCAGAGGTACTAAATCTGCTGCCACAAATTCCTAAGCTTTCCTTATCAGTGCATTCTCCATTGACACAAGGTATTTTCACACTATTTGCTTTGCCTCCTTCTCACTTGAAATGTGATGCCACAACTTATAGGTACTTCTCCCACCTGCAAAGGCCACCCATTTATTTACATGCCTCAGCTTTCCTACCTAAAAGTCATGTACCAAAGCTGTGAAGCAGTGAAGATCAGAGAGAGAAAGGTGTAGGGAGACCCTGCTGCCCACCAAGGCAGGATGATGCTCACCAACTCGTTCTGCCACTCCTGTGGGGTTTCTGCAGGTGGCTGGGGCAGCACCCAGACCTGCTGTCCTCAGCTCAGGATTCCTCTGACTCCTGGGGATTTGGATTACCTACACCTGATTACTTCAGCCTTCTGCTGAACAGCTCTGCTGGAAAATCTGGACCTGAGCCACCTGTAAAGTGCTACAGCTCAAGAGCCAGGCTGAGCTGCAGCACCTTGTTCAAAGCAGCAACACTCAGCACACACAGCCCAGCTTCAAACTCTGTCAGGATTCAGCAACAGCAAAAGCCAGTCTGAGTTTGTTCCTTGTTCTGCTACAATGAAAGACTTCACACATGCATTCGGGGAAACACAAACACGGGCAAATTGTCTGGTTCCCAGCAAAACCACTCATCTACTTCAAAGAATTAAAAATGACTGAGTCATATTTACATGAGTATAAACAGAGAAGTGGGGCAAAGGAGGAGAGAGGAAGCAATAATCATCATGCTTGCTTCCCTAACACCAGCCAAGTTTTCCTCACTGCACCAAAGAAACATATAAGAGGATCAAGAGAATGGAGAACAACAAGACACAGACTTATTTAACATGATATACTAGTGAAAAACAAAGTGAAAAGCTTCTTACCGGCATATTGTTTTTGTTATCAGGACAATTTTCATCCTTTTCCACTTGAATCTGTTCCCGACTTCCTGATTTTTTAAGGTTTTCAACTGGGTCTGTATCTTTAAATTCAGCTTCTGAACCCTTCATTGCATCAGTTTCATCTTTTACAGTAAGAATATCAGACATCCTCATTAGAAAAGGTTATTTTAAAATTCTACAAGAAATATGGAACCTTTAGGACAAAAAAAGAAGTGGATTATTGAGTAATTTAAAATTAGTTAAAAACCCCACACATACCTAAACAGCTACCCAAAATAAACACGATTTTGCTACAAAAAGGATCCCCCCCCACCCTCTGCTATGACACTTTTTCCTGTCTTGTATTAGAGGGAGTGATTTCTTTTTAACCACTTTTATCAGTGGCCTGTAACAGCAGACATCTAGACAAACAAGAATTAAGAGCTACACTGTTGGATAACATGCACAGATTTTTCCCTTCCACATTTTAAAAATGAACAGCTGGACATTCAGATACTCCAAATCAAACTAGGCTCCAACAGAAACAAGGGATGATTTTCTCAAAGGAAAAGAAAATTACATATAGATTTATTTTAAAAGGGTTGAAAGTAAATAGATGAATCATAATGCACCAAGTGTGCAAACATTCATAAATTTCATGAACTTTTAAAGTTTCCTTGTTGACAGGTAATAACTGGACAAGTTCTGAATGCAAGAATTATCTTACTTACAAACTGTAGCAAAACTAGTCTTAATAAAATTAAGCATTCTCTCAAAAGCAACAAAAAAGAAACAATTTGGAAATTAGGATAATAACTATGATCAGCAATTACAATTTATGATAATAACAACTTAAAATACTATATAAAGATAACTAATGATTAAACTCCAAATTTTCCATAGGAAATAAGAAACACAACTCTTTGTCATTACTCAGCTACAGTGCAAGATGTAAACCCAAGGATTTTCCATTTCCTAAAAGAAATAAAGATCTGAATGCCTAAAGTCCTTCATAAGAAACAAATAACAATCCAATAATGTTATGGAAAAGCTTAGTATTTGATTTAGTACCTGATATGTCCTAGAGTTTGGGGATTGTGGTCTCCCACAAAAATAAAATAGAATAATCCGAAGATCCTTTTCACAGTTGTCAGCCAAGATGTCAGTTGTGATGAACCATCTGGAATCTGGCAGGAGGAGTCCCATGTCCTTATCCCCAGTGTAGAGTCCTGGACAGAACTATTTTGTCTTGAATCAGCAAGAACATCCCTTTTGAATGCCTGAAAATCAACAAAGGAAATGCATTATACTTTTATTTGCTGTGGGAGGGGAGATGGAACATGACATCTAAAAGCTTAAATAGTCATTTTAAGAAAAAAACCAAAAAGAAAGAAGAAACCAGCATTTGTCATATCCATCCTGCTTGCATTATCAACCATCAGTAACAGTTTCATTGGACTTCCAAGACATTTCTGCATTACAAAGTTAACAAGTAGTCATAATAAACATTTTGTTGGCATTCCTGGAGAAACTCTGTTTCTATAAACAAGCAGGTATCTTTCCAAGGAGTCTGAAACATGCAGCCCAGCAGGTGTGGAGGAGTAACAGGCCATGAAGGCTCACAAATCCCTGTCAGCAGAACAGCGTTTTTCTCTTTGTTGGAGTTAATCATCTCCGAGCACAAGCCATAAGCCATATTTTGGGCAACTGGAATTACAGAAGACAGCTTTACTTTATTCAACAAAATAACTGCCCTGGAATGAGGATTTACACATTTTTGCAAAACTGATAATTTTCCATCTTTCCTCTTGTTCAGATTTGAGAAATAAGTAGCAGCAGCACCCCCAAGGAAGCATTTGAAGCCAAAGCCAGAGCTCTAAGAGCAAAGCCAGCGTAGCCCTGAGAACACCTTGCAGTGCCCAGCTCCTCCCGCGCTCCCTTGCAGGGGAGATTAAAGCCTGGTTACAACCACTTCTCCAGAGCTGAAGAAAAACAGTTTGTAAGAGATGAGATACTTCAGACATATGGAGTACTAAAATTTGCTGCAAAGTATGGAAAAAAAAAGATAAAAGATGGGCTGTGATTCAGGCCTGTAAGAGACCCTATTTACTGAATCTAATGGAGGGGAAAGGATTACAGATGAAAGAACAAATTGGAAATAAAAATATGCAAAAATGCAGCGAAGGATATCCAGCATTGTTTGGTTGTTGAGGTGGTTTTTCCAGATAATCCAGATAGTGATATAAGATTTATTAAGAAGTTCAGAACCTTTATTGTAAACAAAACCTGAACAGAGATGCTGTTTCACTTTGTTGACTGATATGTGATTTGTACAGTATTTAGATAAATGTTAAAAAATACTACAGGCTGAAACCAGCAAAAAACAAAACCCAAAACATTTATGTCCAGTTGGAAATATAATACTGCAAAGTAAGTGTAATTTAATTGCTACTCCCTACACAAGGCACAAACATAGTAATTGTAATCAACATCTCCAAGTTTTTCTTTAATTCTATCAAATACATCAACAGCTCCTGTCCCTTTGCAACACCATTTTAAAAAACAAGTATTGGCATACTCAGTTACTAAAACTCCTTCTGCAAACATACGTGCTTGCCTAGGTCAATCCAGGAAACTGATGCACTAAGAAAAGTTCTTATATTTCCTCTGACAAACTAAGAAAAAAAAATTAGTTTATAACTTGTTCTGAACAGATTTTCCCCTGCAGATAGATTTAAAGCCTGCAGATTTGGTGCTATGTATCCTACAGTCAGAGAGACAGAACTGAGGAAAAGCTGTGGAGTTCCAATTCACATGAAAAATATCTCAATTTTGGGTTCATAGAATGGAGCTATTTTGAGTCAACTGGAATCACCATATGTGCATCCATAAGTAAATGCCAAACTCTGTGCTTCACATTAGCAGCAAAACACACAGAATAGAAAATTGAATCTTTGCTTACCTGATTATTTTTTAATAACAGCAGCCATATCATTGAGATTGGTAATGCAACCTTGTGTTTGTGATCCACAGCTGTGAGTTCAAGTACTT
The DNA here is from genome assembly GCF_017639235.1 of Corvus kubaryi. Classification (NCBI taxonomy): domain Eukaryota; kingdom Metazoa; phylum Chordata; class Aves; order Passeriformes; family Corvidae; genus Corvus; species Corvus kubaryi. The sequence goes on from NW_024581135.1 coordinate 6,202,151, forward strand.
GGATAACATTCTGTCCCTAAAGTTTCCTCTAATTCAGCAAATTTTCATAGCTGAGATAATCTGGTTCTAGTTTCTAAACTTGCACAGATTGGATTAAAAAAGATATAAAGAATTTTATGTGGGGGAGCAAATCACAGCCCATCCTTATGAATCCCACCTCTTTCACCTTGCCATATAGCTGGATGTTAATTTCTTGTGTCCCATGTAGGACAGGAAAAAGGAGGAAAAAAAAAAAAAAAAAGCAGGAAGGCAGTCCTTAGGAGCTGCTCTGTTCTTTGGAGAGAAAATAGGGTCTGGCATGCAAACTGATTAATTGACACCAAATCCCAACACTGCCTATAGACTAGATTGCAATACAGACCAACATAGTGTTTGCAGATTTTAAAAGGAGGGACACAATGAGGTTCTGCGCTAAAATTATCCACAGTTGAAAGGACTGAATATTAGGGGCAGAGCATTAGCTGGGTTTGTAATTAAAAGTTCAAACAGCTCACAAAACATCTCATAAGAAAACTTACCAACTTTAGTATCTTTTATAGGTGAAAAAAACAAACACCTACTTTAGTAGACAGGAAGTAAAAGGATTTGCATGTAAGAGTGGAGGACAAAATGTCATACCTATGTTCTTCACCCTCAGGACTGCTGTCCCTATCTAAACACTCAGTATTGACATGTATGTTCTTCTCCATCATATTAGTAACATTATACCCCAATAATCATCCTCAAGTCCAGTAATCCTCATTCTGACAAGTAGTCACCACTTTGTCTATGCAACTATTCTCCCTTTTCAGAGGGGAAAGTGTTATTATCAGCTGTGAGATGGATGTCCAGTACCACACAGGCATGAGCTTTTCAGTCAGCAGATCATAAAACTAGTCAATGCTGTGCTCTCACTGCTTTTTTGCACAGCCTAAAGGATAAGTCATAAAAACCCCCAACTTATTAAACAAAGTCATTCCTGAGTTTTATGACGGCAGCCTCCTGAATCTTGATACATGAAAAACCACTGGGTGCCTCGTTTTGGGTTCTGACTTGAAAATCACCATATGTAAATCCACTAAATTGACTTGTAATGAGTAGAGATATTTCTGGGAATAGGATCTACTCAACTTAATCCAATTTCTCTAATAGGCATCAAGAGTTCCAGCTCCTTCTTGCTGGCAGTGTAGATGGAGATAGGAGGCTTTACTCTGCCCATGACAGAGGAAATCAATTTTTTTCTTTTAAAAAGAAGGTAAAAGACAGAATGTGGGGGTTTTTTCTTAATTAATGATATCATTGTTGTCAGAAGACTCCAGGAATGGCTGTCAAAATAACTTGTATCAATCAAATTCAGGGCAGGAAATTGGATTAGAAGGGTGGGGGTGAAAAAATCTACGTTCAACACACAAAGTGGACACACTGTCAGCGGAAAGGTAAAATGAAAATTTATTTCTTAAACAAGCTTCTGTTGACTGATATGTCAACAGAATTCCTGCAACCAACAAACACTGGCCTCTTCTCACAACTTCCACAGCAGCTTTGTGCAGCAACTCCCTCCACAGCTCAAGTAGAAGAACCAATGGATGAATCCTACAAAGTCTGTGGGAAAAGTTTTGCCTTGTCCCTGGCATAACAGTGGTACAAATCTTTCTTGGATGTGAAATTGCTTTATTTTTTTTTGAGAAAAGTCAGGACTTTTCCTAGAAAAACTGGATATTTAAAGACTCACACAAGAGACTTGCCACAACAAGAGCTTTTTCCAGCTGTTTTTCACCTCAATTGTATAAACAAATATATATATGAACATCATAACCTCAGAGTTCCTGTGACTATAACAAACACCAACTCTCCCCACCAACTGAAAACACCTAAAGTTATAAATGTTTCTTTGTTAGGATGAAAGAGGAAAATGTTTATGCCTTAAAGCAGAAAGGTACCAATCAAAATGATCTTAATAAAAACTATGGGTATAACTAAAAAAATTACTGCATCCATCTACTGCTTAATCCCTGAGGACCACTACCTACACACAGCTCTTGGTAACAATTAATTTTGGCAAATCAGACTGATGTCGCAGACACCCAAATCAAGGGAGAACTCACTGCTGCCATAAAGTGGAGCTCTTGCTTCTTCCTTCTGCTCCCTACAGCCTCTGCCCCAAGGTCTCCAGGTGTGGTCCCACCTCCACCTCTCCACCAGCTCTGGTGTTTGCCAAACTTTTCCATGGTGTGGTTCCTTGAGAAGTGACCCAGAACCATGAAGCTCTTTGGCTGGGGCAGGTTCTGTTGGGCTGAGGAGCTATGGGGGTGCACAGGACATTTATGTGAGCACTGGGCAGCAGGAACAGAGCCCCAGGAGGAACAGCAGCAGCTGTACAGCTCTTTCTGCAGGGGTCACTTACAGCTCTGCCCCAGTAGTTCCAATGAAGACACTTAAACAGCACCAGCCCAACTCAACTAAAGCTATGAGAAGGTGCAGATTCATGATATTATCTAGTAACAGAGCCTGTAGATGAATCCTGAGACAAAAGGTGGACAACCTGACCAACATGTATATTTGGAACAAATTAGTCCTTCCTGGGAAACTTTTGTTGAGACAGAGGTGGGAAAAGGACTGAAGGAAAATGCCTGAGGTGATAAAGGACAGGAAAGGAGAAAAAACAAACAAAAGCAACCCCACACAACCTTGAAAATCCTGACTTGGAGAGCAAGGGAGGATTCCAGAGGGAGCAACAATTCTCCTGCCCACAAACAGACCAGGCTGTGCTCACGGATGATCCAGGCTGTGCTCATGGATGATTCACGAGCCATAAGCCAGGGGCTGCAACCAAAATTTTGCTCTCCCTCATAACTAGAGCCTCAGTGGCCCAGGCTGTTAAAATGTACCACACAGCATCTGTAAAAATATAGCAGCTGATATTAAGATTCCCATTAATTTAACAGAAAATTCAAAGCAGCTTTGTACAATTATCAGAAATATAAACTGAAATTATGCAGAGGCAGCTGTTCCCTTTTTCCAGAAAAGCCAACACACACCTGCTTTCTGCATGTTATCTTATGTCTAAAGTTTGAGACCCATAAAGTAACCAACTAGGGAGCAAAGAGTCCTGGCCTGCCTACTGAACTATGATATTGTGCAGGTCTGATCTTAATTGTAACAACTATTAGAAACAAACAAATGAGAAATTGGTCCACTTTTGAAGCACAAATCAATATGATTCCCTAGTCTTGTTTACTGGTTAATTCTACACAAGTGAATCCATGCTGCAGTGATTTAAATACACTTAAATAAAAGATTTATGCTTTTCTTGATGATGCTATTTACACAGATTTTAAAGTTCTATATTAATCAGTTAACAACTAAATGCTATTTACTCCATTAGCACTAGAAGATACTTCTTATTTGATTCAATTTACCAAGCTACTTAGTAATCAGATTATCAAGGAAAGAGTATGATAAATCACAATACAGAAGCATAACATGCAGTTATTCTACCTCTTCCAAAATTAATTAGGGACTGAATGCATCTCACTGTCTGTGCAAGTTATGTCCTGCTACCAAGTGTAGACATCATTAAAACATTAACTGAACAGAAATAGCACCAAATGCACCAGAAGACATTTGCAGACAAATGTCTTTCTCAATAAAGTTTCCTCCAATTTGGGAGGAAAATCCCACAACTGTGAACCAAATAAAAGGCTCTCCCAGGTTTGCTCTGGTTCATCTTGCTGCAATTTTACAAAAGTGATCTGCTCTCCTATTTACTGTCCTGCCCCTCTGTCAGAGGTGCTGCTCCAGCAGCAGAGCACAGGTTCACACTCCCTCCCTCCAGCTGGGCCCTGAGCTGCCAGGGACCGTCACTGGTGGCACCCCTGGGACCAAGGCACCACCACCCTGCCTCCCCTCGCTGGCTGCTGCACAGCTAACAGCCTGCAGAGAGGAAGGAAAGGCAAAGACAGCCTTAAAGCACCAGAATATCCCTGCCAGACATCCATTCCAGACCTACACACACCTCAGCACACAGGGTATTATTTGGACAACAATAATGCTGAACATCAGAAACAAAAACTGAAACTTGCTCCCAGTCTTCTTATACACCTCCTCTTCTTTACTGGGACATTTTGCATGCTATAACCTCTCAAGCACTTTTAAAGAGCAATATAGTGGCCTTCTTTTTCACACTCAGGGCCTAAGATAGGACACTTCCACTGCTCATAAGACAGTTGACAGGCTTCTAAAGAGGACACCTTTCACAGGAATAGGCATGTGAGAAGCCAAGGTGTATTATTAGCAACTATCCTTCCCCCTCCTTTTATATTTTAAATTCTGAGCAATACTCTAAGGCTCTTTAATCCTGCCTCACCTTCTCCTGTGAGTTCACTCTTGAATGCAATAGAAACACTGAGCTGACAGTGACAAAGAATAACAAGATAATTCCTTCAGGAATGTAGTTGTATAAATGAGAATAAGATATTAACAACAAGCAAGTCTAGAGCAGTCTTTTATTCTACATATTGATAGGAAACTACAGTATTCAAATACTTGTGGAGATCAGGAGTTTGTTGTCATTTGTTATCCATAAACTCAAAAAATAAAACTTGAAATGTACCCTGAAAAAACTCTGCCACTACACAATACTTCTTCAGAGTACTCTAGTCCCCAGGAGGGTCAGCTGTTCCATTCTGCACAAAGCATTCTCCTGTCAGTTTCCTTCTTGCACTTCACTTTGGCCTTTTAGGATACAAACCATCAGAGCCAAGTACATCAAAGGAAGTAAACACCTTTGGTTTCCTCCCGGAAAATGAAATAGTTCTCTGGATGTAGCTCCTGCTACAGTGCAACATGACAAAGGGGTCTTGCAAGGTGCTTCCAGCTTGCTATTAAATCTGGCAGACTACAGGCACTGTTCTTTTAACCATTTAGAAAAGGAAAAGGTTGGGCATACTAGGATACTACCTAAGGAAAAAAAAAATCCCACTACAATCCTTGTTTTGACTAGAGGAGCTACCCAACATGAAGCACAATGAAAGTCCAAGTTGCTGGGTTTCTGATGAAATGACAGTTCTAGCATTGAACAATCTGTAGTGGATGAAAACCAACCTGGCTAACATTCACACAGTGTTATTATAAAACAGCTCTGTGGCTAGGCCACCCTCATTAAGGGAACCAAAATAGTCTTAAATGGTTCATATACTATTTAAAGTTGTAGCTCCATTAGGATCTATTCTCACTCTTTTTCACAGCTTTAGAGAGAGAAGGAAAAAAAAAAAAAATTCCCAGACAGACTTCAAAACAGTTCACTAAACTCTATTTTTATATAATTGTCTCCTGGCAAGCATCTGCACAGGGCAACATACATTGGCAGACAAAAGCCATTTCAGCTTGAAAACTATTAGAGCATTAACCTTTCCAAAATGCCATACCTCAGAGAGAGCAAAGCATTAGGTTAGTGGAAAATCCATCTGTTGAATGGCTAAGCCTCTCCTCCCTCAAAAGAACACGCCTGTCCAAAGGCATGAGAAAAGAACTATTTAGAAATGCTTATGAAATACAGCATGACATATCTTTAGCTTTTGCTAGCATAGTTCTGTTGGCTTGGGAGGGGAAAAATGAATGCCCTTCTCACATGACATTGCTGTACCAGCAAAAGCTCTGTAGAAACAACTATGCTGACGAAGATTTTGGTGGCTTAGCTTTCATCATTCAGGAAAACCCAACTGACAGCAGAAAAACTCCTCCTGGCTCTTGAGCTGTGTCTAGGGCTGACATTCAGAAAATTGTGTCCATGTGCCCACACCAGCACCCACCCACAACTTGCAGCCATTTTATCCTACAAGCAATCCCCGAATCTGCCCTTCCTATCCTCACGTTGCTCATATTGCATGGTCACCCATCATTCTTTATCAGCTCCTTTTGACATCTTGCATATTTTTTCCCCACAAATTTTTTGTTCACTTTTAACTATACCTTTAGAAAGCTTCCAACAGTTCCAGGAGATGCACACTGTAATACCACATAGCACAAAAGTCTGCATCACCATATAATCTGTTTAATATTTATCTGTATGTAACCTATTTAATACCTTTAAGTCACACAGTCAGCCAGATCACGGGCCCAGACCCAAAGTATCTACCTGTTTTCAACTATCAAAAAACAATAGTTGCCTTATTCAAAACAATCCTTAAAAACTGAAGAAGAATCATCTGTTATTACATCATTCTCTGAAGCCTCATTTCTAGTGTTAAGGTCTTAAAATGGAATAAGAAGAGTAACAATATGCTTTTTTTGTGTCAATTGGAAATCAATAGTTTGGGAAAAAATAATTGGTTCTCTCTTTATAAGGCTGTCGATGCTTGCTAAAGGTCAGAGGTTTTATAGCACAATAAAGTATAAGTACAGCCTGAGCTGTTTACAGTTGCCTTAAAAGAACTTTAAATAAAAAAAATCAGAAACTTGTTTTGTATTGCCCAACTGCAAACTAACCAAAGGTATCTTCAATAATCTTTTAAGCTCGGCATTGATTAATTTTGGTATATTAGAAACAGGACAGAAGTAAGAGAACATAAATATTTTAAGTTCATTGTAAAAAAATTACCTTGCTACTCAAAACACTTCATAGAAAACGTGAGATCAAATAAAGTCATGCCATCTACAAGTCCCCAGATGATAGAGTAGCGAACTAAAACCTCAAAATAGTCAGATTGATTTTTCCCCCCCAGTTATTTTAGGCAAATGAACTGAAGCATTGCCTGTGACTATTTCCAGTAGAGATCCTCCAAATAGCAGCTTTCTTAAAAGATACAAATCTCCATTTCATTTAGAAAACAGCCATCCAGAACTGCACACAGCAGCTAACAATTTTCTGTACATAAATCAGGTTTCATTCTTAGAATATCTTAGTTAACATTTGTCCATCATATTTCCATCAGTAACATGAAAAAGTGTCTCTAAAACTGACACAAATTTCCACAGAGGGTGGTAGGAACAGACTCCTGCAGTTACCAGGCCAGGTTAAAGATTCTACTTAGGGCCCTAAAATACTCAAGATTATGCAAAGGATTTAGTTTTCAAAAAAGTTAAGAAGCAAAAGCTTCAACTCTTTAACCCTTTCTTTCCATCTTATAACAAAATTCACTAACTTGGTAAGTTACTGTACCATTATGGTCTTTCCCTGCATAAAATAAAGACAAAAATCACCAAAGCAAGAGAAACATGACAAAACTTTCCCTGGAGCACTATCAATACTCTCACCTATGTCCTGTTGCCATAGCTTCACAAACACCACACCAATCACCACCATACACACAAACATCTTTTGGCTGCTTCAAAATCTGGTGATGACAAACATCATGTAAAAACATCAGAATATCAAAACTGTCTTCCTTACAAGCTTTAATCCTCTAGCAGTGTATTTTTGCTTAGATTCTAACAAAGCCACAGCAGGTCTGATGTCAGCAGTTCTGGTAATGCAGAAACTTGATAAAAATTAAATGACTGATCTTCATGGAATCAAATGCAATCAATTTAACAGCCATCCAAAATTACTTGTTATCTCAACAAAAATACATTTGGTCCACAACACAAGACAGTCATCAACATCCTGCACGGGAAGAAAAGAAACATTTTCACATAGCCCACTATAAATACTGTTGCTGTTTTGGTTTGAAACCTATTTTTCAGTTCAAAACTTATCTTTATATAAAAAAATTAAGCTTACTTGTAGTTCCTCATTGGAATGGAGATAACAGTAACACTTTAAAAAATGCACTATAAAAAAATTTAGGCATCTCCCCCATTTCTGCTACCTTGGGAAATTGTTTTAGCAGAGATATTTATAACGGTTTTCCAATCACAGCACAAATAAAATACCCAGTAAACAAAAATTAACAAGAATGCTATTATCAAATGAGGAGATATAAGAAAAAAATATTTTTCAAGTCAATGTTTAAAGAAGGAAGAGATTTAGGGATGCTAATGATCTCTGCTAATTGATTAGGCCTAGGACGGCTTTTGTGGAAAAAGGGAAACCAAACAAAAACTACAATTTGTCTTGAGGCCTTTCATTCTTCTCCTCTCCGACAGCGTTTCGATGCCCTATTCCAGGATTCACATACCTGCATGTTATCGGCATTTTGCTTCATTATTCAGCCCCCGGGGCCGTGCTCTCCATCCCCCCCGGCCAGGGCTCAGCCTGTGCCCGTGGAGCGGCCGCCGGCGGCTGCGGCGGCGCTGCCCGAAGCTCGGAGACAATGGGAAGCCACAGCTGGGAGCCGCGCTGGCACTGGCACTGTCACTGTCACCCAGCACCGCCACCCAGGGAGCTCCTCCTCGGCAATTCACAACCTCCCGAAGCTCTCCGGGTGCTAGAAGATGGCTGGACAGATTTTAATCACTTTCTCCATTAATAGTCAGACTACTCTAAAATGAAAGTTTTTACACTACACTGCGAGAATTTTGATGTGACAAAGAAGCAGGACAAAACCCTTCGTACTGTAAAGATATTAATTTCCTCTCGAGACAGTTTTATTTCTTCACTTTGGCATTGTGAACACAACACAAAAAGTCATCAGTAAGTTAGTCCACAGTGCCAGCAGATAAACACACTTGTCACTGGCAGTATGAATGCTATGATAATTTTCTGGACTGGCACATAACCACTATCAGAAACCAAATATGGAAGAAAAACGTCTTCTAAACAGAGGGGTAAAACAAAGCCAGTTATATGATAATTATCGTACTTCCAAAAGCAGTGCCCAGACGAGGAGTCTGCAGTTCTGTTGCTTGTGAGAAACCTCTATCCCCACCCAGCTGCAGCATCACCCCCGTGCTCAGCAGCACTGCTGCACACTGATAATCATAATCCCCTTTCTGGACTCTCCTGAGACCTCTCAGAGGGATCCTGCACACCAAGTTAGGCTGCAAGGAGAATGGGGCAGTATTTTTAATCTGCAGGCTCCAGAGAGGGGAATTACAATCTTGGGAGGCTGCAATTCCTGACAAACAGGAGATCAGTATCCCATATAATTAAGTGACAAGATTAAAAAACATGTATATAGACACACTAATTTCTACAATGTAACAAACATAGGAAATAAAAAATCTGTAACAACCATGGGAAGATTTAGACCTGTCACAGACTGCAGCAGTCTCAGTATTAAAACAGATTTTTATAAATATAAATTATAAATATGTATCATATATAAGTATATAAAAACTTCTTTTGATATCAAGACTGCTGCAGTTTGTAACAGATCCCAATCTTTCTATAGTTGCTATTCTCTTCTTCTGCCACCTCTGTACTCCATACTTCACTCCTTCTGCCCACACATGGCAGTGTCACACACTCCACACATCTTGGCTGTCATCCTTGACCAGCAAGATCATATGGGGGGGAAAAAAGTCAATCTTTTTGATTTAGCTGAAGACAGCAGCTCTTGGAATTCCTGTTTTTCTCTTGTGCACTGAGTTCAGTGTAACTGCTGGCTATGCCCCTCCTCTACACACCAGTTCCCACCTCAGCACACACCCCCACCATCCCAAACGCAAGGAAAATACACACAAAAGGCATAATTACGGGGGGCCCTTGCTATTTTTGCAGAGGTTCCAGCTGGTCTGCAATGGGAGCATTATTTCTCACGGAAAAGGCTTCCTCAGCAGGATGCTAGACAAGAAAATTACTTTTATTTTCCTAATTGTATAATGACTTCCAAAGAGGTGATCACCTATGTGCACAAGCCATTCATTGCAGGGTCCATACTCTGAATGCTGCCAAAGAGAATAGTTTTCAGTTTCTGAACACATTATACAGATTACATTAATGTCAGAATAATCTTCTAAGCAGTCTCCTCACACCACACTAGAAAAAATGTGTCTGTGTGCATGTCTAGCTACACTGTTATAATCAGATTTGGTATTCACATACACCATGGCAGAGCACCTAAGAGTTTTTTTATAATCAATAAGATCAGCAACAAGATGAAGTTAGCCCCAAACAGGAAACAAAGTAGTACCCAATGGAGAAAGAACCAAGCAATGAACTATTGTTATACTCTGCACTGCTCCTTGGAACATTTTTGCTAATTTTTCTAGAACACTCACACCCACACATTATAAAGAGTTGGGCCTTCTCTAAGTCCTATCCTGGAGACTCATCCTACAGGAGAGGAAATATGGGTCTGGGTTTACTTTCTAATAAGCAAAACCTTTTTATCCCCTACACACATGTATTGGTCTGCTCTATGTGATGGATTAAAAATTGGAATCGCATTCATTACCTGAAATGTTCCTGTATGAGAAATGTACTTTAAAAATGCCCATATGATGTTGTGCATTCAGCTCTATGACTGCCTTTATACAAAGATCATGCCATGTGCAAATGAACATAGGCATAACATGTTAACATATGTGAAACAGGGTAATCATTTGAACGAAATATCATAAAAATAATGCTGTAATTTCCCCCTTAAATTAGTCATGATACATCATCAATATGCTTAAGAGCAGTAAAAACTTATATCCTGGAAACAGGAGTTGGAGCACTCAGGGCTAGTTTACAACTGCAACCCTGACTTAGCTGACTAAGTTAACTAAAAACATGTAAATTGTATCTCTATTACCAAACACACACAATTACATTTGCTGAAATACCATCTAAGAATAGGCATCATAAGCTTAGAAACAGATAAGCAAATAAAAAGTTTCAATTAAATTTAAATTTCAAAGCCACACCACAGATCAAACATACAAGACAGGTATTCAAGAGATAAATGAGAAACAGTCTAGAAAGCAATCAGGCGCTTGCCAAAGGAGAAAGGATTCTAGACCCAAGAAAAAAAGTGAAGATACGCAACACCACCACTTCAAAACCATTTTCCTGACAATACCCTCTGTCATAGTTGTACTTAAAACTGCAGTATGAATAAGTGATGGAAATTAATCTTTATTTTTTTAAACTCCTAACAAACTTACACAACTCAGTAAGAGGCAGAAGGGCACCATCAAGTGTCTGCAAACCAGCGTCTGACTCAGAGTAGGAAAGACTGGACTGTCCTGAAAGAAATTTTCTTTAAAACTTGAAAAGGAGTATTGACACAGAGACAGAAATCCAAACTGTTAAAAGGGCTCTGCTACATAGGATATACTTGGGAAGCAGATGTTCCCAGCTCTGCAATATCCAGACACTTGAGGCACAAGGACCCTATTCCCCCAAAACAACTCCCAGCAAGACTTACAGGACTGAAAAGGCAGGACACAAACTCCTGGAGAAGGACACACACACTGAAATGTTCTAACTAACAACAGCCTTTCCTTTTAGAAGAAAAAAAAAGGTGAGAAAGAAAATTAGTTCTTTGAAGATTCATAAAGAACAAGATAAAAAGCAAGCCAACCAGAAGACATTTTAAAAAGTTTGAGACATTAAAAGCTTAAAAAATGCTAGAATGGGTATTTCAACTTCTTATCCCAATTCCAAAATGAAGTTTATCTATAAACCTAAAGGAAATAGAGCAGCTTTTCTTGGTTATGTGAGAAAGGGAGACATTTACAGAGTTTGTCCAATTTATATGAACTTAACAGAAGCATCATGTGAAACCATATCCTGACTATTCCAAGTTCCATCCACTTGACTGATTTTGAGTTTGTCTCTTCTGAACTGCTAGTAACTCTAACATTTGATTGAACAGAAATATATTCATCTATACCCTTAGAGAAATTGTCTAACTCCAGATTGGTCATGAATGCCTATTCTGTATTTAGTTCATATCATCTCCCTGTAAAAACCTCTCACTTCCAAGAAAGCAGAAACATGCACTGCAATTTCATTCCTTTGCACCATAAACACAGCTTAGACAGCATAGTGATGAAGCTGAAATAAACATCTTTCTCTGGTGGTTTTATTTTTCTTCTAGGAAATAAAATACATCCTCACTCTTACTAGTATAAATGAAACAATTTTACTGCTGTTTAGATACTAGTCACCATTTAGCCGTGGTTACTGGATGATGATAAAGTGTTGTCCAAGTCTAAATACAGGAGACTTCAAGCTAAATCCTGAAATATAAACAATGCCCAAACACTGACTGTGCAAAGCCAGTCTTAAAGACTAAATGCAATTACTTTTCAAATATGTTCTGGACAATGGATACCAAATGGGTGAGTATCTGTCTGGTGGATCTGTTTGTAGGGCTGATTGCTGATCAAAGATTAACTTACTGTTAATTAAAAAGTCTAGAGTAACAGTACAAAAGCAAGATGAAAAAAATATTTCTAGGATTCACAGAATTCAGTATTAAAGATTGCTCTACGAGTACTCATTATAGCAATCTATTGAAAAATACCAAATGTATCTCTGAGTGTAAGTAAACTTTTGGTGTTAGCTGGAGTAAAAAATTCTAAATAATTAAATAGGAGTAACATTCACATGACCACACTTTAAAAAGGATAAAACGACCAATCAAATCTGGCATCTCTCAAAGTTCATAAAAAATTTGGGATCAGTTAAAGAAACCAAAAGATATATTCTGTCCAATTCTTCACCTCTTGAACAAGGCAACTCTACTCCCCTTCTTACTCAAGCAGTGAGAACGACTTAAGAAAAAGCAAATTCTAGTAGAAAATGAACCTAGAGTATTGAGGTAGCCATTGATTCCATTAGCTATGGTCTTTAAAGTCATGCTTAGTGAAGCAAAAAACAACGCCCACGCCACCAAACCTTTTCCTCTAGAAAGCACATTAGAACACATTTAAAAAACCTGTATTTCTAATTTTCTGTGTGCTAGATAATTGTGTTCATACAATTTCTTTCCACAAGAAAAGGAAATGTTACCAGTAGACGCTCTGGCCTATCTCCATAATTTGAAATAAGAACCATTCAGATTATATTAAAACACAGACTGATTTTTGACATCTTCAGAAAACATTGCTGCTTAATAAATGAAAACCAAAGTATTGCTTCTGCAGTTTAAGCAAACAATTGAGTAATGGCTCATGCTAAACCAAGGAGTGAGTATATTACAGAGCAAGACTAAAGATCAGTTACTTGGTTTTGTCAGGTGTTTTATCACTGTAATTTCCGTCCTTCCACCCTCACTTGTTCCTATTACTAACTATTCTCATTCACTCTTCCTTCTAAAAACCGGGTGTATAACCCTTTCAAGAACCTTCACATTTTCTCTGCAATCTTACTTTGTTGTTAACAAAAGTAAAAGAAAATGAAGGGATTATAAAATTAGTCTCAAGATGATAAATTCATGCACACCTAACGAACACACCATGTCTGGTTTTGCATTCATATCTTGATATCAACTTTTTCCTGAACTGCAGTTTAAATTCAAACTGTTCTAGACCTTCTGTTTTATACAGTCTCATCTAAATGCCAGGCATTAGATAAGCAGAGTATTAAGCTACTCACAGGTTGGAGTTTAAGGTCATCCTCACTGTCTGAAAGCAAAAGCTGTAATATACTCTCACCCACATGAGGTTCATTGTGTTTTGATTTTTTAATGAAAAAGCAACTGTTTGAACACAAAATAATATCCCTGAAAAATTTCCTCTGAGCTTCTCCATAAGTGATCCCATAAGTGGACTGACATAGTGGGCCAGGCATATGTAGGTTCCACATGCTGAACAGGAATTCTTTAAAACCACAGGATCTGCCTTAGGAGCAACAGTCAGAACAAACTTGTGTTGTCTCACTGGATGTATTTTTTTCATTTTCCTTCCAATATTTTTTCCCCCGTAACAAAACCTGATCTTCATAAGGTTTATGATATGCAAATACTCCTTTGGAATATACTGATTTTGAAGCCATGTTGTCCAAAACCCATGAGCAATTCCTATGGATCTGTCACACTTGGCAGGGGATGGGAAAGTTGAGGGGGTGTGAAATCAACTCCGTTTCTGGTACAGACACTATCAAGCAACCAAAAAAAGCAAAAGGTTTGTCTATCCCAGGAAAAAATGACCAGTAGTTTTGTGAACACAAAAATGAGAACAGAGAACTGTAAGAACCTGTTTATACTAAACCAGGGTTATTTTCTGCAAAGGGACAGCTGAAATACAAGTTCCCAAATAATAAAGTCTACCCCCGAAATAACAAAAACTCAAACTCACGTTTACAAAATTCCATGTTTGGGTAGCACAACAAATTGCGTTATCATCCCAAAAATTCTAAACAATTAGAGCATGGGAACAGGGCTTCAGTGCCAGGTGCTTAAAAGCAAGAAAAGAGGAGAGGAGACTTCAATTTAAATCATGGTGAGCAATTAATTCAGTTGTAATCCCACATTTCAATTCCAATCCTCAAGCACGTCAGAGGCAAAAGACTAAGGAACACACTGGTTTAAACCAAGGGAGATGTGACAGTCTTAACAAATCTGTATTTTTCAAATGAAGTTGGACTACAGCTTGCCAATTTACCAGAAGTCTTCATTATTCTCTGGAACTCTGAATCTGAAAATTACAACAGGTCAAGAGATAAGAGATAAGGCAGATTTTCTCAGAGCAGGTATGTCTTATCTTCCACCCACATGGGAGGGAATGAGAGTAACTGCAGGGTTGAACCAAACAAGTGGCAGTGCAGCAGGGAAGCAGGATCTGAATACATGGAACAGAGGGAAGCTTTTCCCTTGCTTCATGACCAGAGAAGGGATTTGGAAAGAAGGGTATTTTTAATGTTGTTTTTCAATTAATTTTTGTCTCTGGGAAAAATAAAACCCAGCTTATCAGTTTTCCTCCTCAATTTTGTTCTAAAAGTAAATCTTCTGAGATAAATATGATCAACCTAAAGCAGTAAGTGCCGCAGTTGAGACTTGTGTTAGCTGTGGCATTAGCACTTTCAAGGACTTTGTTAACACCACCCTTACACTCTTAGTCCTGCCCCAAATTCGGCTAATGGCAACTTCATAAGCACCATCTTTTTAAATCCCAAAGTGCTTAAGGTTAAACAAGATCTGACTTTTAATGTAGAATTCAGCAGGGGGAAGGAGAAAGGAGAGAGGAGAGAGGAGGGAGAGGGGAGGAGAGAGGTGGGAGGAAAGAGAGAGAGGAGCTCCTAAGAACACTACAAGTCAACATGAGATTTTGCACTTTCTTGCCTATCTGTACAGCCAAGCATCTCTACTCAGATGATATAATGGCATCATCAGACCCTAAAGGGACTTTAAACAAAATCAGCATCATATTTAATTATCTATGACTAGTTAGGGAAAAAAAAAAAGAGAAGATAATAATTTTCAATTAATGTCACATAAAAGGAAATCATTATTTTTTAAACAGTTAGGGCTGGGACCTGGAGTTGTCACTTGAGATGCAGCCTGCAACAATACAGGTTGGCTAGTGGGCTTTGCTAGATAAACAAAAGCTTTTTCATAGATGCAACACTAATTTTCAGAATGTTGCTAGGGCAACAGCAGACTGTAACAAGAATTTCTGAATAACGAGCAGGTGGCAATATACAAAGATCTTAGATTCCTGACTAAATTATTTATATGCAATCCGGAACAGTGAGATTTTGAAAAGCAATAGCCTTATTCCACCACCACAAATGGAAATACCCTGTCTAGAACATTTATTAGAATTCTAGACATGTATCTTGTTTTTGCTTTTACCATGATATGTAAAGCAAGATCACTAGTCTCACACCTCCAGCATAAAGAAGCAAAACCAGTTATTTTGCATAAAATACACAATGTAAAAAAATAGTTTTTCTAAGCCAAAGCCAAATCTAACTTTCTACCCAAGATTCTCCTTGTACAGATTCAATAATTCCAGAGGGACAGGAACAAATCCTGGCAATTATGAAGTAAGGACCAGACTAACAAAAGAGAACTGGACATGCTTTATCCATCATGCACATCCATAGCAGGAATTTTGCCAGATGTAAAATGTTATGGGAGGAAGCCTTATGGGCAGTCTAGAGTCTACACTTGAAAAGCAATGGCAGCAAGATTTGGCAAAATTTTTGGTAATTTATAACTTTCAACTCTGCTAAGTCATTATACTACTAACAAATTCCATCATGTGGATTTCCAAGTTTCTGATTAGCTGGTCAGCAAAGGCCTGGCTATCTGGACAAGGCCAGCTGTAACATTATTGTTTTGCTGAATATGACAGAAAATAACTATTTTAACTTATTCTAAGACTGAACTGTTTCTCCCTGTGAGTTCACTAAGACACTGTAATATATGCAAAAATCACAAACCTGATCTACCTTTAAGGCTTTTTGTTGAAGGTCTCTGTTTTAAATACCAAAAAATAGTACAATCTGTAGTTATTTTCACCAAAGTTCCCAGTTTTCAGAGATTACCAGAGTCCATGTATTGAGATATAAATTCACATGCCACAAGATTACTGTAAATGGATGTTCATTCATAAACTACAGAGCTCTTTTACAAGTAGCTGACATTATCAGAAAAACTTTCCAAAACACAGTAGAAGATGGATAATCTAATTACTTTATTATATTTGATTGATAAATACTCCTAATTCTCCATTAAGCCACTCACAAGAAAGACATCAAGGTGTTGGTGTGCACCCAGAGAAGGAACAGAGCTGGGGAGGGTCTGGAGCACAAGTCCTGTGAGCAGTGGCTGAGGGAGCTGGGGGTGTTCAGCCTGGAGGAGGCTCAGGAGAGGCCTCATCACCCTATAAATCCCTAACAGAAAGCTGTGGTATGGTAGGGGTCAGTCTCTTCTCCCAAGTAACAAGACCCAGGACAAGAGGAAATGGCCTCAAGCTGCTGGGGAGGTTTAGACAGATACCAGGAAAAACTTCTTCATGGAAAGTGTCAAGAACTGGAACAGCCTTCCTGTGGAAGTGATAGAGACATCACCTCTGGAAATATTTAAAAGATGTGCAGATGTGGCACTTGGAGCCATGGTTTAGTGGTGGGCTTGGCAGTGCTGAGGGAACTTTACGATCTTAGAGGTCTTTTCCAACCTAAATGATTCCATGATTCTGTTATTTACTGTATGCAATTGTTTCAGTTTATCTGATTTCAAACTAATGTGCATTAATTTGAGGACAAGACGTGAACAAGCCACACATCAAATTGTGTTGTCATCATGTGTGACAGCTGTACAGGCCTGAACACCCCACAGACATCAAGAACGAGGTTTTAAACTGAAGTTCATCCAGTGAGATTTCACAGTTTTACACCTGGTCAAGTTTTACCAGCAAAGTCTTCCATGTCAGCAAAGCTTCTTGAGTGAGGTTATAGCTAAAGTGATTCCAGAAGAATGTCCAGTGGAGACAGCCTAACTCACAGAAGATTAAAGTATTAGATTCTTACAGCTGGTCTTCCTGCATTGTTTATAAATGAGCTTCTGTCCTCCCCAGCAGCTTCAGTCTACACAGATTTAACAACCAGGGCTGAGCAGTTCCCTGCATTGCAGTTGAATTCTGTAAATTCCTTTGTTCCACTTTCTGGTCAGAGAGATGTAAGAACACAATTGCCTCACTAATATGATGCCTCATGGAACAGCTGCTTAAGCATGATTTTAGATCTCAAAACTGAGGATCCTGGCAACAAGGCAAAGTAGAGTAAAATGAGCATCTTGCTACTTCCTTATGAACACTTCTGAAAGCACATCATCATCATCATCAGATCAGCAGCTTAATTGCTGGGACACAGGCAAATGGGAGACAGAGAACTGATTCCTCCTCAGGCAGCATCACATTCTGCTACCACGGAACTCATGCCTTGCAAAGATATTTCATCTTCTTAAGCAGCAGGATGGTCAGTCAAGCAAGCAATGCTAACACTTACTCTAAGTACCAATTGCTGTGATGGCACAGGCTCCTTTCTCATGGTGTGATCACTGAAACAAGAAACTTACCTGAACCAAACACTGTATCTCTCCTTGGGGGGGGGGGGGGGGGGGGGAAGAAAC
The DNA here is from genome assembly GCF_017639235.1 of Corvus kubaryi. Lineage (NCBI taxonomy): Eukaryota > Metazoa > Chordata > Aves > Passeriformes > Corvidae > Corvus > Corvus kubaryi. Next base: position 6,220,021 of record NW_024581135.1, read on the forward strand.
AAACTTAATGAAGATTTGTTTTACAGTATGATGGATTTTTTTTTTTTTTATTTAAGAAAAGTATAAACGTAGGACAAATACTGCCATCACTAAGTTTATATTCTTGAGGATTTTTGTATCTCAAAGTTTAGATGAGAAACTAATGCAGTACATTAGAACTTAGTAAATTTGAGAAGCTTTCTGGAAAACTGGTTTTTGGACAAGTATAAAGGCATGAGAAAATTAAAAAATAAGCACCATTGTTTCCTTCAAAAATACTTCAAAGGCTACAGGTCTGAGCAAGTGCAAATGTGACAGGAGAAAAAATGCAAATTCCAGATGCACTGTTCCCGAGCTGAACACAGGCACTAACACCCAATTCTGGCGGCAGAGAGGTTTTGAAAGCTTAAAAGAACAGGAAAGAAAGTCTTTCTGGAAATCAGATTTTTCACGTTTGAAGGGTGATCGTTTACAACCTGTATTATGGTTTGCCTAACATATTCTGGAAGTGTGAGCAGACCGGAAGGTCAGGGCTACAGCCTTTCTGTGTGGGACCAAAGATGGGGTAAGGAAAGGAGATGGTTTAAAGAGACAGCAAATCTTAACACTGCTCTACTACTGAACAAGAATCTTATTAATGTAGTCAGAATGTTTAAGCAAAGGATTATTAATAGAATATATATTAATAATTATTAGAATCCTGCATTTCTCTGACCAAAAGGCTTTACTTTATAGGCAATTCAGGATAGGAACTTTGACATAGTCTTAAGCTACAACAATCCAGGGATTGAGGATAATCAGGCTGTCCTTGACATATCATTTCCTTATAAAGACATACAACACACAGTTATATTATAATTTATTGACATGTTTTAATACATATTATGTAGCATTTAACAAGGTTATGCGTGTAAGGAATCATCTGTAAAATACCTATGGAACTTGATCTCCCTAAGGCACAGGGAAAAGAAGCTGGGAAAGGAAGAAAGCCCTTTAATATGAATAACCACAAATTTAGCTGGAAGAATAAACGCAGAGGAAGGGAAAAAAACCCAAAACAACCAAACAACAACTCAGAAACAGACAAAACCAAAAATAAAATCCACTCCCAAATACACTGACCAACCAAAAGGTAAGCCTTGGAAGTCAGAAGTTAACAATCTGAGTCAGAACTTTCTAACAAAAGGTTCATTATCCATATAAACAGAAAAAGAACAAGTACAACAGAAAACCACTACAGCACATCTGAAACTGAATTTGAAAGAGTACATTCAAAGGAAAAATAAGATTCAGAAAGTAAATGCTGAAGACACCATACCCACTAACTACAGAAAATTAGAAGCCTCCCATCAGATCACAACTCCCAAAGACGAGGATTTTTTTTCAACAGTACAAAATACATGCTGGTATCATTTGATGTTGCAATAAAAAGCACAGAACTAAATATAAGGAAAAATAACTGTATGCCTGATTTCAATACAAATTTAAAAGGAAAGAATGAATTAAAGGTATCAAAGTCAATGGAAAATGAGTTGACAGAAAAACATTGCAGCAGAGATTGTGCCAAATAGGTCTATTTAATAAAGTAATAGTTCCTAGGAAAAATAAATGGGGTAGGCCTAATCTATTTGAATTACATGTAGTATTATAGAGGAAACTGATAAAGCAGAGACAACAAAGCTTAACAAAATTCAAATTTTAAAGATGTAACTACCATTCAATTTATTCTCAGAAAAGCTACAGAAGTGCCATTCCAATAAAGCCCTGGTAAGGCCTTATATGGAAAATGGTATTTGCACTGATAAAAACTTGTATGGAAAACTTAATTTCATGTGGCTGCAGTAGATAACAGATGGGTAGAAGAGCTACTTAATCTAGAGGAAAACTTTGCCACAAACCCATGTGTCTGTAAGTTTTCCACAGTCAGCCAGGCTGGAGGCCAGTAGATATCAGAACCAGATTTTACAAGTGCTGTTCAGCATGCAAGAAGATAACTAGCAATTTAATTAACATTAAGATAAAGTTTGACACAGTTATGAAAGCATAAGTCCTTCTTCTGTAAGAAGAAGGACTGGACTAAATGACCCAGAATCTCTCCTTTCAGTCTTCAGGCACATTCAGGCAGTGTACAGTGCATTGAGTTGCATCCTTTCCACAAACATTCTATTATATTACTGCTATTTAATACCAAGGTACCTGGGTGGCCTAGATTCAGTGGGAACCAACTGGAATCTTTTTGTTCATCAGACTTTACTTTCAAAAGCCTTAGGATCAAGAATTTTTCCTTAAAATTGAAAGAAACTGGAAAAAGCCCACTTACTTGTACTTTATTTCTAAAGATTTCAAATAATAATTTAAAATCAACTTTATGTCCTCCCACGTTTTATATGGGAATCTGTCTTATAACATCAAATATATGTGAGAATCCATCTTTCTTATAGAAGTCATGCCTACATCTAGCCTATATATCTCAAAGACAGTTCAAAAGTTTTAGAGTCACTGTCATTATAAACAGGTAACTGCAGCATATGCAGACATGAATAAAATAAGGATATAGAAAACAACTCCTGATACTGCAAACAGCAGAGTCCTAAGGTTAATAAGTTATGAGCAGGATTAAAGCTGAGCCTGTTCACGTCATGCACAAGGACTTTCTTACTGCTCATATCAAGAGCAGTCAGTCCATCAGATACACACCCCCAGCCTGGGCAGGCGTGACACAGACCTGCAGGACACTCGGCTGCCTTTCTGGAGCATGCAGACACAAAGTATTTAGATGGACAACTAAGAACCCCATCAGATCCCTGTGATCTCAGTCAAGCAACAGGCTTTAGAATTGTCACCACTGATCTAAACCGTGCCTGAATTCACACATTGTCTGACCAGAGCTGAAAAATCTTCTCAAGGTCTCCCATCCCCAATTATTCCACATGTTAAAAATGGGCTAAACTGTTTCTTGCTTAGAAGTAGTCTATATTTGATTGCATACTGGAAAACAGGACAAGAAAAAGAGTTACTGAAAGAATACCTACACATCTATATTTCTTGATTTTTATGGAACATTACAATTTTTAGCCTTCACACTGCTATGGATCAATGAAGAGAGACACAAACCCAGTTTCTAACACTGTCCAATATTTCAGCAGAAAAGGACAGATAAAAAGCTGATTGTGTTCCGAGTTGGGACAGCTTCCACTACTATTTTGATATGCAGGTCTTAATAAGGACTACTGCTCTTTGTGCTTTTCAAATCAAACTTTGCAGTGTCAGGAAATACAAGATTATGTACCAACTAATGGGATGTCATCCTGGTGAATGATGAACAGCCAACTGTTGGAATATCATACATTGCATTAACTGAGCTAGCCCAGTACCATCATTTATTCTTTTCATATTACTGTTTTAAGAATTTAGTCTAATGGTACCATTTGAAGCTCAGAAATCTTCCTCAAAACATGGTATTATTTATTCTTCTGTATTTAATTCATTACTAGGTAAGGTCAGTCTGGACTCAGTTGCTTCTCCCAGAAACAAGAATGTCCACATAAAAACAGGTGTTCCTCTCCAGAAGCCAGTATTTGAAACTAGACGGAAACAAAACATTCCCACATGAAGTAATAGGATGAAAATCATAACATTTTTAAAATTTAACACAATGGTTTGTGTGAAAGATTCATATCATTTTGTTAGACCACAAGTCTAACCAGACTGCAGTAGCATTCCTACACCAGCTTCCATGAAGTCACTTAACAGCTTTCCGAGTACTGGGAGTCCTTTTCCTCCTCTAATCCATACCACAAGGATGACATCTCAGAGCAATACTGGCACTGCTTTGTGGTACAACTTTAAACCTTTGAAAGAGTAGTTTATTTTTCCATGACAATAATGCAATGTGCAACCAAAGACGCAGCTAGCAGCCTTTATAAAGATTAAGTGCAATGAAAATACATTAAAGATCACTTTGATGTGCTTAAAACAAAGAAGAAACCACAACACCTAAACTAAGAGACTAATTATTTGTAATCTTCATTAGGAGTGAAAATTAAGGGCTCATTACAGTCAATTCTAACAGTAAAAATACTATCAGCAGATACTCTGAGTATCTAATTGTCATTTTACCAGTTTCTGCCACTAAAGTATATGCAACACTCATTAACATAAGGAAATTATTCCGTTTCCCTTGGTTTTCCCTTGGAAAGCCATTAGGAAAAAGTTCTTGTTCAGGAATAGTCTGACTTCCCAAGTGGAAGAAGGATAAGGACCCATCAACTGAAAAAGGCAAACCGGGTTTATTTTTAGTCTAAGTACTGCCAGCGTGTATAGCTTTGCTAACCAATCCAGCTACTTCTGAGGGAAGACAGAAACCGGTGAGGGCTCAGCTCTTGCTTTAAGTTATGGAATAGATATAATGGATTACAAAAGAAAGGGAGAAAATTATTCTAATCGGAGCAGCAAGCTGTACTCTTTTTGAACACGTGCAGAGCACATTGAACTGAAATGGAGCTCTGCATCCAAAAGATCGAGGGATTCACAATGCTTTAAAGGAAAAAGGCTTTTTTTCCTGTACCTTCTGTTGAAATGCTTCAAATCTTGCTGTGATAACATGGACAAGAATTCCTCACAAACTGATTTACTCATTTTGCTACTGCCTCATTTGGGTACAAAAACTGAACATTTGATCCATTCCAGCAATTTTCCAATGCCTCTCAAAACTCCTGCTGTATCTCCACAAGAACAAACCAAATTCTTCCGAGTTCACTTAGAACATAAAAACAGATGGAAATCTGCCTGTGGATCCAGCATTGGTCAATGATGCAACTGCTCCCAGCTTCTCAGCACCAGCAGGAGGTTTTGATGCCCCAAGCTCTGACAGGAGAAAGGACTGTGAGAACACTCCTCAATCTGCTGTTGGCAGAAGCACTCGAAGTAGTACGAACTTCACTCACCAGCTGCACACCAACAGCCTTTTCCAGATTCAGCTGCACTAAAGAAGTCACTGATCTCACTTCCAATCACCATTTCCTCCATCTGCCAGTTAAACTGCTCCTCCAAGTCTCCCAATAGATGTTTCAATTTGATAAAATAAGAGACCTACATCTTACATAGCTAAAGTTCGGAAAGTGCTCCCAGTAACAGCTCATTAAACAGAGCAGAGGAGGTGGCAGAGGGCAGGAACAAAAAGCCAAGGATATGGCACCACGATGGTCTCTTTCACAGCAGGAGGTATTGCAAGGACTGCATCTATTTATGCCTTGCTTCACTTAACATAAATTAAAATGCTTTAGTTGGATACCTACAGCAACCTATCACACCTCACTTGGCTGGGAACAATTCTTAGGACAACTGTGGTAGGCTAACTGCTAACCAATTACACAGAACATTTTCTAGAAAAATACAAAATTCGGTCCTGGATTTTTGCTAAACCAGATCCAGAGATGACATCTTTTATATTTATGCCTTTTAGAGGTTATTTTTTGACCCAGAGATGCAAGTTATCCAAAACTGTGCTTTCAAAATGAAGGAGCAACTATTTAGTCACAGCTTTTAAGGTATTTATGACATTTGTCCTGACAAGCTTCAGCCTTCAGACAATTCTATACACAGTTGGACAAAGACCTTTCATTCATGGCAGTACAAACTTGCTAACAAACCTGAGGAGGGGGCAGAGAAGTTAAGAGTATAAAATAAACACAGGACAGAATTCCATTTTATACACAAATTCAAGTTACAGATTAAAGAATAATAAGAATTGTTGGGAAGGAGAGTAAAGAACAAAAATTCGGCAGCAGATGAAAAAAAGACAGGTGGACAACATAGTATATAATTGTTTATGCAGAAACCAATGACAGCTAAGAGGTAATGCCCCATTTCCTTACAGAGATCCAAGATAAAGAGTAGAAAAGAAACCCTGGAATAAGCACCCCACAGCCATCTCAAATCTACACTTTGCTTCAGCAGTCTGGATCTGAACATACAATAACCAAATATTCTTGGAAACTTAATTCTATATATTGGAGAAAAGTGCATATCATAAAATGACACGTTGACAGGATTCTCATAATACATACATTAAACTGCAGGAGACTAACTTATGCACAAGAGTAGCAGTGCAGGCTGTTCTGTAATTAAGGCTGCTGCCCTTCATAAATCTGTTTCCAGACATTATTTCCTCTAAAACACTCCTTCAACAAGTTATGAAATCGAAATAAGATTATAGGCAGGCCCAAAGTGCCGTTTCCCCATCAATATTTAATCACAATCTGTTGCTGACTTACCATCTCACAGAAACAGAGCTTTCCAACACGCTTTACAAAATCTCCTGACATTGTTATGCAGCACATTGGTCCATCACCTCAAAGAAAAGTCAAGGAGGATACACAAAGAACCACATAACCCCAACTTTAACGGGCTCCCATAGATGCTACCTATCAGCCAGAGTAAGCACCACATTAAGGCACTCGCATTGATTCTTCTTGCCTAAAGAATACGGTGTGAATGATCTTATTATTCAGGTCTTCACTGCCCAACGACTCCTCTTTCCATCACTAAAAGGCTCAATGTGGAATGCAGCGTTTAAGGAAAGCCTTTCTAGCTGGCCATTCCTAGGTGGGATGGGTACGGGAAAACTGCCACTAAAAGCCCGACTGGGCTCAACACCTCTGCAGTCCTTCAGCCCAGTGATGCCAGGATTACAGGATATTCTCCCACTCCTATTGAAAGCTCATTAGTTGTCACACCCATGAATTACAGCACTTCGTATTTACTGGCTGCTGCTTAACTCTCTTCGTATCTTTGCAATGAGAATCCGAGTACGCCGAAAAATTTCAGATCCAAATCACTTCAACTAATCAGGACATCCAAGGTGGTTCATATTTTTATCCAGGTAGTAAAAGTTACAGCATAGAGTTGTCTAGCTCACCAAAACTGAACCATGCAGTCAATATATACTAAAAGACTTTTATAAAATGGACTGTATGCCACCTTATAGCCAATTCAAAGTTTACATTGCTCCGTTACCTGACAACTCACTCTTAAGAGAACACAGTGTCGAAAGGCCGATTTTCCCCAAAGTGTCCAAAAAATGCAACTGTATCAGCTACTTTTAAAAGCCTGGAATGCAGCACCTTGAAACCTTAAATACATAAAGGTCTTTAAAAAGATGTGGTGCTACATGTCTTAGTCAAATTAACCCTGGGGGGAAGCAGTAATGTGAAAGTGGCGATACAAAGACATGAACTTGAATTAACAGAGGCCACTGTAGCAAACTGACAGCACCTTTTAACTGAATAAACCCCCAAACCATGGCATTTGGGTTGTACCCAGAGCCGAGCCTACAGCACTTGACCTAAACCATTCAGCTGGTTTGAAGCACGGACAGACTTTAAGAAAGTAATACAAAATAAAGACTATGGTGTAAGGCAAATATACTGAAATATGAGAAGAAATGAAAGCCAAAAACTTAACCTAAGTTAAAAGAAGAAAAAAGGCATAGACAGAATTACGTTTAAGATGAGGAAGAGCAAAGTAGTAGTACCAGTCTCCTCAACTTTTCCTTTATTCCTCTTAACATAAAAAATTAAAATAGAAACAGACAACCACTGCAGCAGATTTAGTGACTGACCCTTCCCAAATCTTTAACAAATAGTTTCTGCAACACTGCTAACAAACCTAACCCAGTACACTTCACACCCCTCAATATTACTGGTATTTAGTCAAATCTATCTTTACTGACGAGAAAAGTACTAGTTGATAGCAATTTACAGCTTTGTAAAATAAAGAGTGGCCAGGCAGTGCAGTTACAAGTACTATGTTTTTAAACTTCCAAGATTTAAAAGGACACAAGTCTTAACATTACCTTTGTCATTGGGACTCCTGTAAATTGAGGAGTACAAGCAGTAAGTTACTTAATTTCTACAAAATACTCAAACCCTTGACATCACAGTACTTACTGTAAAACAAAGGCTTAATATTAGCTGCATGCCAAGCCAATGGAAGACTGTCAAAGAAAATGTGTTTCCATTGCCATTTCTTTCTCTTGAATAGCAAATTCTTTGGACAAAATATTTTGAAAAATAATCAGAACTTCATTTTACCTTTCACTTCAACAGCAAATACATATTTCTAATCTAACATTCACAAGACATACTGCCCTGTAAGATTGCTGCTTAATATTCCGGCAAAAAGCATGTCTCAAATACATTACTCCCTGTGGAAGACAAGACATGAGAAAGCAACCCCATTAAAAACTGCAGGTTAATGCCTCAATGCAAAAAGGCCAGTGCAAGAGAAAAATCCCAACACACTCCCTATTCTGCTTTAGGCACACAAGATCTCTTCGGTTTCAGGTTAATAAGAAAGGGCCATCAAAATTTAAAATAAAAACTATTAGCAAAACCACTCCAAGATAGGAAACACTATGGTAGATTGTACTATCTGCCAATGCACCCTAGGCAAAGTGTGCACCACTGTTTTTGTTTTTTTTCCATCACCTTCCTAATCCAGCTTTCTATGGACATCACACAAATCCACCAACACGTAGGATGTGTGCAAATCTCTCCACGTGAATAATCTGAATAATTCTTAGACCCCCATGTAAGAAACAGCTATTCCTCACTTCTTTTGCTATCTCGTTCCGTCTTCCTCATAAAGTGAAACCCTTCTTCGGTGCTGAAAACTCATTTAAAAACGTTTTTAAAAGAGATGGTAAAAACCAGGCTGTGACGTAGTTTGCTCTCGAGTCTACTTACACTTTATATTATAATATCGTAGATAGACCCACATGCAGAATTATCCAACATGCGGCAGAAATTTTTAAAAAATTAATACATAATAGATGAACAGCCCTGTGTCCCGCTCCGGCCAGCCCTGCCTATATTAGGGAAGGGGAAGGGCCGGGCTCACCCCGCCGGACCGCGACCCCCGGCCGGGCTGGACCCACCGGCCCCGCGGCCGCGCCCCCCCTCCCTCAGCGCTGCCCCCGCTCTGCGCACTGCGGGCGCGGCCCCCCCTCCTCCCTCAGCGCACTACGACCCCCGCCCGCGGGAGCGCCTTCCCCAGCGGCGTCCCGGGCTCCTCACCGCGGCGGAGCGCTCCTTCCCGGGCTCGTACCCGGACTCCTTCTCAGGACACCGCGCCCAGCGGGCGGCGGCTCCTCACACACGAGGGGCGCCGAACCCAGCGCTGAGCGCCGCCCGGGTTCCTCCTGCTGCTGCCGCGGCGGGGAGAGAGGCCCCACCCCCCGGACAGCCGCCACCAATGGTTGCGCGGAACGCTAATGATGGACGACAGCTTGGGCCAATAAGCGTTGCGCCGCCCTCCCCCCCGGTGCTGCCGCGGAGTGGTGCCGCTCGGCGCTTACGCGAGGACGAGCCCGCCCGGAAGGCGGCGGCCAATTGGAGGGCGCGGCCGCATTGACAGACGGCCGCGAGCACCAGTGAGAGCGGCGCCCCGGCACCGCAAGGCCCGCCCGCTGCGCGCAGCCCATGGCCGCGGGCACACGGAATGAGCCCGCGGCACTGGCAGTGCGGGGTTCCAGCGGCCTCCGATCCTTATCCTGGCCGCTCTCCCTTCATCCGCGCCTGAGTTGCTCTCTTGCTCCCGAGCGTGTGGTGTATCCCGAGCAGCAGTGCCCCGGCTCCACTGGGTTCCCGCGCCAGCGCTCCCGGAGCCTCACGGCGCCCGCATCCTGGCGGGGCAGGCTGGGAGCTGTAGTCGGGGCTTGCCCGCGCAACCTCTCGGCCTCCCGGCCCCTTGCCCCGGCTTTCACCGCTCTTCCTAAGCCGGAGAGCCGGCGGCACTGCCCCTTCCAGCCCGGCCCTTAGCGCCATCCTCGGCTCCCTCCGTTCCCAGCCTGCTTCCCCCTTCCCGCCCCTTCTCAGTCCGCTCGCTCCAGCGGAGTAGGGGCCGATACGAGGCACGGCCGGGCGGGAAGATGATTTTTAACTCGCTCCTGGGGAAGCGGGGCGGGGGGTAGAAGGGCGGCGAGGACAGAAAAAATAAGGAAAAAGCGGTCCCCGGGCCCGAAAGCGCTTCCCTTCCGTGACCCCTGGTCATGCGTCACTTCCCGGCGGCCGTTTGAGCGCGGAGCCCGCGGCCGTGAGGGGGTCCCCGGGGTGGGACGCGCTCGGGGTCGGTCGCCAGCCGGGAACGAGCTGCCAGGTGCTTCCTGTTCGTCCCCAGGCCGTGTTTGTGACAAGTTTCACTTCTTGCTGTTGCTGCTGCTGGCTCATCGCATCGTGCGCTCAGGTACTTCTGCGATTGCAGCTGCAGGGACTTGCGTAAGTAGAATAAAAAACTTGCCCCCAGGCAGGTATTGAGGCGTGCGCTTCCCTCCAGCGCGGTCCAGCGGCCTGTGGAAAAACTGTTCTGTGCTGAAGAACTGTGTGATGTCCTTTGCTCCGTCTGATTGCTTTCTCTTGTAGTATTCTTTAAAACGCTGTGTTCTGATGGGTAGATTTTCAATTCTTTTTTATCCCACTGGTGGCTCCTCAGTACAAGAAAGGCAAGGAGTTACTGGAGAGGGTCCAGCAGAGGCCACAAAGGTGATAAGGAGTCTGGAGCATCTCTTATGAGGAGAGACTGCAGGAGCTGGGCCTGTTTAGTCTGGAGAAGAGAAGACTGAGAGGGGATCTCATTAATGCACATTAATATTTCCAAGGCGGCTGCCAAGAGGATGGTGCCAGACTGTTTTCAGTAGTGCCCAGTGACAGGATGAGGAGTAATGGCCATAAAATAAAACACAAGTTCCACCTCAGCATGAGGGAGAACTTCTTTACAAAGATGTCAGAGTACTGGAATAGCTGCCCAGAAAGGTCGTGGATTCTCCCTGTCTGGAGACATTCCGAAGCCACCTGGATGCATTTCTGTATCACCTGCTCCAGGTGAGCCTGCCTGGGTAGGGGAGTTGGATGGGATGATCTCCAGAGGTCCCTTCTAATGCCAAAACTTCTGTGATTCTGTGAAATAGTTGATTAATCAATCAACCAAGATGTTCTTAGAGCTTTGAATTCCCTATTAAGTTTTATTGAACACACAGTCATGGAGCAGTTAAGGCCATCAAGAGGAAATTTATGAAGCAAAACTCTTAGTGGAAAGACTCATTTGTCTTAGGCATCTGCTGCTGTGCTGCATTAAAAGGCTATATTTAGTGGCCGTTAAAAATAAGCAGTGGGTTTATATTATGTAATCAGCTTGTGTTGACAAACAGCTATTGGAAAACTTAAAGTAGTCCTTGAACTTATCATCAGTCTTGCACCCAACTTTCCAATAAAGAAACAGCCCCAGGGGTAAGATCCTCAACAAGCTGGGTCTCAGTTGCTGCCTCTGGAAGGATAAGGGCCTATAGTGAAATGCAGTATAGCGGGAGCAGTGATTAGAAAGAAATTCGAGGTTGGGTTTTTTCAAATTGTAATTTGTTTTACTATTATTTGCACTGCCCTTATCCCTCAGTAGCTACTTACTTTTCTAGATCATTTATGATTGATTGAACATGATAGAAGTTGGAGCAGATTACTTGGAAATACTGCTGATGTTGTTGCCCTCATGTTTGAACTGTCTGATTGCTTGAACTAAAAAAAAAAGTTTCAGTGCAATTTTTTTGTGTGGCAGCTCAATTTTCTTGAAAGTTTGAGAGACTTTCTCAAAAGTTTTCCTGGAAATTAGGAAATTATAGTTACTGTACAAATATGTTATGAAATTCATTCTGTTTCAATTCAGTTTTGAAAAATAGTGGGAATTGCACTGCATCAAGTAGTTAATATGTACATTGTTCTAGAGCCCTTTCAAAAAAACTTCATCAGACTGGAAAAATGGGAATCACCTTTACAAAGCACATGGTGACTCCCACCAAATAAATGCATTTATCCTGGTCTCACAGGTTCTGCACTTCATAATTTTTTACTGATTTTTTTTTATGCCTTATGAATGAATCATGAAGTAGGTCCATGAATCTTCCTCATCCCTGCTTTTAAAAGCTGGGATCATTTACCACTATCTAGTCCTGAGATACTTAAGCAATAGTGACTGGGTTTAGTAACTCAGTTGTTTTATCCTTCATCTCCTTTAAAACACTTGAGTAAATACTCCAGAATTTGGGGTTTTTAACTCATGGAACTTGTGCAGCTGAATGAAGTCTCTCAATGAAAAGCTAGGTCTCCACACAAAACCTTTCAGGTCTATTTTGTCTGAAAAAAATGAACATCCAGAACTTGTGATGTGGAGATGTGGGAAGGTCGATGTGATCTGTATTACAGCTCATTAGGGACACAGAAAAAAAAATGAAAACTTGTAGTTAGAGAATACAGGCACTAGTCTTACTCTCTCTCCTTACATCTTCTAAATCTGCAGTGAGTGGAACAACAGATACAAACTGGTCTTCTGCTACACTGACTAAATTCTTTTTTAAAACAGACTATTTTTATTTCTTGACATTACTACAGTGTGTATATAAATGCTCTGTCTCAAAACATGAATGACCACCACTGCCACAGTCACTGTATATGTTGTTTTAATAGTTATTGTTCACCACGTGTGGAGTTCTTTAATTATTCACCTAGTCTATAATTATTTACCATTCATTTATATAATTATTCACCTAGAGAAAAAAACTAAACAAAAACTTGTACGTATCTAGTAGTTAGTGTTTTCTGTTTTGCTGCTAAGATCTCAAAAGTCAGTTCTAACCTTGATAATGACTGATGCAGAAATATTTTTCAGGGTAGTATTGCTATGTACTGGTGATTCGTGCGCCTCCTCTAATTCAGATTTATGCTCCTGAAACTGCATGGTTCCTATTCAGTGTTTCATTGAAAGGATCTTGTCATGATCTCGTTCAACAGAAAGTTAATTATGTTAACATTTCATTCTCATATTGTCACTCACAACAAGCTATGTAGAGAGCTGATCAGGAGTACATCATTATTTCTGCATTTATAGAAAGGAAAATTATCACAGAAAATGAGTCACGGATTTTCTTTAGAGGTGAATCTCAGAACTGAGTGTTGAACAGGTTTGTTGGGCCCACCAATCCTGCAGTGTTCTTGTTGAAGCTCAGCTCTACAGAAATGTTTAGTGTTTGTTTGTTTGCCAGCAGTCTTGAAGTACCTTAATCAACTTTTAAAATTAAAAAAAAAATACTCAGTGGAAAATATTGTGATGGAACTGGAGTGGTTATGATTGTTTTCCCAACAGATAGAGTTGAAACATTTTGTTTGCTCAGCTGAGAGCTGAAGCAGGTATTTTCTGGAGCCTTATGAATCTTTTGCTGTGAAATGCTTCTCTTGGGCACACAGGGGCTTTCCATCTTCTGTTAAGCAAAGCTCTGTGGTGGACATGCATGAAAGAGCCTGGTACTCAGCACAGTACTTGTATCTGCTGCTGAATGTTCCAGAGGCCCAAGGTACAGGAATACTGTTTCTGTGAAGATATATCAAAGATTCCACTTATGAAAATGGGGGACAAAATTGCCATGGTCAATACAATGCTTATGTCCCAAGTTACATGTGTTGATCAGTATTTTAAATTCACTGTTCTTCCCTCATTGCCCAGCAGAATGGTATGTCAGAATGGTTGTGGTTAAACACCCCCTCTTTGTAGAAGTGGTAATAGAGGCCCAAGAAGGAATGCCTGGAAGTTCCAGTGTTACCCTGTTCAATTCTTCCATGATGAGAATGTCATGGAATTTGCCTGGAGGCTCATCCACAGCATTTTCTTTACATTCCCCTGAATGCCTGATGTGTATCCTGATAGACGTGCCTGTAATTCATCCTGTAACCAAGAAAAGCACTTATTCATTTTCTGTCTGCCTGAATGTCATTAGCCTGACTGCCAATGCCAGTGACAGATCCGCCAAAATCCTCATTTTTCTGGAATTCTACAACAGTTTAGTGGATTCCCAGAACATTCAGGTCCTGTTCCCAGAACATTCAGGTCCTGTTCCCTGTCCTTTTCCCTCTCCTATCACTATCAAAAAATCTGCACCCAATTCAGAATTTTGCTGTCAAACCTGGTGGTACTACTAAGAGTCCAGGAAGCCTATTTTGGCTGACATTTTTTGTTCCTGTGGTAATCCTGCTCCTTACACAGGCTGTGAATCCAAAATAATTAGGTGAAGTTTTGATGTAAAGGTTTTAGTCTTTCTTTGTGTTCAGTTAGTGCACTGCAACTGAGCTTTATAAACTTTTGTTTGCTTGTTTAAACTCTATTGAAGTTAAAAGAGAACAAAAGTGAGTATTTCTGCTCTGACCCTGTCCCTTGAACAAAAATGAATGAGGAATCCCCATTTTTAATCTTAAGCACACTATGAAAATTTGTATTGATTAGTTCTTTGGTTTAAATTTAATTTCCCTGAGAAAAAAACAATTTCCTTACAGGTTTTTCTTTTATTTTTTCTTCTTTTTTTTTTTTTACTTCCCCCAAAGTGGGCTTATTTACCCCTTTTTTTCCGACTTAATTTTTAGAATTAAAAATTTTAAAGGACTGTTAGTTCCATCATCAGAAGGTTAAATAACCTATCTTTTTCCTAGAACTCTCCTGAAAAATATTTACTAAAAGAATTATATTTCGATGTCCATGAGTAAGCTTGATTTGAATGGCAAATAACTTTCATTCATGAATAGGGTATTTGCTTAAATAATTATTTTATAGTGTAGAGGAAGAGACAAATGCTGACCTCATCATCCTGGAATAGTTAGAATATTTTATTGAGACTGAGGTGAGGGACTCTTTCTCCATCATCTGCACAATTTTATACTTTCCAGAGAGAATTCTCAAAACGCAAGAGAAGTTGTGTAGATATTGATTATTTCAAGATGAAGTGATCAGTATTGTTCTGTGAAGCTTTATTCTGTATTCTCGTAAGTAAGACGACATCTTTCTCTTTTGTTTCCCTCAGGTTCAGCATGGCCAATGCTCTTCAGGAAACACCTTCACTTGAAGCTTCTCAGTTAGAGGATGTTAATGCTAAGCTGTCCTTCCTACCTGAAAGACTGAGAAAGAAGCTGCTTCCTTTTCAGGAAAAAGGCATCATATTTGCGCTTCAGAGAAGTGGCAGGTAAAATTATTGTATTCAACTTACTGTATCACATGCCAAAAATAATTACTTTAGGTAAAGATCAATTAATTTTTACAGAAGTTATTCTATAGCAGCAGTCTTAGGTGAGTTATGTTACAGAAATCTTTTATAAGCTGTAAGGTAACATGGTTTAAAATGAGTTATGGGGTTTTTTTCTGCAGAGGGTGAAGAAATGTTTATTAATGCATTATGCAAAAGAGAATTGTAGTATCAAAGTTCTTGTGTGAAAGGAGGTTGATATCAGTAGGACCATCATTTTTGTTATGTTAATAAAGAATTCTTAAAATAAGTTAATTCACATTTGATTCTTTAGTTCTTAATGGCGTGGTAGAGCTGTTAAAGGAATGACTAACAGATCCTGATGCATCTGTGTGGTTTTCTATTTTAAACTTGGTACAATTCTGGTGTGTAATCAGGGTGTTCTGGAGCTCACTGAGCTGCAGCAGCGGAGCAGAAGCAGCCTTGCAGAGTGCTCAGTTAGCCAGTGCAGCAGCTGATGGAGTAGACATTCAACAATTAGGTACCTGGTAAATCAAAATCACAGTTTATACCGCAGAGCCCGGAAATATTTTGCTGAGTAAGAGCCTGTTACTGAGTTACAGGGTCAAAAAGGAGGGGGGAAATGCTATTTCCACATTTATAAATTTTAGGAAATGTGGGCAATTGCAGCCTAAAGCTGTGAAACTACTGTATGCTGTTCTTTTGGAAAGGAATGATGTTGGGGAGGTCTGGCACAAATGGAATTACTGTAGCCTGTGTGGAAAAGATGGATGAAATTAGTTCCTGATTATTTCAGCATCTTGCTGAGAAGGAGAGGCTTGGGGCTTAAGGGGATTGCTTGCCAATGCTTGTGATTATTTTCAGGGGAAAAGAAATGTGCGTCTTTTCCTCCAAAGGTGAAAAATTGGAAAGGAAATATTTATCATCAGTTCTTGCAATTATATGGAACTTTCAATCAATTAAAATTTCCTGTGAATTTTTTCGTTTGGATTCTATTCCTTTGGCCAAAACCCTTTAGCACTGCTGTCTCAGGGAATGAACAAACCATCTGTTTTATACTGCCAGTTTCAGTGGCAGAAGAGAAAGATGACTCCAGCCATTCACATGAGAGCCTGAGATTTGATATGCTTTATGCTGAATTGGCATTAACTTCTCTGTGACCACCAGCCATATCAGGCACTTTCTTGCTGCACAGACTGAGAATGAATGGATATGATTTTAATGGATAGCTAAGGTTTTGGTAGAATAGACAGCAAAGCCTATGTTAGAGTTGAATTTAATAAATCCAAAGCCCTTGGCTGCCATTGAATATGCAATTGAGGTGTATATTTATATATACAAACAGTGAAATAACAGAAGCCATTAAAATTAAAGAAACTGTACATTTAATTAGTGTAGGCTAATGGATGTATTTGAAAGTGGGATAATCTTTTACAGGCTGTTATATAATATAGAGGTTCCTTGGGAAGCAGCTTAGCTACAGGACTGGATAAATTTTTATCAGATGTTTCTTTCTTCTTTTTGCTGAAGTAGTAACAATTGCCTGCAATAAGTATTCAAAAAGGTTTGGCATACCTAGTCTAATGACTCTCTCAAGGAGGGAATTTTATTTTTTTTTCATTAAGGTTATGGGTTTATGTTGGGTTTTTTCTTTAAGTCTTTCACTAACAAGAGTTTTGCATAACCCAGCACTGACGGTTTTCATGTGGCATGGATATGGAAAAATGTTCATCATGATTGCAAGAAATCTCATTCCTTGGCACAGCAAATTCTATGTGTAAGCTGGGTCAAACTGAGGAATTGTGTGCACACTCTCAGCCAGCTTCTATCTGAAGTAAAAAGGGTTAAGTCAAACTTTCCCAAGGAGTATTTTTTAAATCTGTCCCTTGCTCGTGTGGATCTATTTCTCTTCCTGTCCCAAAACAGGGAACAAGAGCCTCTGGTGCTTGTAGCTGAATTTTCTTATTAGTTTGTCAACCCTTGCCTCACACAAGTCTCTCCCTTTTGTGTACTCCATAATGATTTAAACCTTCTTTCAGTATTCCTAGTGGTACATTTTCTGTAGAAGTGTCTTTTCTAGTTTTAAAAATATATAAGCATAGGACTTGAAGTGAGCAATATAAGCATCTCTGCTCATCTTTTTTCTTCCCCCAGGCTATGCACTCCCTTCACAGTCATCACTTAATCCATGCTTTGCTGGAGTGATAGGAAACTGCTGTAGAGCAAGTGTTGGCTGAAGAGATTCAATTAATATCATCTTAGATTAGACAAGCACCCAGCATGAAAAGGAACTTATTATTAGAACAAACTCTTATTTTTTGCATGGAAGGGGCTGGGAGTGAGCTATTAATTCCCTTGTCTCTTCCCAAAGCATAAAATAAATATGCTGTTGTGGTTTGTACTTTCGGTTCATTGGTAAATGAATCAAAGGCTTTTCCAGTAGATGCTCCAAAGGCATTACCTCATTTAATGGAGACTGCCTAACACTTTACTAGGAAATGACAATTCTAGAGCCAGCAAGACAGTGTGTGGTTCAACATAAGATACCTTTTGTCTCACAAACATGCCTTAGAGGTAAATAACTGACTGGCTGCTTATTCCTTACTAGAGATTATTCTTCAGAAATGCACTTTGGAATGGCTGCCTAGGGATGGATACAATATATAGTCTTTATTTGTAGCCTCAAACATTAATGTGCACAAAAGGTGGGTGCACACAACTTATGTCCATGAAGACTATTTTATTTTTATGATTTTCTTCCAGTGAAGGTGTAAGCTACTTTTAAAACCAGCAATAATATGTATTTATTTATTTGTGTGTGCTTTAAACTGCCTCTTAAATAAAAACTAACCGACTTGTCCCTTCCAGGAATGTGAACTGTTAGCAACACGCTTAGGAAATACTGAGGGTTGTTGGGGTCAGATGTACGTGTGCTGTTGGGAGGTGGAAATGAGCAATTCTGTTTGCTCTCTGCTGCTTATTAGTCATGGTTTGGGCAGATGTGGACAAATCTCCATTTCCTCAGAACTCAGGGTAGAACTGAGGGGTCACCAGCTGTTAGTGAAGAGGTGGCAGTGTTGAAGCACAATATTCTGGAAGAAGTGGTAGCAGTTTGGATAAAATATCCAAGATTCAGTGATATATGGGCAAATTACTCAATAGTACTGATAAGGATTGTATTCAGTCTCATTTGAGCTCACGTCTCTTTGAATATTACTGATTCTTACTGCTTCTGTTCCTTAATGTCATACTTGGAAAGTCACAATTCTTTTTACCATGTGTTCTTGTTTTATATCCTCTCTTGATGAAAGTGTGTGATGTCTGTCTAGTAATGCAAACAATTTGTTCACCTGAATACTCTGTAAAAGAGGCATGCTGTTGTTTGAAATTTAGCTCTTGTACTACTGGATATCACTAAATGCTTTATCAAGTTTTGTAATAAAAACTGTCAGTATGTGATTTGCAAGCATCATTATTTAGCACTGCTTGTCTTGTAGATGGTATCTGTAAAAGATGCCTTCGGACACAGATATATTTCTTTCTAGGCGTGTTGGCAGAACAATTTGTTTAAGCTGGATGCAAAAGAGGACTTGGAGATATTTACTACTCATAAAACAAGCTTTTCCATTATAATATTATACACATTATAATTGTGTGTTCAAACTATTGTAACTTGGGGTGATCTTGTTTCCTGTATAAGCTTGAGAGGTAATACATTAACTTATATATTCAGGAGCATGTGATTTTTAATTTCCCATACATGCTGGCTTAATGTTGTTAGACACAGTAAAAAAAGTAAATGACCATGGATGGCAATATCAGGATATGCAGAGTTCATATCTGCCATTAAGAGCTATCACTTTTAATGAAAAGGCAATTGTTTTGTTAGGCAGTCCCTATCTAGAGTAAGAAAAAGTTGTATAGTGTTTAATATTTTTTTGGATAATAGTCTACAGAGAACCATTATGGCAGTGAAATTATTAGAGAATGGAATGTAAATGTCCTCTGTTATAGTATTGAGTCAGTTGCCTACACTTCAAAATAGTACTTTTTCCCATTGACTATGTCTCTGATTTCTAGCAAGTTACACAGGAGGAACACAGAGTTAATTCTTTTTTAATTAAAACAGACTCTTACCTCAAAGATTATCAGTCTTTGTAGAAATTATTCCCCTCTCCCATCCCCAAAGTAGACCAAAAAACCAAAGATTCAAATCATAATTTCATCAAAGTTTATAAACACAGTTGAAAGATTCTTCTCTGGAAAGGCATAGTATATACAATCTGCTGAGGTTTTAGTAGTTGGGCCACAGAAATGTGCAGGAAGCCAAAAGAAATGTTTAGAATTCCCATGCACAGCCCTTTGTAGGATGAGGAATTTCTGATAGAAGTCCTATTTAAATTCTTATGCAAATTTCTACACAAATTTCTTTAACTTTCTGGGATGTATTATCCATTGAGGTGTATGAAAGGTATAATTTCCATTTGAGTTGGTTGTCCAAGGGAATGATAGTTTTACATTTTGGAAGCTGATAGAATAAGAGAAAATCTGTTCAGTCCATGGACTCCCATGCATATTTTAGTTTGTGCTACAGCAGTAGGCCCTTTTGTCTTACACTTTTCTGTAACTATTTTTCACTTCCACTCTCATTGTTACCATTATTACTGAGGTTGCTTCTGGGTTTTATGTTATCTATTTATCTTTCTTTCTCCTTCTGTACAATGCAATTGGTACTTTCTGCCTTGTATTGCCTTTCTAAGTTACCAGAGCTTTTGTTTCACTTTTGCTTTTATCTTTACTATTTTTGATCCATGATTACTGATTGATTTGCTCTTTCAGTGTATTTCTATTCTTCAGGTTTTTATCTCTGATAGTAGTTAAGAATAAGAAAATAGATTTGTCTTTCAATCCCATTTTGAAGCCCTAAGCCTAGTTCCATGTCTACATATCTCTTACTGTATATATATAGTTTTTCTGTCCTTTGTTTAAAAGGTCATAGGTTTCTGCAAGTTGATGTTGTGATTAAATGCAGGACCAACTGCTTTTTACCATTGTCTAATTTGGTTTTTTTCAGAATCAGCTGCATGGTTTAAAAGAACACTTAAAAAATACTTTGCAAGCTAATGTTGAATTTTCCCCAAGTATCAGTTCTTAGTATTTCTCTTCTGGGAGATAAGGCATAGTTATTTTCAGCTGAGTTTTACTTTACTGTTTTCATTTCTGTTATAAATTCTCACAACACCACAGTCTTAGTTTACTGAATATCTTAGTTTAACCTAAACAAGAAGCACATAATTTCATTTACACAGTGAAAACATTGGCCATTAATTTCTAAAGGAAGAAAAATGTAACAGAAATACTTGACATGAAGAGTTCATATATTATGGAGCTATAGCTGTTTGATAATTATCAGTGTATTATCAGTATTTATACTGATAATTATCCATATTTATGGGGAACATCTGTAAGGAGAATTTTTCTTCAAGTTTTATTCATGTTGGGCCATTTTGTGCTTCATAAGTTGCTGAAAAGTTTAATGAGCATTCTGGCTATTTCCTTGTAAGCACAGAACAGTGACTGCCATTCTTAGATGCTGCAGGTAAGGATGTAGAACTTGTGTAAGCCCCAAACAGAATATCCTGTAATGACTCCAGGTTTTGTAGTATCATTTCTGAGAGTCTGCAGTTAGTTTGAATTCTTGTTATTACACTCATGACCAATTTGATCTTAAGATGGGGAGTTCAGAGTTAAACATGAAGATCATCACAAACAGGCAAGATGAAGTTAATTGTGCTCTCTTTTGGGAATTCTACTTATTCTGTCTGGTTTTGTCACACTGATTTCAATAAAAGCCAGATTACTTAAATTTGCATGTTAGAAAAAGAAATTACCTTCATATTTGTTGTTACTTTTTTTTTTTTTTTAGGTCACGTCTAGGAATATTTGTTTAACTGTTTCATTTTTATGTTAATCTGTGCTTGGTGGCACACAGCATCAAGTGCCATCAACAAGTGTTTCCATTATTTGTAGAACTTGAGGTCAGAGATCAGACTGGAACAAAAATAATTGTGACTTTTTTTGTGGTTTCTGTCTCTAGTCTCAGTAGTTTGTAGTTAGCCTGAGAGGGCTGTTTGAAACAAGGCATAAATCTCTTGCTAGACCAAGAAAGAAATAATCTTTTATTCCAATATATTCGGCAACTCAGATGTCTAAAATTACTATAATTTTGTGATGAATGGGGGTCCTTAAACCTGCATTGTAACAGGTGAGCACAGAAATAATCTCTGGGGAAAAAGAATGGGATGGCTATTTAGTGAATATGGACAGCATCAAACAGTTAATACATTTCAGCTCTGGGAGTTGGAGAAAGGTTTCATTTTTTTAAAGACGTTGGTTTGTAGTGATTCAGAGTACATTTCACATTTGAGAAGTGCCAAGGAAGAGAGGGATGAATAAATGAAGATGCGAGCTCACAGAATGAGATTCAAATGCAGGAAGTATGAATGAGAGACTGAGCCAAATTCTGCAGAGCTTTCATAGCCAGGGAAGCTTGTTTGGAAGTGATGCTGGAGGAACTGGGAAGCAGTTCAAATAGAACAAAAAATGCATTGTCAGTAAGTGAATGTAGGATATAATTCAGGAGACGACCGATGTGGGGTAAAAAAAAAAAAAGACTTAGCAGAAAAAATCCAATGGTAGAAATATGAGAATTTACCTGGGTTTAAATGTGGACTTGTAGCAGCAGGAATAGAGAAGAAAATGCAGATTTTAGAAATGCAGGGCACAATTTGTTAGAATGGAAGAGGAGGACTGAAAGAGATAAAGGCTACAAGTGTAGTTTAGTAGGTTGTCAACAGTGATAGAGGGAGGGGAAAGAGGAAATGAGTTGGTGTTGTGTGCAGGGAAATTTGCAGCAGTCCATGATGAAAAGTTGGTGTATTTAACCACAAGCACCAGGGAGAGGACAAATGGGAGGGAGCAGTTCTGAGTGTGAGACAAGTGACTTTAACGAGAATGAATAGAAGTAAGATCTTAAACGAGTATGAGTCACATTCTGACTGACTTAATGCAAGTTGGAAGAGACAGGCAGAGGGGAAAACTGCCCCAGATCACCAGGGAATGCAGAGTTTATTGGGAAAGTACTGATAAGTAAATTTCATTGAAAGCCATTAGACTGCATGCTAAGGAAGATTTCTGCTGCTCACACGTATTTCAGTCATGCTAGTTAACAGCCAGGTTAACGTTTGCAGCCTAGATTATCAGTAGCTGAAATTAGTTACACTGTTCTGTTCTCTTGCATTGAGTCAGCTGCTGAACCCATTTGTGTCTGAAGCCAGTGACTGAATAGGTAAACAGTTTTCACTATCACTATTGAGTGTCTTCTTGGTTGGAGGTTTTTCCACTTAACAGTTCCATTAATGTATTCTAAAAACATATTGACGTGTCTGAGCTTAACCTTCAACTTGACCGCTTTGTTATGTGTTATTCCACACAACTTTGCCAAAGCTAGAATACCAGAACATGTGGTCTGAGAGCTTTCAAATATTAATAAAACATTTTAGGTGGGTTTTTCAGTCACATGTCGAAGAGTGTTAGAGAAAAGCCTAAGACACCACAACCATTCTCCTCTAGGCTCCTTTTCAGAATCATTAACAATGCAGATGTGGCAATTTGGTGCATCTTACGTTAAATCAAAGGCTGGGGTTTTATTACTTTGGGATTTTTTAAATACCTAGTATAGTTCAGGAGCAAGGGTAAGATCTATCTTACATCTTCTGGGGCACTATTTTTGGTGAAACACCCTTGATTATTTCTGCAAGGGAGTCAGCTCTCTTTGTTCTAGTTTTAGGACTGCGTGCTGTGATTACTGACACACAAATGTAATGGTTGCTTGCGCAGTTTTATATAAAAATGTTCTAAGTTCAGATTCCTTAAATAACCCTTGGTTAAGTTGTTAGTGCTGAAGTGTTGGCTTGTGAGTAGGAGGTAAATTATATGTTGTAGTGTTATATAAAACTGACTCACATGAGTAGGTGAGAATCCCAAGAATATCAGGACACCCACACCAGTGAAAGAAAGACTCGAGCTTCCTCTGTACAACATGTTCCAAAGCCTGCATTAACAAGAAACAGCTTTAATTTGCTTGAGTAGTAACAAAAATTTTCAGTGTTTTAAAAATGAAGTGCTACTGCTTTGACTGTTTGCCTTGGAAAACGCATTTGAAAGGGAAGGAGTTTGTTCTGAAAAGCTACCTGTAGTTCTAAGTGGTTTTTCCTGGATAAATAGCTGCTGAAAATCAATCAAGAAGTTAAATTATCCCTACAAGCAAGCAACAGATGTATTGGATTGCTGTACCCCTTTAGTTTTTAATCTGCCATGTAAGGAAGCACAGCTCTCTGGAGAGGATATTATTGCAAATATTTCTATCATTACAAGAAACCTCTAACACCAGCTGTTTGACTTGGTAGGATCCTTGGTTGTACAGACCTTAATCCCAGTGTGTTGTTAATCAATATTCCTCTAAGAGTAAAGTTCAAAATGAGATTCTTTTTCTTCACAAAAATACCTTGCTGCAGTAGCCATAATTAATATAAGAAACTTCAGCTGTATTGTTTGCATGGTTAATAGTGCTGACATTTCGAAAAGGGTGACCTGAATGTAACCCAGACATACAGAAATAGAAATGATTTTCATTTAAATGTTTGGTCTTCCCTGAAACTCAGTTTATAAAACTGCATTAGCATTAACCTCCTTCTGATACAGACTATTTTTTTGTGGCTCTATGACATATTCCTCATGAGTTTAGCCTCAGTTTCCTTCTGTTTCTCCAATGAACTCATCTGCATGAAATTTTAAAAGATCTGCTTGTCCTTCTGCTTTGCAAAGTTGGTTCCAATCTTCTTGACATCAACACAGCCAGGAACTCTTTCTGTGTTTTTTGAAGTTTGATAAATTATTCTTTCTGTCCTTTTAGAGGCAGAGCTTTCCTGATAGAGCTTTCAGAGGGCTCTTTCAGGAGTTTTGGGTTTCTTTCTTAGTTCTTTCACCTGTTTTTTTGCTTACTTCAGGTTTCTCTCCAAGGTTTGCTGTAGTAAGAATGTGTAAATGCACCTTTGCTTGGCACTTGATACCTTTACAACGTATCAAGCACTTAGCCTATTCCGATAGTGCTGGAAGTCTGTTTCTGGGGTTCTGACTCATCCAGCTTTGGGTGGTCCCTTCAACTACGGGATCCACTACATCCAGAAGAAAGCTAGGGTTTGTGTACAACCTCAGGTGCTTGTGTTTGTTCTCTTTAGTGAACAGCAGTAGGGTTTTGGACCTGTGTGCACCTGAGGTGCACCAGCACAGCAGACCTTGCTCTCTGCAGGCGTGTTCGCTCACCAGGGTACATCCTCACTCAAAGCTCTTTGTGTTTGCTTGAAAAAAGAAAAATGTGGTTTTATTTTCAAGCTAATACACCTCAAAATGCTGGGGCTGTTTTAATCTAGTGGGGGCCCAAACTATGGTTCCCTTCTATTTATGAAAGATCCTACTGTGTCCAAAGGCCATTGCTAACCCTACACCGTAAAAGGGTTATGAATAGTAGGAAGGTTGTAGCAGCATGTGCAGTGCATCCCAATGAGGTTCTACTGCTTTCTGCTAGGAAAAAATAGGAGATTTCCTTGATGAATGGACAGAGATTCAAACACAAGCCACAGGATTCGCTCTGAAGAAGGGAAACATTTAAAGATTAGATGGGAAAGAATCTAAAAGAATTTGCCATTGACTGGTGCTTTTTTGCACAGTTGGACTTTGCTGCTGAGAGTAAGTGCAACTGAGACATCTCAAATGATTTTTTTTTCCGTGCTTTTCTGAAACTTTTGACCATGTGGGCTGAGCTTATAACAGGATATGAATCTGCGTATCATAGCTCTGATTTATATTCTTGGATAGAACTATTATTAAGGTGTCATATGAACAGATGGGATATGAATGATGAAGCTCAGATTGGGTAACTACCAGTTGAGAGGAAATGACTAATTGAACTTCAGAGAACAAGAAGTCTGTCTTCTTGCAGTCAAAATATGTGAAACAAAAATACATATTTGTCCCTTCAATGTAGCTGAAGATCTGTTTCTTCTGCTTTTACAGCATGGAACCTTTATGTCCATGTTGGCAGCTTGTCTGACTGCAATAATATAGAGCATACTGAAGTTTGTTTTAAATAGAGGCAGCATATTTTTAAGATTATGTAAAGTATTGCTTTTTAGCAGCTTAGTGCAACTAACTATTAGGTATCTTGTTAAGTTCTGTGTGATGTGGGCTATAAAGATGGGGAAGTTCTTTAAAGTTCTAATTGTTGTGATTATGAACTGGAAAGATTTCATGATTTTCCTCTCAGTAATATAAGCTGGTTTTCATTGCCCTAGAATCCAATGAAAAAAATTTGGACTTCTTATCTTTTGTAACTACATTAAGCAGACATCTTTAGGATTCTTATTTTAAAACTCTGAAAGCTACACAGAAGAATGCTTTAAAATGCATTATTTATATATATATATATGTGTATATATATATATATTTCCACTTATATTAGTTTTATTTCACTTCTACCTGTATCATAAACTCAATCTTGTGTGCCATGTCAAAATTTTGTCACGTGTGAGTGTCAATAATGTTAATTAATTGGCATAAATTAGCAATTTAAAAACTGTAGCTTTTCAGGAATTTGAGTCTGAGCAGTGTGGATCCAAGCAGTGATTCATGTCACTAACTGTATAATCACAGAGGACTTTACACATTCAGATAACTCTTAACTGGAGCTTTAAAACCAATTTAGTGCACTCGATTGATCTCAATCTGTGATGTGTCTGGTCGAATTTTAAATGCTGGAAAATGGATGGATTGCAAGTACAGGAGGAAAATCCCAACTACTTACAACAAAGCAATTTCATCATTGGGCAGGAGAAGAGAGCGAATACTTACTAGCAAAATATCACTAGACATAACCAGCTTTAAGCATAGGGGTGTTTCTGTGTCCCTGTTTCTATTGGTACTGCAGAAATGAGGAAGAAAAACTCTTGATCACTTAATGTAATCTCTGTTTGCAGAGTTATTGTGGGTAAAGTGATGGCAGCTACTTCGTACTTCACTTCATTTACCAGCAACAAAATGATGAGTTTCTATAAAAGTCATCAACTTGTTGCTGCTACATAAGAAGTTTAACTTAGGACATATTCAGTGGAAGTTAATAGACATGAAAACAGGAGATACTCTATAACATCAAGGATTTTATGAGTACAGTCTGAAAATGAGTGCAAAAAGAAAAACAGAACAATTTCTTATTTGTCAGCAGATAAAGCCATCAATGTTTAAGTGGCTACAGTTCACTCTAATGAAGAAATTAGCTTTATGGAAGAAGTGTTCCTGTGGTTGACACACTTAAAGTTAGTGGGTTTTTATTTGCTATTCAGCTTCTAATTGTCAGAGCCATTTGTAAATCACTCTGGATTTCTTCATTTTTGCTTGTTATTGTGAAAGGAAGAAGGAGCATCCAATCAGTTCGCCTATGTCAAAGAACAGTGCAATAGGATCTTACCTATTCTCACTTTGTTTTCTGTGTGTCTGAACTGGCATAATTAACATGTCACTATTTATGCAATTCTACTAAAATTTAAGTTGATATTACTGAGAAATACTGTATTTATCAGCAGATGTTGGCAAGAAACACTTTTATTCCTGTCCTCTTTACCACATTTTCTTGCTACCAGATGCAGCTTGGTTATTGCTATATTTGTACTTCTGCTCTTATTCTTATAATAAATAATCTTTATTGTTGAGGAAGATCTGTGGCTTATTCTTGAGCTGTCTCTGCTCTGTAGCTGTTAGCTGTAGTCTTACTCATTTGCTGCGTTTTTGTAAGGAGTACTACTGCAACAGTAGGTTATTGTGCATTCCAATTGATTTCAGGCCTCAAACTGTTTTTTAAAAACATGATTAATGTACTGAAAGCAGTTGGCCTCAAAGAATCTGCAAAAAAGGAAGACTTGTTTTGTAAACTTCAGTTCAAGCAATTAACAATGAGTATTGAATGGAAAAAAAAATCTGTCTTTGAGCAAAAACTGACATTATTTTTAAATTAGAATTGTGTGTTAGTCATCTGCAAATAAATGTCTTTGCCCAGCTGCAAATCACAGACATTAAGGCCCCACAATCATGAGTTGCCACTAAAAATAATTCTCTTCCTGCTTTTTTTTTTTCTTTTGTAAATCTGTGAAGACTTGGGGTCTTTGTTTTGTTACATTTTCTTCCTTTGTTTTCATTGCTCCATCCCTAACATCTGGGGGTGGGGCGTAAGTTGCAAAGCAATTACAAATAGATAGTTTGTTGCTTGTAAAAAATGAAGTTGTGTAAGAATTAATTTTTAATTAGTTTTTTACCTCAGTTGAAAGAAACTGCTGAAATTAGTAGACACTGCTATTTATGCTGGCAGGCAGAGTGAGCAAACAGCAGTATACTCTGTTTCTGAAAATATCAAACGTTTTATCTTTTTTTGGCCAGCTACACTAACTTCAGAGTAGCCACCACTAAAAAAGCAGTTCTGTATTACTTGGAAAGAATTTTCTGGATCAAAATACAGAATGCTTGTATCTTGGTTTGTTAAATTTTGTTAAAGACACTAAGACCTGGAAGATCTTTCCCATTTTTTCATGGAAGGAGCATTATGTTTGAGTTACCTGGTGTAATATGGAATATGGAATCACAAATGGGTAAAATGCCTTTAAGAAATGCATGTCAAAGATGGTATTTAATATTTACAAAATGTAAATGTGCTGAACAGAATTTACTATTTATGACTGGGGACTTGGAGTTGTCATTGTCTTTACACAGAGTGGCATTGCCAAGTGACTCCAAAATGGGCAAAAAATCAAATTCATTTTCTAATACTTTAGAGTGTCTGCTTCTATTTAAAAACAAATGTGACAGGTCTGGAAAGCACATTTTTAAAATCAATCTGACATATAGATAATCCTTAATCATGAAGCAGCAAAAACATTGCTGTTTCTGAAAGACAAAAGAAAATTGAAGATGCACTTCTTGCCTTGGAAGTGTCTCTTATGATTACAATTAATCTATCCCTGGACCTAAGCAGAAATTCAGTTTTGCAATTGCAAGTTCTGCAGTAATGCCAGCAAATTCAATACATATTTTTAAAATAATTGTCATACTTATTTTCAGTTCATACCAAATTCACTTTCTGTAGGTGATATCTGGAGGAATGAAGTCACCTTTTTTCCTTTCATTGGTTCAGTAAATCCAGAATTTAAATTTATAGTAAACAATTTGTAAGTATTGGTTTATGTATTATATTTAGTATTAATTTCTGCTTCCCCCCCCTGGTGGGCCCCCCAGTTTTGTTTCTTATTTAGGTGTATGATTGCTGATGAGGTAAGTGATGTTCCTGTTCCTCTAACACCATTTTTTTGTGTTGTTAATGCACTTTGTGCAGATGTGACTTTTTTTGTTTGAGAGTTGTGGGCAGAAAGGCTGGTAATGAAGGAATCCTAATTCCTGTGATAGTCAGCAGATATCCTGAAAATGCCTAAGTGAGGAAAAAATTGAAACCTGACAGAAGTTTAGAAGAATCCTTGAGAAAACTTAAAAGGCTAATTTTAATTGTAGGTTAAATCTCTGGTATTATTACATTTTAAAAACACTGACTCTGTTGGGTTTTTTTTAGAGTCCTTTATAATTGCTTAGCTAGCTATTTTTAATGGATTATTAGACATTCCTGGCCCAGGGAGATTTTTAACAGATATGGTTTCCAAAGGTGAATTTTTTAAAGTGCACTAATCAAGTAGCAACAGTAAAATTCATTGTGTCCATGCACTTGAAAATATATATTATGTTCCATTTAAGGGAAATCTGAGTCCAGGATTTCTTCCCAGAGAGAAAACATTTTTGTAATAACGTTCTTGATGTGTTGTCAGTATAAAACCTTTCTGAAAAAGAGAATTGCTATAGTCTCCCAATTCTAATCTGCGTTTTCTTGACACACTAGGAAGGAGAGGGAGATGGATTATTGGTATTTAAGCATCTCCTCATACTATAAAAATCTCATTACATCTGGAGATAAACTATACTGGCACAGAATGTGAAATATCTGAGAACTGTGGAGAATACAGAAGTATTCAGGGGAAGAGGAAAGGGGAGCTTGGGAAAAATCAAAATATCAGCAGTAGCTATTTTTTTATTAAAACAGTTTGTTTCCCTCCTTGAACTAGACAATGAACTGTGCATAATTATGTTAGCAATAAGAAGTCCTGGAATATACATTTATTCAAAAGAAATAATGTATATTTTATAATGACGAGAGGTGTGGCACTGGAGGAAGTATTGTGCACTGGTATGTATCCTGTGCTTTTTGACCTATCTCTAAAATAAGAAAATGTTGGTAAAATTAAATAGCAGTATTGTGAGCTTGTATGCAAAAAGAAATTATCAACGAAAACTCAAGATCAGAGAATTACTGTATGTATCCCTGGAGTGTGTAACTATGTAAGGATTAAAGTAAGATAATAAGAGTATTTTTTGTGAGGTATTCTACAAATATGTTTCCGTTTTTTCTCAGAGTGGGGACAGACAAAGTTCTTCCCCAGAATTACAGCTTTACTGTCATCCATTTCAATGCTGGAGAAAGATGGGTTTAAATCAAAACCCAAGACTATCATATTTTCTACAGTTTTTCTAGGGTCTCACATTCTTGTGACCTTCTTGTGACCTGGTGATCAGCTCTGTGGGATCTACATCCAGCCATGGGTGTGCTGATGCCAAGAGTGCTGCTTTTATTCCATATTCATTTCAACTCAGTGCCTGCATTATCACCAGGGACTGCACAGCCTGAGTGAGGGAGACAGCCATGGCAGCAAACGAGAAATGAATGTTATTTTGTTGGTTTTTTTTTTTTTCGTTTGGATTTGTTTTCAGATTAACTAAGAACTACTGGTGACACAAGGGGAGATTGCAGGAAAATTTTAAGGAAAACTTGGCAATTTTGAATGAAAACTGAGTATCACAGTAGCTTTCCTATTATTTTCTTTCTAGTAATAGTAGAAAAATTCACTGTTTTCTTTTGTACTTGGGAAATCTCTTCATTATATCATTACATCAGTCCATTTAGACACAACCCTGGAGATGTAAATTGTTGTTTTATGTCTCGCTACTGTGAGTAGTTAGACAGCAGCAAATCCACTCAAATATCCACTGGACTCCATGAAAAACCTGCACAGAGTATTTTAAGGCCCATGTCTGCGTTGATGTTTAACAGGAGTTGGGAACTATCTCTTGCCATGTGAACAAGTAGAGAAAATAGCTGCATTCTTTGATAAAATCTTGAAGGTGGGTTGGTATTTTTTAAACAAAACCCTAAATTCTGAATCTTATAATCATCTGTTGCCATGATTATTCACAGATGGGAGCATTCCCACCTTGCAAGTATGAAGCAAGTACTTTCCTGTTACGTATAAATCTGTTTGTTGAATCTTCCCCTTGCCTGTACATCTGAATTCTCACTGTCTGGGCTTTCTCATCTGTGTTACAGGCCCAAGAGAAATGATCAGCTCTGGTGAATCAGAGCATTAGTTTCTTTTTGTTGACCCTCTGGGTCAAATCCAGAGCTCTTCCCACAGGTCCTTGTTCTTCACTTGCCTATGAAATTGAGGACAAAGTTGTTTTTATTGTAAGAAGGCATCCTATATATTTCTTTCCTTTGCATAGTCTTTAAAAAATGGTTTTGGTAGCTTCACAAGTTAAAGAGTTTGATCTTTTTAGTATACCCTATTAAGACCCTGAACTGAAAATCTTCTGAAATGAATGGAAGTGCTTCTTCTGACTTTGATGAGCTAACCAGATATAACACATGTATTAATCTGTTTAGCTAGAAACATCTTGTTTCATACAAGATGATCTGTGGTAACAAAGTGATAATTAAATACATACTATACAACTAGCTCTTTGACTGGGTTTCCTTTATTTGGTTCTGTCTTTGCAAATTCTTTTGGGCTTTTCTGAATGGAATATGCTTTCTGAGCAGAGACTTCTGGTTTTGATGTTGTTCTTTTCTCTTTTCTCAGATGGGGCTAGGCAAAACAATTCAAGCAATTGCCATTTCATATTACTATAAAAATGAATGGCCTCTCTTAATTGTGGTGCCTTCCTCTCTGAGATACCCTTGGGTGGATGAGATGGAGAAGTGGATTCCAGAACTCTCTCCAGACGACATTAGCATCATTCAGAACAAAACTGATATTGGGTGAGTAAAGTTTGTTACTCTTCTGCAGTAAGGCTTGCTCACTACTCCTGGCTCAAGCAGAGCCACCCTCTGGGGTATCAGATACACCCTCTGGGATATCAGCCACTCCTCCCAGTTTTGTGTTATTGTATTATAGCAGTTACTCATTTTCTTTGAAGTTGAGAGATCTGCTTTTTGCAAAGTAGCAAATGCCTTTCTGCTGAAAATTAGATTACTTCAGTGTGTCTCAGATAGAACAAGTTATTTCTCAACTCTAATGAATTCATTAGCTTCTGTAAAACATTTTTGGAGAACTTCTGGTGTACATTACAAAATAAGGAAGTAATTACTGTTAGAATTCCATTTAGCACGCTGAGAAAATTTGTAAGTTCGAATAAGTAATCCCTAAATAACTGAAAAGGTCATCATGACCTACACTTTCTATCTTTAGACTTAATAGCATGAATTCATCAGAGAGCCTATGTCTTGGGCGTTATTAGAATAACTCTCCTATTACCCTGAATTGCAAGGGTGTTTTTAGTCTGCTTTGCTGTAAATGACTTGGTTGATTTTATGGTAATGCTTAGATGTTGTTCTAAAACTTGGGTGTGAGGGAGACTGATCTTCATGTTTTCTGGGAGTATCAGAGAGTGACTTGACTGCCAAGATGTGCTGCTTGGAACCTTCCTGGTAACCACAGAAATCCAACTGAAAATGCATTTTGAAAGCTTCATTGAAGGGTAATTCCTACTGATAGTCAAAATTTAAGTTGATCACAGGAATATGGAAACTAAAATTAGTACCTTTTTTTAAGGTATTTATCTAAAAGGCACTCAGAGCTTATAGGCTGGATGCGGGAAGGGGAATGTGGACTGGGAAAAATTATGGGAAAATTAAATGGCAAATGAAATTCTGTTCTTTTAAGATTTTTTTTAAAGGAGTAGACCTTAACCATTATTATTTACTTTTATTCAAAAAAAAAGGAAAGATGAAAACTTGGGTTCCTGCTTATTTAACTCCCAGGAGGCTGCCTAGCTCTGAGGTTGCTGTTGAACTAATTGATATTTTTACATTAAAAAGTGTTTTCTGCATTTGTAAGAAAATGCAAAAATACAGCTGCCAAATTAGCATTTTGTTAAATTCTGCTTCCATATGTTAAGCTTTGATTTCTCTCAGTTTAATACTTTGCTTTTCTTCAAAACTTCAAGAATTAAGTTTACTGCTTGAGTGTTGTTTAACTTCTTGATTAAACCAGGTTAAAATATACTTAGACATCAATTTAGGTTCATAATTTCTGGCCAAATTTGAAAATGGAAGTTCTTGAATAAATTAGTTCCACTAAAAGAAATAAGTTTATTTGTAATTTTTTAAATGTACCCTTCAGAAAGGGTAAGGGAAAATCGTGCTTTCCTGGTTGCTACATTTATCTGCACAGTGACAGCCAGAATCTGCAGTGCCCGCAGTGCCAGTGCTCAAACCACTGCCCTTTCCATATCCAGGAGCATGAATGTGTAGGTGCATTTACCATTTTTCCTGTTAAATCATCAAGGAAGCTTCAGCTTCAGCTTGCTTGGTTTCTTGATCTCTTGCCACTGAAGAACAAGCAGAAATGATGCCAGCAGAGCAGTGGTGTCTGACAGATGGGCATACCAGCTATGACCCTCATTCTGATGACTTGTGTGTCTAACAGCTGTAAGAGTTTCTGTGCTGCTCAAAGGCTTCTGAAGGGCCACAGTGCTCTCTAGTGATTTTAAAATCAATTAATGCCTTGGACCTGTATACGTCTTTAAATTTGTTATAAATAGTTCATTTTCAATTACATACCAATTTTTCATCTTGTGCCATGTTGACTCCCTGCTTCCAGTGTTTTTGTTTTCTTCATGTTCTGTTTAAGCAAAAAAGCTGGGTAACAGCTCTGACAGGAGGCTGTGAGGTTCAGCCCAGACTGTACTTTCACAGTGCCCAAATACTCAGGGACAGTCTGGTTAATCCTCTCAGGCTGCTGGTGAGGGGACTCTTCGTACCCAGAGCAGTAAAAAGCTTGCACAGAGACATCATTACTTCAGGTGTTTGGGTGCTGATAAAGACCTTGGCTTGTGTGTAACTTCTTGTGCAGGAAGTGGGTTTGTCCTATGACGTACTCTGTAAGGAGCACATGGTGAAGCAATGCAGCCAGATAATAAAATTCCTTTGAAATGCAATGTGTGTCTTCTGAAAACGATTATGAATTATGTGTTTGATAAGTGTGAGATATTTTAAACACCAAAAGCTGTTGTTGTTAGCCTCA
Organism: Corvus kubaryi; assembly: GCF_017639235.1. Classification (NCBI taxonomy): domain Eukaryota; kingdom Metazoa; phylum Chordata; class Aves; order Passeriformes; family Corvidae; genus Corvus; species Corvus kubaryi. The sequence goes on from NW_024581135.1 coordinate 6,253,630, forward strand.
CAGCCCACTTGTCAATCAATCCAAAAGGAGACATACATGCCTTCTGAGATTAGTTTTTATAATCTCTCTCTTATATTAATTGTCCTACAATGAAAACTTGCTAAGAAAACTTGTGGATTTTCTTTTTCAGGAGAATATCAACAAGCAGAGTAACCATTCTGGGGTATGGGCTGTTGACATCTGATGCACAGACTTTGGTAGACACTTTGTACAGGCAGAACTTTAAGGTGGTTGTGATTGATGAATCACACTACATGAAATCCAGAAATGCTACCCGCAGCAAGATTTTACTGCCAATTGTGCAGAAAGCTCTCAGAGCTGTTCTCCTTACTGGAACTCCTGCTCTAGGAAGACCTGAAGAGGTATTTGACGTGTTGTGCTTGGTTTTGGTTTTGGTTTTGAGGATGGTATCAGTAATAGATGAATAGTCTTTTCGTTTTCTTGAATATATTCAATTACATGCATTATGACATCAAAAGGTGCACTAGCTGCATCAGGGAGGACAAGTATAAGAAACTAAACCAATGTCTTTTTGTTTGAGTTGACTTTACAAACTTGTTTCAAGCTTGTGCACAGGTGACTTGAGACAGTGTTTCTTGTAAGAAATTAATCTTGTATGTTACAGACTGATTGCTGGGTGAAATAGAAAATAGAGCTTAAGGAGAGAACTGCTTGTTTCTCCTGTCTAGGGGAGTCTTTGGTAGACAAGGTCTTGTATTAAATCTTCTACTTTATCATCTGATAAAGAAAGCCCTTAGTTTATCACTGGTCTTTTGAATATTCACTTAAGTGGAACAAAATATAGTCTGTGCTTGTTGCACATCCAGAGTGACAAATTTTCTTTTGAAGGAAGTTCAGCTTATGGAATTAGGGAGGAGCAGAGAGGTAACAAAAACCCTCTTGGGTTTTATACTGAACCCAAGACAGCTGTCTTTATTTATCAAATGTAGGGGAAAATGGAATATAAGAGCTGAGCTGTATTCAGGGAAATTAAAAGAGCTAAATAAATAATATTTTATGCTTCAGAATTCCTCACTGTGTAAATAGAATTTATGACAAGACCCTTTATGAATTTAATTTGTTAAGAGAGGTGATAACTTGAGAAAGATACCCATGGTATGGAAAAGGGCTTGGTATATCATGAGTACTTACTTAAAACTTTAAAATAAATATTTATGTTTATGGGTGGGGATAATTATTAAAACTTCCTGTACAAAGACACTGCAACCAACCCTGGACAAAGTTACAAAGTGTAATACCTTTATATAGTACATTGATACTGAGACCAGTATCGTTGTTAAAGGTCTTTAAAGGGAATTCCATACAGGCTGTCCTTGATTACAGCGATGAGATCAAAATTCATGAACGAATGGAATATAATTTGAGACTTTTTTTTTTAGTGATCCTGAGGTTCTGCTGTGGCTTATAAGGCAGCATATAAAAAGCATTAAATGTCTTTAATCAGTTTTGTGTCATAAGCAGAATCCTTGTATAAAGTCTTTGAATGTATGGAAAATGATCCCAGAAGCCAGGAAGCTTTGACAGTATAACAGCTTGTAAAGTAGGATTCTTCCTGCTTAAGGTCATCTAAACTGGTATTTACCTCCTGCTACTCAGCAGGGAAAAAAGCTGTGAAATTTCTGGTTTGTATTGATATTGTCCATCTTTTGAAGTAAAACTTAAAAATTGAGTAGGTTTTTCATGTATTTTAAGAAGCAGACCACTCATGCAATACCTACATTGAAGCTTTGCAGAAGCCCATGTGCCTGGCAAATGATAAAAATTGTTATTTTGGGGAATAACTTAATCTCATCCATGTCTTCTTGTTCAATGTGAATCTTTTCCAAGCTGTCAGTGCTGTTACAGTGCTCTATTCTTTAAGGGCTTCCCATAACTCTCCTCTCTGAAGACTCCTGTATCCTATGGAATTCCTTTTGAATGTGGGCCAAGCTGTGTGGTTTTTGTGCAAATATTAAATGTAAACTTAACACAAAAATCATGTGTTAATTGTTTCTGAATAGTCTTACATTTGCATGCAACTTTTAATTTTTCACTGTTGCTATTTTATTTTTTATACAGCTCTTCATGCAGATTGAGGCACTGTTTCCAAGAAGGTTTGGGACTTGGAATGAATATGCTAAAAAATACTGTGATGCTCGGGTCAGGTATTACTGCACTTGCTTATTTACATTCTTATGAGTGTCTTTGATTTTTCTTGTCATGCCAAGTGAGACAATCAGTAGGCAGTACCTCTACTGCTATATCACACCATCATGCTTGGAAAACCAGGGTCAGGTACCATCTCCATCAAAGAGGATTGGGAAAAGGATGGCACTGATTAAATAAATTAATTAAAGCTATTAAAGTCTGAAATAAAGTTGAAGTGCCAGCATTCTGTTAAGTAAAATTATTTATACATTTACTGTTGTTAGTATGAGTTGTGGAGGTTTTACCTTCAGAACTGGAGTTTTCAACTCTGAGTCTTAAGCTCATGGTCATGTAATAATTTATACCTCTCTTTATTATGGGGTCCCTGTCTTTTTGCTGCCTCACCACACTTGAGTGGGAAACAAAGTCCAGTACTTGTTTCTGTATTTCACAGGCTGGCTGTCTTAGCTAAAAATTTCATATATGCAACTTTGCATGTATTCAAAATAACAGATCTTTGTCAGCTAAATTGGCTAGCATTTAGATTTAATTTTTACAGTAATAATTACATGGTTTCATTTTCATAAAACTTGTTTTTCTCCCTCCATCATATGCACTTTATCAGTATTGAACTTCAAATAACATGGAAGAGCACTGTCTAATTTTCAGACAGAGAAATGCTATTTTTTCCATGGTGTTTTGACTGAATGCATCTGTAATTTTCACACCACAAGTGCGCGTGGGTACAGCATGGTTAGCTACTCAATCATAGATGATTATCTTATTTTTGGAATACCATAAATGTAATAAAAATCAAGTTCAGGGTTTGGCAAGCTTTCAATGAATAACTTTTTCTTCATGACTTGGCTGGAACAAAACATCCTGTGGTAATAAACTTGATAGGATTATTTTATCCAGCACTTTCCGTGAAAATATGGGTGGTATTTCCTTAGGTGTCCATGGGCACCTGTTTTAAAGATGAGATCCAAACTATTTCTGTGAGGTTTAGCCTGCCATTTCTGTCATATCCCCGATGCTGAAGGTGGAGGAAGGAGGCTTTTCTAAGGACAGACATATAAATAGACTAAGGAAGGGATATGAGCGAAAGATTTTGCTGTCTTCCATCAGTGCCATTCCCGCTTCACCAGTGCAGAAGTAACTCTCTCAGCCCCATTCCCAAATTATTACAGTCAGCTAATTCAGCTAATTAGAACACTGTTGGTAAAGTCAGTAAGGCTTAAAAATCTCTAAATGATTGTGGGGGTTTTTGTGGCTGTTTGGTCTTTTAATAAAAATTACATGCTTGTAACACACTCTGCTGGCCCTGGAAAATGCTACCTGGGCTTTTCTCCAAGACTGTCATGTTCTTTATTTTATTGTCTCCTGGTAATTCTGACAGAGAAAAGCTGCTGTTCCTGCTGCAACACTTCCTCAAAAACAGCAAAGTAAGGAAAGAACAAGGAAGACTTGAGTTAATAAATTCTTTCTCTTTTCAGCCTTTAGCTTCTTAATGTGAAACCTTCTTCCTCTATTTAACCATGCTCATTAAATAGTATTACTTTTAAAGATGATAGCTTAAGCTTTAAATCCTGTCTCTGGCAGTAACTGAGAAGGAATTCTTAGGGAGGGAAGAAAGGAATATTGATAGTGATATTTGCCTTTTTCATGATGGCTTTCCTGTCTGTAATATAATAAAGAATATTCTCAAGGTGGTATATTCTTCTCATTAGTCCATTGAAACAGGAGTTCCAAAATTAAACCTGAAACTTCTGCTTCCTGTGGACAGTGAAGTGTGGGAAGTTGGGAATCGACAGAGGATTGCATGCAGGTGATGGGCAGTAACTCCTGCAGACAGTGGTGACTGCTGGGAAGTTGAAGCACACTTTCATATCCAATAGTGTGATTTAAAATTAATTATATACTGATTCTACTGAATTTGGAAGATCTCATGTTTACATTCTGTATTGATCTATCATTTTCAGGTTTTTTGGTAAAAGAAGGCAATGGGACTGTAGAGGAGCTTCAAACTTAGAGGAACTACATCAGCTTTTAAGTGAAATAATGATCAGAAGACTGAAGAATGATGTCCTAACTCAGTTGCCTCCCAAAGTCAGGCAACGCATTCCATTTGACCTCCCTCAAACTGCAGCAAAGGTAAGTTTTCCATTTTTGATGAAAACACATTTGTTAGTAAATGGAAGTATCTTCATATGGATATGTATTTTTATGTATGCATGTGTATTATGTGTAGTTACAAAGATTGTGTGAGTATAAAGCAGAGTATCTCTGTTACTGTTTTTAAAATATAATACAACACTCATACAGCAATTTTTTTTGCATCAATGATAAAATTTGTTCTATTTCTATACAATCTTCTTTTCTCTCTTCTTTTACTGTAGATTTTGAATCCTACAGTTGCTTTTAGCCAAATTTGATAGAGTTCTCCGAAGTTCCTAAACATTTTACACTTGAAGCATAGCTGTTGAGGTAGAACATGCTTTGTACTCTCTGTCTAACCACTGATCTCTTCTGCCAATTAGAATCTGAATGCCACTTTTGCAGAGTGGGAGAAATTAATGAGAAGTCTGAGTTCAGATGCCACTGAAAGCCACTTTTCTCAAGTCATGAATCTGATCACACGCATGTATAAGGAAACAGCCATTGCCAAGGTGAGCCTGCAAGTCTTCCCTTAATATCCTTAAACTACCCAGTGTGTGTTTTTAACCTCATAAAATTGGTTTTATTGGCCAGAACACGAGGTTATTCAGTTTGTTTTATAATCATGGCATGGAGAAGCACTCTCTTTTTCCCCTGTATGTTTATGGAATAGGCAGAACCCCATTACAATGAAAAAAGAAGTCTGAAAACTGCTGCAGAGTGTATTGCGTTAACTGTTGATCACTGATAGATTTTGTTATTAACTGCCATCATTGCTTTAATAGCTTTTGTAAAAGATACTGAAAATTACATTTGACACAAAAGAATTCTATGAATGCTTAAATAGAGCAATATTTTATGATTATGATATCATGAACATATCAGAATTACTCCTTCAGTTTTGATATATGGCTTTATTTGTGTGTGGATGCAGAAGTTCTGATTAACTATTACCTTGTCTGTTTGAAATATGTTTGTTTTTCTCAAATATGGATTAAAACATCAGATAATGACGTCTGAATCAAAAGGGGTTTATCTACATCTTAATCTGGAAGAAGTGCCATGTAATTATATGGTATTGTGAGGATAAATGTGGGGTTTTTTTCTCTCTCTGAAGTAGTGAGTTAGGTTTCTCAAAGACATCGTTGTGGTATTTTTTTAAACAAAATTAATCTGAATCATTTGATTCTTAGCAATGTCAGTGTTTGATAAAGCCTTACATGGATAACAAAAGATACAGAAATTTACCTTTTCATGTTACAAGGAATTGAAAGACATGAAAATAAAAACTGTCTTTTTGAACATTTTGTGTGTCTCACTAATGAAAACACTCTCTTACGGCAGGCAGGAGCAGTCAAGGACTACATCAAAATGATGCTTGACAATGACAAACTGAAGTTCCTCGTCTTTGCCCATCACCTGAGCATGTTGCAAGCCTGCACAGAGGCAGTTATAGAGAGCAAGGTAAAGCCTGAACAAATGTGCACACAAATCTAACCTCACTTAAACAAATGGCTATCAGCTGTGTTTGAATTCAGCCAACTGCACACGAGTACAGGAATGGAAGGATTTTATGTACATACGGATCAGTGCCACTGCATTAAAAGGGATCATGTGGTTCTGAAAACTGGTTTGTGGTTAAGGATGATGTAAACACACTTGTATCTGGTATGACTTTATTATTATTATTAAATCAATATTGTAGGAAGTTGTTTTCCAAATTTTTCTACCAGTCTGTTTTTTGGGACGTTTAACAGCACGCTATCATTTCACCTAAATGTTTAATTCAAAGCAGTAAAAATATTTGCAAACAGCTTTCACCTTATTTTGATCATGGACTCTTAATTATTGCTAGTGAATGGTGGCTAACTTTGCTATTTTATATTGTTACTCTTTTTTAACATTTTAAAAAATGGTGTCAGGGAAATGCCAGATTCTTCTGTTTAATATTTCATTTCAAGATCCCATGTTCATTCTATCTTCTACTTTTGCAAACAGGGAAACAAAGTCTACACCTCTCTAGACAGAGACTTAATTTTAAGTCAAAGGGCAAAAGATGTATTCTGATCCCCATGACAGGAATAGAACAGTCCTTTTCATAATTTTATTGGGGGACAGGGAGGGATTGGGTCTGAAAACAGATGCTGATGATGTCATTTAGTCTCTGTTTGGATGTTACAGGCTCGCTACATCCGAATAGATGGGAGTGTTCCCTCTGCAGAGAGGATTCACCTCGTCAATCAGTTTCAGAAGGACCCTGAAACCCGGGTTGCTATTTTGAGTATTCAGGCAGCTGGTCAGGTAGGGCAAAAAAGAAAGCATGTGAAATAATATACTTAAAGAATATAGCTACTGAAATCATTGATGGCTGAAGTGATTTACTGAAGGTAATTTATCTTCGTGCAATTTGTCCTTTGTAGACCTTGTGTTCATTTCTTTGCACTAATCATGTTAACTGTTCTAAGCCTCTATTGAATTTACGTGAGCAAAATGATGATAAGCAGCAGCATCTCATTCTTGAATAATTAGAAAAACTTAATTTCTTTAAAAGCAGTAGATTAATAAGAAATAGATGTTATTCCATGATGAAAAGCAGTGTGCAGTCTTTGCACAATACTGAAGTATTTTTTGAATCTGAAGCCCAAGGAAGAAATTGGTATAATATGGCCATCTGCTGTCGAGGACCACCCTGACCACCCTCTTATTTCCATACTAAAATGTCCTGTACAACCTTTAGCTTTCTTTTGCTTCAGATAATCTGTTGTTTGTGTGTGGAATCTTTTTTTTTTAAATGCATCTCCTTACTCTCCTTAGGGTTTAACATTCACTGCTGCCACTCATGTTGTGTTTGCTGAATTATATTGGGATCCAGGCCATATTAAACAAGCAGAAGACAGAGCACACCGCATTGGGCAGTGCAGCTCTGTGAACGTTCACTTCCTGATTGCCAAAGGAACCATGGATACCCTCATGTGGGCAATGCTGAACCGCAAGGTGGGTGTGCAGTGGGGCCGAGGGGTCAGGGTTCTCTGGGGATCGGGTTGCACTTCAGTGCCACAAAAGTCTTGTTTATCTAAAACACGCTCCTACTCTAAGACAAATCGATACACCTACAATTACTAATCATCAAAATGTCCATGTTTGTTCTGACTTAGTCTTTTCTAGGTTTTTGCTCTTCATTCAAGATGCAACGATAATGAGTCTTTGCCAAGGTGCATGGGATGGTTCATACCCACAGGAGATGGTTGTTTTATCTTCTGGCTTTTTATTGCTGTTGTGGTTCAATTTTAAGGCATTCAGGCATTCTGCTCACTCATAACAGCTAGAATTTGTTGTGAGTTGTTTTTTCTTAATTGAATGAATGTTGTGCCTAAACTAAGCTTCCTTTTTGAGAGGCAGAGGCATTCTTTTTCGGTAGATCCAAGATTATACAGATCTTTTCTTCTGTTGCCATTTTCCACAAGTATCACCCAACTGTTGTTAGCAGTCATTGAATCATAGAATGGTTTAGGTTGGAAGGGTCCTTAAAGCTCATCCTGGCATGGGCAGGGATACCTTCCACTATCCCAGGTTGCTTCAAGCTCTGTGCAACCTGGCATTGGACACTTCCAGTGATGGGGTAACCACAGCTTCTTAGGGCAACCTGTGCCAAAGCCTCACCACTTTCACAGGGTAGAATTTCTTCCTAATATCGAATCTAAACCTGCTCTCTGTCACTTTAAAGCTAGGAGTAGTTCCAGTCTGCTTTTTTTCCTTACTTGGAGAATCTTTGAGAGTTCACAGAACTGAGAAAAATCATTTGGCTGTTTTGCTTCAGTGACCCCTTTGTGCCCATTCATTAGTGTCGTGTGTTGATAACTGAGGTGTGTTGGTGTTCTGGCAGCTCTTGCTTTCTGGTGTTGCCAGCAGTGTCAATGCAGAAGGAACTGCCTTTCAAACACCAGGTGCCAGAGCCATTTGAGACTGTGATTACACAGGGTTTATCCTGACGCCAGTGCCAGCCTATAGCTGTAGTTCTTGCATTTGGCTGGTCCTGTATTGTCGTGGTTCAGTTGGGCTGGGTCCATAAGTTACTGTAGTGACAAACTGGTGACCATTTGTTTGCCAGTATATTACTCTCCTGCTGAAAAATAGTCACTGCTTAAATAATCTGGGAACTGCAAACTGTGTTTGACGTTCAGTTGGGGAAGGAAATTCTGTATTCAACGTCCTGTAGGTACCTCTGAAAGAATCTGTCAGTCTGGTGCATTATGAATCTCCTTAAACATGGCATGGATGGGGCTTAGTAATTCAACAACAGTTTACCTTACAGGTCACTAAATAATTCTGCCTTTGTTTGTCTCCACATGCCGAGCAAAACATGTTAAGACTGCTAGAGATGTACACAGTGTATATATTCTCTTTTATCTTCAATAAATACTGACATTTTGTGTCACTGGTTCACTGGCTGTAGTGTGCTAAATACAGCACTCACCATTATTGTCTTCCTGCAGGCCAAAGTCACAGGCAGCACTTTGAATGGCAAGAAAGAGAAAATGCAGGCTGAAGAAGGTGATAAGGACAAATGGGACTTTCTCAGTTTTGCTGAGACCTGGACCCCAAATGAAATTCTAGAAGGTCCCCAAAATGAACTTTTATTTACACATGTAAGACTTGAACCTTTGTCTTTTCTGTTTTCTTTCATTTAAAAAAAATTGTAACAGTCATTTGCTTCAGCTTTTTGTGCAGTTCAGAGTTTACTAACAGAAACAGCAAACAAGTAGGAAAAACTAAATTCCATTTTAAAACTTATGTGAAGCTGGGAAAAGTGATCTGCTGGGTATAAATGTCATCTACATCTTCTGCTGGGTCCTTATGTTCAGGTGACTGAACCGTCCTCAGAGTCAGATAAGACCAAGTAATTTCTGTTCAAATGATGTCTTCATTAACTGTGCTGAATTAATTGGACTAATATTTAAAACAGTGTTTGAAAGCCTTTCCTTGTAATGGGCATCTTCAAAAAAGGCACATAGCTTACCAGTTCTATGTCTCTGCCTTCTGGTAGTGCCATTTCAGAATTTTCAGGAGAATATTGAAAATACTTTTCTAAAATCCGGAGAGCAATGTTGAATTGCTTTTTCTGTTCACTGTTTGTTCTTAAAGTTATCTTTTGTTAAAGATATCTTTTGTTAACAGTTTCTGATGCAGTCATAAGTGGGGTTTAGAGGCCTTTTCCAGCCTAAATGTTTCTGTGATTCTGTGTTCCTTTCCTCTTCCCTAGTTTGAAAAGGACAAACAGCATGACATACGTTCCTTCTTTTCCCCCAAATCCTCCACGGAGAAGAAATGCAAAAGATTTTCTGGTGATGAATTGTTACATAATGATTCAGAATCTTCTGCTGTCACAAAAGAAGAGGATGCAGAGAAGAGTGATGAAAACCTGGATTCCACAAGGATAAGTGAGGTGGATACAATTTGTCATGAAGATACTTGCGAACATGAAGCCAAAAGAGCAAGGAGCATAAGTGGATCTACCCCAGTCAGCTCCAGCAATAAAAAGAAAACATCTTTGACTGGAAAAAAGCCCTCTTTGTTTTCAGAAAAAAACAATGAACTCCGTCCTTGTGGCTTAAATAATTCAAGTGAAAGTACAGCTTTAAATAAAGTTTGGCACTGCAGTGCTTGCACTTACATTAACAATGATCTGCTGCCTTACTGTGAAATGTGCCATTGCCCCCAGAGCAGGGATGGTGAGTAAGGGGTGCTGCAGAGAAAAAGATGCATTTTTCATTTCAGTTGTGATCAGGCTCCGAAAATACAATCTTTTTGAACCTATGACTACACAGAGGTCCAGGAAAATATGAAGAGTTGTGTCTTTACATGAACAAATACCCCTCAAGTGATCCTCCTTAGTCTTGCTTTCCCCAAGGATCTTTTACATGAATCTAACTTGAAACAAGTGAAAAATTCCCATAAAAAGTTAACAGGATATAAATTCCATAAGGATGAATATATCCTCTGTTTCCTTTGCAGCAAATTTTCCTCTCCTCTTCTTTGAGGTTTATGGTTATTCTGAATACAATTAAACAGCAAAATTTTTCTTTACCTTTCAAAACTAATCAATGTGGTATTAGTGTTTTATTAACTTGAGCATTGCATATTTGTCATGAGAGACATTATCTGGAAAATATGGCTTTTCTTGCTCCAACAGTTCACAATAGATTTCTTTTACTAAATTTATTTAAGCTATCTGGAAAATTAATGAAACATTTTTATAAATCTATGCCCATATTTGTCATTTCAGTTGCAAAGGCTCTTTTTACTTGCTTATTTATTTATTTAAATCTCTATGCATGCTCAAGTAAGGATAACTTCTGAGTTTCACAGCTATAAATCAATGCCTGGAAAGCTACTTTGTGTGTTTATGGTATACAATAACTGTATATAATATAGAATTGCTATCTGCATTATTTATTATATAAATATTTTGACATTAATCCGGGTGCACAGGATTACGTAAATGAAAAGCTTTGTTCCATGTGTTTGTTCTCTTAATATTAAAGTTAGCTCTAGCTTCCTAAGTGGTTGCACCATAATAATATTAGAGAACAAAATGCCATTTCTTTGTATTTCAGTGCCATGATCCTGTCTCAGATGTGTTATTAGGTACCTGCCAGGTAACACAAATCATCGCTTTTCTTGTTTCTTTGTATGTAGGTGAGAGAAATGGTGAAGCTCTCAGGAGCCAGAGTGAGGAAGGAGTGTCAGAGGAGCCCAGGAGAGATGAAGACAGAGCAGAAGGCAGTGCTGAAGACAGAAGAGGACATTTGGGGGAAATGGGGGCACAGCAATCTTCTGAAATCAGAGAACAGGAAACTCTGGGGACTGAAAAGGAAGAAAGCAAAAAAGAGTGTGGAGAAGGTAAAGTGGGACTCTGAAAGAACAGTTCTATCCCATTGTGAAACTGAATTAAATGCCTCTGGCATGAAAAACAGCTTTTAAATAAAAACCTACATCTTTGAAACACAGAAGTACAAGCACCAGCATGGGACTTTATCATTCTAGCCTGAGCCATTTGTTGAGTTTTGATGCTGGATAAGCCCAGCCTTTCCACACAGGTCCTGGTGCAAACCAGAGCTGACTGACTTCAGGACTGTGTCAAACCAGCAGCTGGGAATCTGGATGGTTTTACTGGAACTGAGGACAGACACAGGCAAAACAGTTGATGGGTCATTCAGGAGAAACAGAAAAATGAAATACACAAATACCTTAATAGTTTGCTGCTTGAGCTCTGCATCTTAGGTTGTTCTGGAATTAGATACATATTTAATATTATTTCTAATGTCAGAGTAGAATGAATGAAGAAAAATCTTTAATGCTACCATTTTTTCTGTTGTAGATGAATCAGACACATTCCAAATATATGATGGGCTTATGTTTTGTGCAAGCAGGAATACTGATAGAATCCACCTCTATACAAAGGTAAACCTGAAGTATGCATGGTTATTGTCATTTTAAAATTAGAAAGGAAAATGCCCTCTGAAATGTTTCTGTATGTTTTCATTTGTTATGCTTTATGTAAAAGCATCAATATTTTTGTATTAGCTGAAATACAAAAATAAGGTAGTTTATCATTCTAGTTCTTTTTCTCAATGAAATTAAGTAATAATTCCCTAGATACATAACTTTCAGCACTTCTCTTGGCTTACAAAATTGGGCTAATACATGAAATCATCTGTTACAAATGGCAGTAACAGTCGTTTAAAATTCCTTTTTATTATTACAGTGTCTTATCACAAAATAACTTGAATAGAATAACATTCAAAATTCAAATAAAAAATGACAGTAAATCCTGACACACTAAGTAAATAAGCTATTGCCACCACATTTTCAGAAAGATCAACATTAGTGCTGTGTGTAAGTCAGTAACAGCCTGAATAAAGCACGTTGTTGTTAATCTGCAGTGGTGATTGGGTACAGAAAGCAGTAGTTGGGAATTTTCCCAGTCATTCAAGAGGATGTCAGGACTTGCCAGTTTCCTCTTTCAAGTGATAGGAAAGTGCACTGGGAAGATTTCTTCAAATTACTGAGTGAATCAGTGTATTCAGGTGCCACTAAAGCAGCACGGATAGCTGAAGGTAAGTCTTTGGGATGAGACATTTTTATTAGGCTGATGCAGCTGGGAAAAAGTCAGAAAGAGTCAAAAAGTCCTCTTGTATCTGAAAACTTGTTAAATGTACTTACAATGTATGTACATTGTACTATGGGATTAGTTTCATTTTGCCAGATACTGCACAAGATCTGCTGAATGGTGAGACATTGGGGAATTCTGCTTTGACTCCTTCTCTCAAATGTTTGTGAATCATCCATAAGTTCCTTGACCAGATGTACCCACTGGGACAACTTATTCCTTTAAAAATTAAGTGGAGAACTTCTTCAGACATTAAAAAGAAGTATGATAAATAATGTTCAAGAATTCTTACTTTAAATTGTAATGAAGTGACATTCTCCTACCTACAATCATTCATTTCCCTTAGAATTCAGTCAAGAGGATTGTAATTTCAGTTTAATATAAGGTGTGTCTGAACTATTTGCAAAGAAAAATATCTGATTTATTAAAAGGTAAGATGTTCTGCCTTGTTACTTTTAGTTAGATTAATATGAATCATCTTTCTTGCATTCGTGCTGTTATCTCTGTGCCTTATTGTTGGTTCTGGAAAAATTTGACCTTGAGGGACTAAATTTAGTAGGAAGGGAGGAGAATTCACTTGAAACAGATTACTTTTTCTACATTGTGCTACACTGCATCTGTAAACAAAACTTTGCTTGTTTCACCTAGGATGGTGAACCACTGAATCATAATTTCATTCCATTGGACATACAGCTGGATAACTGGGAAGACTTACCAGAGACTTTCCAGAATAAAAAAAATCGTGCACTGGTAAGAACAAGTTCTACTGGCACAGCAATATAATATTAAGTGCAGAGGAAATTGTCTTTTAAAAAAAATAAATGCAGAATACTTCCAGGCCTTGGGATATAGGCACAGTTTCATCAGAGCAATCTTAAAGATGTTGATGTGAACATGAATTATGCTGTCTGTTACTCTGGCAAATTATTGTGCCTCCTCTTCACATTGCAGTAGAAGGAATCAACCAGGCATCATTTCATTTCTCATTTACAGAATTAGTTCCTAACTTTCATAAGTCAACAAAATAACTTCTTAAAGGTTATGAATTAAATGGTGCACACTCTAAATAAGAATGTTCTAGGTTGTATCAGAGCTGCAGGTCTGAGCAGGCCTCCACTCTCACTCTCCCTTTGGTCTTCTAAGAGTTTTCAAAGTAGTGTCAGGCACAGCTCTATGCAGACATTCAGTTAATTTAGGAATAAAGATCCCATTCATAATGGGGTTTGAGAAGAACACTGCAAACCCAAGTACTCAAGTAAGGAAATCCAGATTTAAACTGGATGGGAAATATTATCTGCTTAAGTTAAAATCTGATTTTCCAAACTAAAAACCATCAGGTGGAAACAAAACTGATTCTTTTTGTAGGTTCTCCAAGAAGGCTGGAACTTAAATTTGTAGGAGAGATGCCTGACTGATTCAACCAGCTGTTGTGTGAAGCAGCTACTGAATGGGTTCCACAGATGGAGGGGTGAGGGTTTGAAGAGTTACCTGAAGGCACATCTCTGATTGTAGGAGCTGTTTCCAGCCAGTGTAGAATGCACTAATCCATGGCACTGTTCTGCTGTAATTAGCTCTGTGCAAAGTCTGTCCTGGTGCTGACAGTCATGTTCTCTGCCAGATCCTGAGGTTTGTGAAAGAATGGACTCACCTCACAGCAATGAAACAGAAGATAGTCAGAAAAAGTGGTCAAATATTCTGTAGTCCCATTCATGCTGCAGAGGAGTTGTCTAAAAAGCAGTCAGTGGGCAGCAGCACAAAGAGGTATGTGGGGTTTGGTTTTAATTCCTCCTACTAATTACTGCAGAAAGTTCGATTTTGCATCATTCCTCAGTGTTGTCACTGCTGTGCACAAAACACGTCATGCAAACCATCTAAAACCTTCTTATTCCCCTCAGTCCCTACTGTTAAATTCCTGAGGGTGACTATTTTGGCTGTAGGTAAGAATTAAGTAAATAAATAGTTTGTAAATCCAGTAATATAAGCAGAAGGGTAATAAGTGTTTGTTAACCTCTTGCCTGATTGTGTCCTACCATAAAGTGTAGGAAAAATCTGTGAATGGTATAGAAAACTTACCAGGACTTACAGCAGGTAGGTAAGGTTGTGTGTAGGGTTTGGCAGGTGTTCAGTACAGAGATGTACTCAGGAGAAGTTGTCTGAATAGTGGTTTCTGTGAACCAATTTTAAGTTTTTTACCTAAAAGCAGTTGTGTTTTACAGGGTTTCACATGAAAATAAAGAAGGGAGATCAAACATAACTAATGGAGCAAGGACTCCTCCAGAGCTTGTAAAGTTTCCTGGATTATCCAGAGTGTCACTGAGACTTCACCTAACTGAAACAAAATGCCTTTCAGGTTTCACTGTCAGGCAGTTTCAAATTGCTGTCATTTTTTAATTGTTATACACAAACCAAGTTACGTGTTTGCCGGTTAAGAATTTGGTTTTAGAAAGATACTTCATTTAGTATAAAAGTATATGAAAGTACATTTTCCCAAATTTTATTCACTTCTCATCCAGAAAATGAGGAATGTTTGAAGAGAATATGCTGTCCCAATCTTGCTGTACCGCAGAGTGGATGTTGTTGGAGGGAGATTGTTCCCTTTGCTGACAGGATTTGTCACTCTCAGGTATGTGACCAGGGAGGATGTGGCAGCAGCCTCGCTCTCCAAGGCCAGCAGCAGCGGGGGCAGTGTTCGCCTCATCTCCAAAGAGATGGGAGCTTCTCTGGACAAAGGAGGTGCTGCTACTGAACCATCCACGAAGTAGGTTTATTAATCATCCTACTGCATTAAGTTCTTTGCCACTTTTTTTTTATGGTACTAAAATTACTTGCTGTGTCTGCTTTGCTGAAGTACAGTAGTTAGATAAGAAACTTGCTGTAGTGCTAATGAGCTCTGTTTTATTCTTACAACAATTTAGATTTCATCTGTTGTCTGCTGACAGAGCTGCTAATTAACTGAGTCTGACTAAAGCAAAACAAGAGAATAGTTACATGATTCAGAGAAAAGAATGTTAGCTCAGCCCTCCTGTGAGGTCAACATCAAATTGGGGACACAAAATTTGCTTCTCTTTTGCCTCAGAATTTTAAAAAAGGGAGCAATGAAGTGAAAATTCCAAACAGAAATTGCCCTTTGAAAAATTTTTCTTAAACAAGCACTGTGTATCCTACTTTGTTTTGGGTAGGAAATTGATAGGCAGCCATGGAAATTGTAGAGAAACCAGGATCTTTCCTTTATTACTTCTGTTAAAGAGGGGGCTGAAACATTTTAGTTTTGTATGTGTACATGCCTGTGGCCATTTCTTTATGAATACAGCATTATTTCAGCTAATAATTGAGTGTAGTAATAGGTGCAGAAGAAAAATCTGCCTTGTTATATTGTCAAATTTTGTTTAAATGGAAATGTAAACCAAGTAAAGGATTTGCACTATGCAGGTGTCAATCTGAGCAAGGTATTATTACAACTACAGTGATTTTTCAGAACATAAAAGATATCTAATGGAAATACACAGTGCATAAACCCCCTCTTGAACTGGGCTGCTGAATACCTCCTCTACCCACAGCTGTATTTCATTCTGCCAACAGGTTGCTTTCAGAAACTAGAAATGATCCCTCAGCCCTTCCTCCAGGGCAGACTGACCCCGGAGGCTCCTCCCTATCCAAAGGGTATCTGCAGGCCCTGGACAGCCAGGGGACCCCGCTGTGTCTCAGCTGCCAGCAGCCAACAGCGCAGCCCCAGCCCGGCTGCCCGGCCCGCGCCTGGGACACGCGCTTCTGCTGCCACGCCTGCCAGGAGGACTTCTCCATCCGCTCCAGCCAGAGCTACCTCCGCTCCAAGGTGTTCCAGATCGAGCACGGGGTGTGCCAGTGCTGCCAGCACAACGCCCAGGAGCTTTATCTCAGCATCAGGGATGCACCCAGGAGCCAGAGGAAGCAGCTTCTGGAGACTTCTTGGATGTCTCACCTTCCCCTTGGGCAGGTGATGGTTCTGGAGTTTCAGCAGTAACATCTGGTCTGTGTACAGAGAGTTCAAAGACAGCCAAAAATGTTCTTACAGATTTAAGATAGAAAGGTAACCTAGCACCAACAACAGAACAAGACAAAAGAAGTCCTTAAGAACAATCAAATTAACTAAATCCCATTGTCTTCTAACTAATGGGCACAGGCATGAGAGCTCTGATTCTGTAGGGGTACATGTACAGCCAGGGCTGGGTGGAAGTATGTCAGCTACTTACAGCTGTTACTTTGTGCAGTGGGAGTAACTAAAAAATGCCAAGGCTGGCTTTCTTTATCTTGATGAAAACTATAGCTAGCTACTTCCCAGAATTTCCTTGTTCCTCCAGTAGGATGCCCACGTAGTTGAGGAGTGTCTCACCCCTGCCGTGTCCTTTGTGTGCTGCAGCTGAATGAGATGATCCGGAGCCCGGCGGAAGGGCAGTTCTGGCAGGTGGACCACATCCAGCCCGTGTACAGTGGAGGAGGACAGTGCTCCCTGGAGAACCTTCAGACCCTGTGCACAGCCTGCCACAGGGAGGTCAGTGTGTGGAGCTGGGAATCCCAGGCCTCTCGCAGGCAACAGCGGAGGGAAACTGCACTTAGGCTCCTCCTTAGCCCTGTTCCCTCCTGCTGCAGAACCCTGGTGCTCACAGCCTCTCCCTCCCATACAGCCAAGGTGGAAAGGCAGCATTAAACTATTGATATGACAGTTTCCTTCGGCTTTGGGAAAATGTTGCCTTAAAATGCAAATATTTATTATTATGCTATCTACTGTAAAGTTAGACTGGAGCTTAACTGTGAGCTAATGCTTTCTGTTGCCAAGTATCAATATTAACAGACCTGTCTCTCTCTTTTGCAGAGAACTGCAAAACAGGCCAAGGAAAGAAGCCAGCTGAAGAGAAAGTCTTTAGCTACAAAGTATGGCTGTGATATCACCAAATTTTTGGTGAAGAAGTAAAATGCACAATACATTCAGGTACATTGTAACTCTGAAACCAATATAGTTACAGTTTTGCACTGATTTAACAGAAATCTATCAAGGAATTAAACTGAAGAAACCATTTGCAACAGTGATTGTCAGAGTGCATCCAAAGTACTTGATCATCATGGTTTTTTATGGCCCTGCTTTAAAGCTGAATTTCTGTGCATAACTTTAATGCCATTTTGAGGAATTATGGTTTCTCTTGCAGGGTAGTTAGGCCTGCAAGAATTTAAGGAAGTTCTCTTGCAACTGTTGGTGGTGTTACAGGGTTCAATTGTATTGGGAACATCATGGACCAAGAAGATGTCTTAGTTTTAATTCTTTTTGTTGTTTACACACCAAAACCACAGAATAAAATACAGCAATTATGAAAAAAACTAGCAGGAGTGAGTGATTTGTCTCCTCTAATTCTGCTCACCCACTGAAGGCGGACTCTTGCCATGGACCTGACTTACAGGACTTTGGCATTTAGAACTGATGTCAGTTGAATTCTGTTTTTACTTAAACCAGCTTGTATTAAAATGTTACTCAGGATAGGAAACATTAAATATTAGCAATTATGTCCTCAAAGGCAGTTCCTGGGAAATGCTACAGTCAAATTCTCCTTAACGAGATTGCAGAGATGCTGGTAATTTTGTACTGCTTACCTGGCTTGCTTTACAGTTAAATAAATACAGTTCTTTCTCCTGGTGATTTTTTTTTTAATGCTCTGTCTCTCCTCACCCCTTGAATGCTGCAAGGCAGTTGTAAGCTCATAAAGCAGAGCTGTACACAGCATGTCACCATCACAGTGCAGGGCTGCAGTTTCAACTACAGCTAGTTAAAATAAGGTGAAAAGCTTTCTGAGTTATCCTTCTGAGAAAAATCTTAAAGTTACAACTCTTGAACAGAGAAAAAGACTGTTTAAGACAAGGTAGTTGCATAAGTGCACCATTTTCTACAGTCAGACTAAGAGGACTTTAGCTGTGTTAATGATGTTTGTGGTGCCTGAGTAGGATAAAGGAATTATCTCTCCAGCAGTTCAAATGACCAGGTAGGAATAGCCTGATAATCAAGTGAGAGAGATGTTCAAATTTATACAGCCTTTACAGGAGTCCACATTGCAGTGTAAGATTTCATTAGAGGAGGAAACCAAGAGTATTGGGGAAGAAGCTTAACCTAAATTTTACTTCATCAGGAATTGCCTGGTATAATTCCTTTTAAAGAAGCCACACAGTTAAACAGCAGCTACATGCGTCTTTATCTTGCTTACCCATTGCCAGAGAGATTTGTGTGGGGTAACACACAAAAAGCCTGGAAATCAAATGACAAGATTTTCCCTGAAGAAAGTTAACTCTTCTTCATCCTGAAAAATGTATTTCTACTTCATAGAACTTTATGTGAGGAAAAGAGTCTGATCCCTGTCCTCTCAAAGAAGTTTTAGAGTAACACCTGGGCTCCTACAACTAATAGCAAAACTCAACTCTGTACTCACTGTAGTCACACTGTAGTCACAATGTCCTTCCTGGTTCAATGCATGCAAGGAGGGTGTGGAAAAGCACAGGAATACTGAGAGCCAACAGCAAGTTCGTATTTATTGAGTAATGTCCACAATACTGTAGCTGTTTGTACACTTGTAAAGTAACGCTGATCTTCTGCTGATTCTCATTCAAACAGGTGAAGGTCACTGTAAAGCAACATTGGCACATGTGGGGTGAGGGGCCAGAGGTGACAGAGCTGTCCCCTCCTCTCCCATCGCTGACAGGGAGTGCAGGCAAATGGCCTCTGTAAACACCACTGAGTTGCTCACAGTGAAACAGCCCCAGGTGTCATTTCCATACAGCTTTGGCCCTTGCACACAGGGAAGGGTATAAAGTATCCCCACCCCTCAGTGGTCCACTGCCAGCTGTCACTCAGGCTCACTGTCCACTTAGTTCTGTCTGGGAGAAGTGATAAGATCTGTTTGGACAACCAATGCCAGGAGAGCTTAGCATGAACTAGAGAGTCAACTGTACACTTTAAATAAAAATAAGGATATTTTAGAAGTACTTGAAACAGTGATTAACCAAAAAATACTGGGCTCTGTGATTATGATTAGTAATAAATATAAATTACTTAATGTTTATATATAGCAATTTAAGTAGACTAATGTCACTCGATAAAGTCTGATCCTGAAGTGTAAAGCAGCACATTCTGCATGAATTTCAACATGAATATTTGCACACAGCGCATTCAGGTCCATAATTAAGCTAATGCAAAAAAAGGAAAATATGCTCCCTTTGGACAGAGAGTTTGAAACCATTCCTGAAGCCATTCCAAACCTCCGAGATGAGCTGCTACAGCCACCCCTCACAGCGGCCAATCCAAGTCCTAGGGCAGCAGCGCTCCCTCTGCAGTGCACGCCAGTCCCTCCGAAGCGCTCCCTGCCCGCGGCAATGATGAGTCCCCCGCGGCTCGGGAGGGCCCGGCAGGAGCGGGCCGTGTCAGAAGAAGGTGGTGTCCGCCGAGAAGGCTCCCGCCAGCCGGAAATCCTCGCGGGTCAGCACGCTGTACATGCGCTGCGGCAGCGCCTTGGAGTAGGGGGCGGGCCGTGGCACGGAGGTGCGCAGGATCACCTCCCGGCCCGTGGGCGGGGGGAACTCCGACTGCACCCCCTGCCTGCGCTCCTCCTGCGAGCCCGAGCGCCGCAGCTCCTCCTCCAGCGGCGGCACGGCGGGGACCTGCGGCAAGAGCACAGCGACAGTGACAGGGCGGGCTGCTGCCTAACACTGGCACTCAGAAAACTGTTCTCAAGAGGCACAGAGGAAGATTATAAATGGGGAACACATCAAGAGGCTTTATGTGTACACAGAGCAAAGCATTAATGGGATGCTAGGAAATAAAGCGAACGTAACCAGATGGAAGAACCCTCGTGTGGATGGTGAAGCTCTGCCTAGATGTTTTGGCAGTGTGAAGCAAGGGTTGTGACTGAAGGGAATGGCCCCTTCTCAGCTCCCTCTGGCTACAGGAGGCCAAGGCAGCCTCCCTTTCAAAATCATCAGTGCCACTCCTGCAGTCCTGACAGTCACCTGCCTTTTCAGACTCCAGCACTGCTGCAGGATGGGCTTTTCATGGCCAGAGAGCCTTGCTGAAATCACACTGCAGAGCGAGTGAGACGCTGCACAAGCCCCATGGCTGCTCATTGCCTCAGAGCTAGGCAGGAGCAACGCTGATGCCTGGATACTGAAAGAAGGGTTGGCATGCCCAAATAAACATTCCCTCAATTACATATACCTATGGAAACACACACCCCTACCAAAACCCTAACAGGGTCCTTCCTAATTCAAGCATGTACAACTCTACATTGGCAATGTCACTGAGCTGTGGCAGAAGCCACTGGCTGCCCCTCGCTGCTGCCCCTCTGCTCCCAACCCTCTCCCAGGAGCAGGAGGACCCAGCCCCGCTTGGATCTGCATGCTGTGCCACAGAACCCACCAGGGACAAGTACCACGTGTTCCCACAAGAACAGCTCGAGGAAACCAACAGAGGATGTTCCCTGTGCTACACTTTACACAGTTACCCTGCTTCTTTTCCAAATATCTGTGTCCAAAAAGTTCCATATCTTCAGGAAGTACTAGTGTTGGGGATGCAGCATCCAGCTAATTGTCCATCACTACTTTCCCCCCAAAAAAACAAACAAGTGGTGGCAACAGAGAAGAATATAAAGGCATGGCCAGATATTTCAGCATCAGAAAACATCAATACTCCTTTGAAGAAATTTTTTTTTTTGGTTGGGTTTTTTAGTTTTGAGAGGGCTTTTTTAGTTTGTTGGGGTTTTTTTTAATTAAACATTTCTCTCTCTTTTCACTACATGTTATTAGGCTCTAAAAATAAAGTGTGAATGCAGAAAAACCATTCTGGAAACACAAAGTTATTTTTATGCTCAACATGTGAACACCAGTACAGACTAAATCTGGCTGCTGCACTCTATCTACCAGAAGGTTCAGCTCTATGCAGAGAAGATGAGAGGGAAAGGAGGGACAAAGTTGGTTACCTCATCAGGAGATTCAGTCAGCTTGGAAAGGGATGAGAAAAGAACCAGTGATGAAAGACAGAAACAAAGGCAAGTCAGAGGTGACTTACAAGAGGTTAGGAGGAGACTGTAGGTTTAAGAGACATCATGCACTCAACTTCCAAGAACATGCACTGGCTATCAGAATTTTCCTGAGAAAACTCAAGAACAGAACACATTATACACAGCTCACAGAGGAGTCCAGGTTGAAAAGGTAATGAACAAGGAATTCATTCCACTTCTATTTACCAAACATGAGTTATTTCTACTGAGTTATTTCATCAGTTATTTCTACTGAAATAACTCATGGCAGGTTAAACAGAAAGGGGGATTTGTAGCAAGTTGGTTCCTGTCCTACTAAGAATCTTAACACTGACCATCTACTAGTGGGGAATACCTGTAATCCTGCTTTAGTTACTGGTGTTTCAAACAAACAAAACCCTAGAAATTTGCACATACCCTAGGGCTAGAAACTTACTCAGTTTTGAAAACACTGCCTCTGTCTAAAGAGGCAAGTGCATACATGTGCAGATGCAGCACAGTCTTGGGCTTTACAGGGGAGTCTGTGAGGGTGGCTGGTTGGCAGGTTCAGATTTGCAACCACATTTTCCCTAGAGACTGGAAGAATATAAGAAATGGCCCAATTTTCATTCCTCAGAATAACCATGCTCTGTTTTCAGAATGGTCCTTTTTATGCTGAGTTGCAAAATAAAGATTATTACAAAAGCATCGATCCCTTTAAAGTTTGAGTTAGAAAATCTGATGCTATGAACAGGTGTAATTCTGATAGAAACTGAAGGCTGACTGCAGTCCATGAGGTTTGGAAATCAATACTTTCAGGCTAATTATTCCAAAAAGTGCTTAAGAGAAAAAGGCAACATTTACATCAGTATCAGGAAGGGAAGGGTCTCCAGAAAACAGATGCAACACTGGCAATAGGTAAACTGAATGTAGAGTCCCACTGAAAAAGAACTGAAACTTCCTAAGCATGCTGGTTTCCACAGAAGAAATCTCAAGTATTCCAAGCATAAGCCTCAGTTTAAGAAGTTACTCCGTAACAGGTAATATTATGACCAGTTTCTCTACATTTCTATGTCAATCAACACTTGATCTTGCTGAGATAAGGCAGAAATTTGTGCCATAACAGCATTACTGACGTTACCATTTCAAGTACATCAAGCATTACTGACACCTCTATCTACCCAGCTGGCTTCAATTGCTTAACATCCCAGCTCACTCACTCTTCTTTGGTCTTGCAAGGTTCTGTTATTGCCAAAATCATGTTGAACATCACAGAAAACACCTCAAGCACACTTATGACAATACATGCAGATATGCAGACAAAATACACTGGCACCATATGATAACTCATTGCCTCATTCTGGTTAAATCAGAAGTGTCTGCAGAGCGACCCAGAGCTCTCTCTTACCCTCTGAGCATTCACAAAGAGCTTGTGAATGATGCTGCCAGCAGGTCCTCTTCCTGCACCAACAACTGACACTTCTGGCTGCTCCAGGAGACTGTTTACAAATCTGATGGAACAAATGATTGAAAAGGAAAAGGGATGTTTAAACCTCAGCCAGACCAAGTGTGCTGATCTAAACCTAGAGCTGCTTCCTGTGCCAAGGCCTTCACCAAGGATCATTTGCTTGGGGTGAGAACTGGCAGATTCTCTTGGTTCGCTATTCTGAAAGTTTACGGAAAAAATTCTCCTCTCAATTACCTAAGAATGGAACCCAGGCTCCTAAAGCAGATGTATAAAATCAGCATGAAAGCCTCCATGGTGCTGGCCATGCAGAAGTATTCACAATGTGACAATTTTCTTTAGCACAAAGACATTGCTTTGGTCAGACACCACATCTCTGAACTCCCAACACGTACTGCACGAATGTCATCTCTCCCTCCCAGCACAGCAGCAAGAAGTTAACTTGGGTTTTATATTATTAGTCATATTAGTCACCTTGAGCAGCAAGTAAATAATCTGACAGCAGGTAGTGATGCAAGGCAGCATGCCTTGTCACTTCCCATTCAGAGCTCCTCAGTGATATGTTTCATATCAGTAAGGAGACAAGAAAACAACCGTGGAAGGGGCTATTTCATTCCATAATATTTATAGAAAATACTAAATTTCTAGTCCTAATTTTACTGCTATGGTAACAGAGTTCATCAAATATACTTTTTATATACACACACAAAAAAAAAGTCCCCAGTACTGTCAAGATAAAACCAAATTCTATTAAAAAAATGTGGATCAAATGTTTCCAAAGAGATGCTTAACTGGAGGAGCACTGAGGGTACCCACACACATCATCTCTAGATAGTCCAGTGACAGGGATACCCAAATATGATTCCTAAGTATTTCTTTATTGTCACCATTTCTATCAGTCCTAAGTTTTGAAAGCACAAACAAGAGCATCAGAGGAAAAACAAAACAACACAGTGAAAAATAAGAATTGAAAAAAAACCAGTCACCTTTGTAGATCTTCTTTCTCCTCTTCATTTTCACATTTCTCTACCCCAAATTTTGCTTTGAGAGATCTTGCCCTGGCAATGATGGCTTCCACACTCATAATCTGAGCGATGATTTCCTGAAAGAGTTTAATAAAAGAGAAAATTAAAAAGTTGTCCTTTTAACATTCCCATGAACAGTGCAAAAGTCTATCAGGTTTTCAGCCACACCCACTCCAAAAACCTTACTTCCAACTTCTTGTCCTCTGGACTGGGGAAACGTAGCACTTTGCTGGAATGGGATATTATCTGCTTTATAATCTTCTTAACTGAAGATATATCTTCTAGTGCTTCTATTGTAAGGAAAGAAACAAAGTTGTAATTATTGCAGCACTGTTCCCCCTTACAGATCTTAGTAATTCATTAAACATTATTTACCTTCATCCTTTACCTTGAGTACAGCTGCATGGATGATGCAAGGCAGAAGATGCCTTGCAAGGTCAGCCGGTTTCTGAACTGCGAGGTAATGAAGCACCTGCAACATTAGAAAATTTAGTATTTTAGTGATCAAAACTACTTCCCAAAGATAAGATTAACTAGGAAAGATTAATTCACAAGAATGGAACACCACTGTAAGACAGGACTTGAGAGGCAGTTTTACATGAATCCTCCCAACAGGTTAGAATGAAACTAAAAATAACTGTATTAGGAAACAAAAATGTTCCTAGCACATATGCAGGTAAAAATCTGGTTTATTCAAAGAATAAGTCGAATAATTCAAAGAAATACCTAAAGTAACATTCGGTACTCTTAGGTACTTCAAACACCCTCCTGGTACAGCAGCAAGAATTTCCAGTCAACCCTAAGCCATGCACGAAACAGTTCAGTAACTCCAAAAACACAGTGCAAGGATCTGTCAGTGTTTAAATGCTGCAAGGGGAAGAAGGAAGGGCTGCAGGGAGCATCACAGCCCAGACTGGCACCAGCCCAGAGCTTTCACCTTCTCAGCCTCCCTGGTGTCATCGAAGAGCCTCTTCTGCCTCCGTGCCGGGACTGGCTTTGCCGTCTCCCAGGCCTCCACCCACATGTTGCTGGGAATCTTCATCCGGGCACTCAGCTCGCCCTTAATGACTTTATTCCCCTTCTCATCAACCACCTCCTCCTCGATGTAGTCCCGAGGCGAGTACCACCTCACAAAATCCTCCAGACAACAGCCAGGATTAGCTGCCTACAGGGAGGAGAGGACAGAAAAATTGTTCCTGGAAAATCGTATGGACACATGACAGCCTGGGTAGGAGGGCAATATGGTTTAGTGGGTAGAGCACAGAATAAGAAAACTCAGGGAATTCTTCTGTCCACAGTCACCAAACTGTACAGCAGGACAGAGGGAATAAGGCATAAACCAAGACAGTGGCAAGGGGTAAAACCCACATCATCAGCAACAACAAAAAAATACCTTCTCATCACCCACAAAATACACATTCACCAGTTATTTCAGGCAAGCTCTAAATTAGGCTGTTAAGATTCTACCTGGCACCTGACACATGCAATAAATAGGAATTTTCACTAAGCTTATCCCATTAAAGACTGAAAGAATCACTGGGCTGCCTAAGTATGTTTTCAGCACTGACACTGACTTTCCATCTTTTAACACTCCAGTGATAAAATTCCCCTTTTCTTCCTCTTTTAAAAAGGAACTTTAAAAATCTTCCCCAAACAAAAATAACTTCATTTTTTGTAGATGCAATATCACCACAGTTAACTACATCCATAGGTCCAGAACATAAAAGGAATCCCAGTTTTCCATCTGAGGTACCTACGAAGAGTATACTTGTGCTTCAAATTATGGTTCTGTAGTTTTACTTTGAGATTTTAGATTTCTTGCACCATATAAATAAAACTTCTACATATACCTCATATGCCATGAGTCACTGTTAATAAACTGATTACCGTTATAAATACTCTAACTGTACAGCACATTATATCCTTTTACCATAAACACTGCAATAATCAAAAAGATACTTATAGCTATTACAGAATCTCCAATCTTTTTAGTGTTGAGCTCCTGTGATGACAGCAGTGGATGTGCTCTTAGCTCCCTCTGCAGAGCTCAGACAAGAAATGGAACAAATTACCAAAAACCACAGCTAGTCCAGTCCCAACCTGGAAGTGCTGCTTTAATTCACAACTCATCAACTGTATGTTTGATGTGTTTTTTCCCTTCCCACAGACATTGTGTAAGCTTACTGGGATGTTACAGCATAACAGACCACATCGTCATAGATTTTGAAATGTGCCGAGAGTTTTACCAGTACATTTTTATTTTCAACTTGAAACTAATTGGAAGCTGTTTTGTGGAAAAAGAAAACCAACTTAGAAACCTTCAGAAGTGTCCAACACAAGCAAGAGAGGTGGTTTAATTAAGAAGAAAGCAATCTAATCTCCCAGAAGTGTCCAAGCAGTGCTACCTTGAAGGACTCCATGTCTGAGAGCAGGCAGGCGCTCTGCATGCGCGCCCGCAGGTGAGCGCCCTCTGCGGACGTCCCCAGCTTTGCCAGCACCTCCGACTGCTCCTCCAGCAGGTCCTCAGTCATGGGGGCTGGCTCCTGGGACATGGGAACACACAGGGTTACAAACAGCCTCTCCTGGACTCAGCCCTTAGCAAGGGAGAAGGAGCAGGAAGCTCCCTTTCACCACAAGTTCATTCTGCTTCATTTGTACTCAAAGGAAATTATCACAACTTTCTACTGCTTTAGCAGTTCAGCCTCAAGTTGTGCATCTGAAGAGAACACTAACAAAGAGAAACTAAACAGAAAATAACCTGAGAATGAAGTAACAATATAAGGACATGTCGTTAAAATGCCAAAATCCAAGCAAAATACAGGAGGTGTTTGACTGGTACAATTTTGCTGAGATGGATGAAAATCTACCCAAAGCAATGCAGAATTTTTGCTGTTGATACTGTCAGCACACAATTAATTGAGAACACTTTGCCTGACTACTCTCTGCTCATATGTTTTACCCAAGCAAAGCAACATTAATTAGAAATAATTTCTCTCAGGAGAATGAAAACCACTGCATTCTTTGTGCACAGCTGATTTCAAACTACTTTCTGTGACAGCACCACTTCCTATTTCATCCCTAGTCACTCTGGAGGAAAGCCTGTTGATGTCAGGTAACATTTCTAGTTGTTTGATGATAAACCTGCTTTAGAAAATGGCACCAAAACTGATGACTATGGCCTTTTAGATGCAAGCTGAGAAATTATAAAAAACACAAATACAGCAGCAAAACTGATCCAGTACTGTGCAAAGTCAGGCAGAAATCTCTGTGGTGGAAGGACCACAGCAGTTCCTGTTTTATAGGAAAGAAAGTAAGGAGGGGATGGAAGATGCCTCAAGAACTGGAAATAAAAAGAACCCCAAACTCAACCAAACTCTCAAGTAAAACAAAGACCATGTGGAATTAGTAGCCTCATTAAGTTTTAAAAATTAAAAACGAGGTCTTAGGTCAAGGACACTCAGCAATTTTAGCAACAGACAAGGCTGTAACCTGCAAGCTATTGGCAGTTTCACAATCCTAGGTATGAGCCACATTCTGTGTATTCTATTGCACATCTGGCTCGGCTCCTGCTCCCTCACCTGTGTTATCGGAACGTAGAGAGGCTCTCCTGGATGTAGCAGCATCAGTTTTCCATGTGGATGCAGACGACCTTCTGGTTTTAAGTTTACAGCTTCTTTGCTGCCTTCTTTTGCTCCTTTCTTGCCATTTTCCTGTCCATTTCCTTTAAGATCTTCTGTGTCACTGAGACATTCAAAATATTCCTCTTCACTGTCACTCCACGATTCCCAAGACTTGCCAAATTCTTTTTCTTTGTCAGGGTTATCTCCAGAGTGGTCTCCTCCTTTTGCACCATCACCAGAAGCACCACCAGGTGAACGATCAGACACGCTCCCCCTTTTCCCCTCATCTCTTGCTTTCTTCCTTTCAATGCAACAATTTAACATCTAACAAGTTAAAGGAACAGAAAAAAAATTGTTTAGCAATTTCCCTTATGGAGACAATCACACAGAAAAACTTGCAGTCACAGAAAAGGTCTTACAATTCTAAAAGATAACAATTCCACTGAACTTGTTGCCATAACAAAAATTTTCTCAAAAATTAATTCCACACCCAAAAAATACAAGCAAAAATAAATCTACAACAACAATATATTTAGCTAGTAATTGCTGTAATTTTGACAGTTTCCTTAGGAGAAAAATCATTCTTAAATTTGGGATATTTACCTGAAGTTTCTGATGCAGTAAACAACATCTCAGATCTGGAGAGCCATTAGCTAATCTAACAAAAGGTAGAAGTGTAACCATTATCAATTATAAAGTTAAATCTTTCACACACATGTGGTCTTAAATCACATGAAATCTAAAAGAGTGACAAATACCCACACTGAACCCACTCCCACCATTTCAACTATACTGCTCTTCTATTGTCTCAGTAGACAAGCCCAGAATTTAAATTACATGTATTTCCCAGGAGTCATTTCAGGACCTCAGAGATCACTCACACTAGTGTGAAACACCCTGCATTTCCTGGTCAGTTTTCCAACTGGAAGTTGAAGAAGTAACTGCTTTCAAACATGAATTAAGCATCTTTGACTGTACTTTTAAAACTGCAATGATACAGTGGAGTGACTGCTATATATTTCAGCTTCTATTTTATCTGCTAGTGTAACCATTTTAAAGTACAAACTAGTGATTAAATGACCAGTCTGTCACATTAACAGAAAACCCCAAACCCCAACCAAAATACCGCAACCCTAAAAGTAGGGTATCCTATTGCTCTACCTCATCTTGAGAGAGCCCTTGGTTTGGTCTGCCACAAACTCCGCTGCAGCAGACATAACCTGGAAGGGCTGGAATATCTGCAAAGGCCATTGCACCAGCAGGAACTTGGAAAAGCGTCCTTAGAAGAAAGGTGAAACTACACCACACTAACTTTTTTCCCCCACCCTCACTCACACAGTGGAGTGAATCTCCAAACTGAGCTTCCCCAGGCATCTTGTAGTTTTCAAAGGAGGACACAGATGCTTTTCCCTACTCCCTGCCCTTTTTTGCCTTAAGGAAGCAGGCTAATAAAAACAGAGACAGCATTTGCAATTAAAAACCCTCCAAAACTGTCTGTTTCAAAGTCACAGTGACCTCACTCAGTTCCTGGAACAAAGAACATTTTCTTTGACAAAGGAGCAACAAGAACAACAAATCTTACCCTGGAATAAGGTAGTTGTTCTCCCATCTGTAACGCATTTCCAGCACAAACTCTTGCCAAAGATGTGCCACTCCTTTGACTCCTCCATGGTAGAAGTTTATCATACAAAGGCATAAAGCTAATTTGTATGTCAGACTGTCAGATGGAGCAGACTTAAACTGACTGAAGAGATTCTAGGGAAGAAATAAAAGAAAGCAAGAAATACAGAAAAAATGGCATTTTTTTCCAAAATCATGTGATCTCTTTCCTGTTTGCCAGTGGAAGCAGTTAAGCAACATTTTAAGCTTAAAAGATACCAAAAACTACAGTCTTTGGAAGAAAAAAGGAATTACAAGGAAATGAAAATCATCACTATTTCTGCCTAGAGATTCCACAAAGATAAATTCCTCTTTCAAAAAGTTACATATTACAAGATGTAGGGCAAGCACAGCAAAGTCTTTATGAACACACTCTCAAAATTGCTTTCTCTTGTGTCACTCAGCAAAACTTACATAATCTTCATTCTCTGGAGGAGGATTGTTTCCTGCTGAAGTGCTGGCTCTGTTTTCAAACCCATCTGCGAGTTTGTCAGCAGCATCAGGAAATAAGAACTTGAATAAAAAAACATTAACCTTCCATCAGTACGGTTTTCCTGCTTTTCCCACTTTCTCCATAAACCTACTGCTGGCTTCATACCAGCACTCCCTATAATTAAAACTGTTGGCAGAGTTCAGAGATCAGTTTTAGCTCACTTACAGTACACAGACTTGTAACAACTCGGGCTGTCTCAAGAAGCTGATAAATGCAGTTCAAATACTGGAACTGACATCAGATTATCTTTAAATCTGCCACAGGCTATAAACCAAATGCATCAGTGGCAGCATGAAGTCCATGTGCTCTCTGAAGAACCCCATGTGCATGGACAGCTCACTCACCAGGAGAATGGTGTTCAGCACGTCATTGTTCAAAGGAGACTCATCCACACCTCTGTGCTTGCGGATCTTTTTCTTGGCACTGTGAACCATGTTTGTCACTGATAATTTGGGGATTGGGACTGGTGCTGGCTCTGTGAGCTTCGACAGCGCGTGGGTGATATCAGCAACCTCTAGCAAATGAAAGAAAAGCAATCAGAACAAAATCAAACACTAGACCATGTCTCTTTAAAAGTTCACCTGTCTTATTCACAGCCTATTTACCTTGTATTGAACTTTAACCCTTGTGAACCAGAGCTACACCTCATCTGGCAGGTACCATGCCTGACATTCACGGTTCTTGGCAAATACAAGCAGCAAAAGGAGGTCACAAATGAGTCACAGACTGTCCTTGATTTAGTTCACCAAATAAAGTGTAGACTGAGCTGGCTGCAGACAGTGCCTGCTACCTGCTGTAGTAGCACTGCTACTGTGGAGATACCAACAGAGTATCCCAAAAGCCTGCTGAAGACTCAGTGTTTAAACCTTGTTCTTACATCATATAAATAAACACACTGCAGGTAACAAAGACTGCTCAAGCATATGCTAAAGCTTTAGATAAATCTTAAATAAATCCTGTATTAATCACTGACCTCATAGAGTGTAAGCACAATTCTGTTTTAGAGTCCTCAGGGAAATTTCTCAAATCAAAAGACTGGGTTTTTTTCAGAGTTGCTGCTGGTGAACTTTAGATTGTCTCTTACAATAAACTGAATTAATACTGTTATAAGGAGAGCAGACAACTATAAGTGAATAATTAGATATAAGTGAATAATTAGCAGCAGCCTGAAAAAGCTCATCCTGGCAAACACTTCAGGAAAACTAGAGCTAAGAATGGCTAAAGAAACTGCATGTCAAGCACTATGACTAATACACACACACTCCTCAGTCTAACACCTTTTTAAGCTCTCTAGCAAGCTCCTTCAAAACTAAGATCAAGTATAACCAAGGAAAATACATTGATACAGGCTATATTTGGAGGGAAGAAGAGGTGACAAGCAGCAGCAAGGCGGTGAAGGTTCACTATATACAGCAAGAAAAGCAAAAGAGAGGGACAGAGACATCAAAAAGATGGCAGTATTTATATGGTTGGGATAAAGTCTGACTTGTTGGTCAGATAATTTGGGGAGTTTTCATTGTTTTTTTCCTTAAAATGGAGAAGATGAGAGCAAAGCCTTTCAAACAGATTAAAGGCTGTCTAAACTGGTTGTTAAATATGTACTAGAGAGTACATCAAAAAGGAGAAAAAAATCGAAAAAACTAAAAATACATAAAGCTATACAGATAGATCTGATGCGTCCTCAAAACCAACTCTTGTACATTCTAGTAAAATTTTAAGCTTTTATATTCCTGTAAAAAGAAACAGCCCCAACTATAACAGAGGCAATTGCCCCTCTGGATGCTAAACTTGTCTAGAATTCATGAGAAATTTCACCACGTAGCCCTGGCCAGAAAATTCCCAGGAGTATTACAGAGAATGTGGAAGAGTTATAAACACCAATCTGAAGTCAAGATAAGGGTACAGGGAAGGTAAAATAACACAAACCAATTAAATACAAATAACAAAAATCAACTGGATTTTAGTTTTACCTCTTCCTTCCTCCTCAAATGCAGGCCTTCCAAGTATCTCATCAGTTGACTCCTTCCGACGGCAAAGCTTGAAGAATTCAGTAAGGAAGTCACCTGTATGAGGAACAAAGCTTCTGAACTCAGCCAAAAATCTCACTGAACAATGAGCCAACACTCCAAATTATGCCCCAAGGACAGTAATTTTTATCTTTTCATCTGAAAGAACATCTGGTAATTTGTTCTGAAGCACAAATATCTTAAACCACACAACTAAAGTTTAGGTGAATGCACACCCAGGCAGCTCTGGGCCATCTCTCCAGAGCACAGCTCTGTCTGCAGTTTAATCCACTTCTTCACCCAAAGCAGATGAAACTTGGAAAGTTCTAAAGCCCTCTTCCCCACAGGCTTAAAGGTAGGGACAGACAAGAGAGCACAGCTCTCCAGAAGTACTAATCCTCCCTGTCAGACAGGTTGATTGAACTAAGGAGATGGATACATGCAGAACACAATAAAATGGGAAGATTCTAGTAAATCTAAAGTTTCTTAGAACACAGAGAAAATTCTTCATCTCTGGAACCTGGTGAAATAACAACAGCAATGAATTTCACCGTACACAGACACAGAGTAAACTACAACAGAAACTTAAGTATTTGCAAAGCTTGTGTTCTTGAAAAAGAAGCCCAAAATACTGTCCACTCAAAAAAATAAGGGGAGTGAGGAAACAGAGGCCATCAGGTAATCAACAATTAAACTCTAATTTCATGACTTAGTAGTTTTTGTTTAAAAGCTGCAAGAGAAGACAGGAAATTCTGATCTCTTACCCAATAGACACTGAGGGTTATCTGCTTTTCTGACTCTCACAGACCACTGGGGTGCTTGAAGAGGATCCAGGTCACTTGGGGGAAAAAAAAATTTAAAAAAGAGAAAAAGAAAAAAAGAAAAGAAAAAATTACAAGGAAAAAAAAAGAAAACCAAATGCCAGTATAAGTATTCAAAAGATGAGTATCAAACTCTCAATAAATGTCATGTCATAACCAGTGAGATCATGGAAGCCACAATGGGCACCACATTACACAGGAGAACATGACAAACACTGAAATGCAAGTAAGAGTCCGTGTTCTCATGTATGTGCACGACATGAACAAGAAACACACGAGAACAATTCAGTTAGACCTGTCTTCCTTTAAAGTGTATTAATCTTGAAAACTCATTTCTGCATTAAGAAAGAAGGAAACAAACCAATGGGGTTTATTGTTTAAAGTATCAGTACACACTTCTTCCTCTTTAGCAGAAAACCTAGATGATAGTTTTTGGGAGAGGGATGTCAAGCAGTGAATTCTTTTTACCTTACATCCTCCACTATCATCTTTACCAAGAAATATGCAATACACAAAATTTTCAAGTCTGACATGAGAATATGCTCAAAAACAGGGGTTCGTGTTCTGCTGAGATTACAACACAATAATATTTTCTCACACAGAAATGCATTTCAGAAAATTTTTTCCAAATGAGATGTTCTATCAGCTGACATTAACATTCCTCAGAATAGGTTCTTTTTCACATGCAAAGCCACACAGTGTTTGAGATGACACTAAAATGCAGTAGCGAACAAAAAAAGCACATTCGTAGATATTTGTAACTCAGACAAGATACTTACGAATAAACATCATTGTCGACAATTATCCCTTCTGCAAGGTGAGGCCATGTTGTAGCTAAATGCAACTCACTGAAACAAAACAAGATTTCAGTCTTTCAGTGCTAGCAGAAAGTGTTCTCTCCATCACAGTTCACATTTTAAAAGGTATTTGTGATAGCTCCTATTTGATTCCCTCTATGTATTTTGCTCTCCAATAAGTCTTCTCACTGCATACATGAGAGCAAGTCCAACCCTTGAACAAAGGCACATCGTTTTTAAGGTTTATCTTGAGGTATATTTAAACATAATAATTTCAGAGATGAATGGGGTACTGCAGAAGTTTACAGTAAAAGACATAAGAGCTTGAACTATGAATATCATTAGACAATTTTGCAAATGGTCTTATTTGCTATTAAACCATTACCCTTCACAGATGTTCCTGCTGTACTTGAATAATTAAAAATCTGTTGGACATGCTAAGTAGTAGGTAGGCAAAGCTAAGATTGAAATAACACACCTTTAAGTCCTCCATTAAGGAAGTTATAAAACAGTTTCCTGAACTCTTCTCTTACCTAATAGGATCTTCACAGGCACCAAATGGTAACTTCCCAAATTCCAGGCCCCCAACTTCTCCCCCAACTAGAGCATCTATATCTGGAGAAAAATCAACATGTTTTCCATCTAGAATTTATGGAACATTTGAAGCAGCATATCATCTTCATTTCACAGCAAAGACTGTAACATGTAGGATGACCAGACAATAGCTGAGCAGTTTAGGTAACTGAGCCAGGAAAACACAATCCTAACATAAAGTCAAAGTAATTGCTTCCAAGAGAAACTGGGAAGTAATCATGAAACAGGACATTCAGAGGGACAGATAAAATTACTGTAATTCATGTTGAGGGAAGGTTATTCCCTTCATACAGGCAATGATGATAGCTATGAAGAAGCCCTAAAGATTCAAGGTTGATACAAGAACAGACACAAAAGTGCCACAAAAATACTTGGGCAGGAAATCAGTTCTAAGCAGAAAAGGAAGACTCTGGCAGAGCAACTCTGCAGAGTGAAAAAATAACTACTTTTAAAAGGTTTACAATTTTATCAAAAGAGGACTTAATCAAAAGATCTTGGAGATTCCATGTAATCCCAGATACTTATAAAGATGCCTCCCAGCATCCTGAGGAACTTCCCATGTCATATCCTTCAAATACATAAATCAAAAACAGCCTCCACTGAACAAAAATTGAAGTGGATAATAATAATAATGTATTGTAATGCCATTATAATAATGCTGTTATAGCATCTGATCTGCAATTTTAACTGCATCTGGCAAACCATTTACAAACAAAACAAGTGAGGTATTAGCACAGATAAAGTATCTGGATAACTTAACTACACAATTGCTTCTTCAGAGAAGAAAAAAGACATTTAAATTCTTTGGTTTTCTTTGAGAAGAGCTAATTGAGTGATGGTATATAAGTTACGGGCCTAGTTCTTCCCAGGGAACATAAATCCACAATTGCACGTACCAACAGCAGAAGAACTGATACCGTCCATTTACAGTTTCTGCAACACACTTTGACACTGGCTCCCTTAGCCAGAATGCTCTAAAGGAGTAAAAGTTATTCAAACTGCTCAAATCAAGAAATATGACCAGAGTGATACAATTCATCCATGACAAACCAGGGATCCTGACTTAGTGAATAACTATGGTAAGGCAGAGAGAGACTACAGAAAACAGAATTTGTGTCTGCAGAAACAATAAAAAGATGAAACCTGTGGAATTCATTTCCCAAGTTCTTTAGGTAAAAGAGGAACTATCATTTAAAACAGCACTGATCTTCTTTCTCTAAAAAGCAGGACTCTCTTTAAATATATGTTCAACATACATTCCTTAGCTACAGAGCACACAGACTCAACCTCACTGCACACTTCTTCAAAATGTAGGATTTTGATTAGTGTACTTTTAAGCAAAGGAAAGCCAAACAATTAGATAACCAGACCAAGGCCACATAAGTTCTGTGTCTCCAAACGTACCCTAAATACTTCAAGCTTGTTATGTAAAACTACTACCAAGTCAAGAAAATAACTTGGGCATTTTACCTGCTCCTCCACCTTGTACCTAAAACATCACATCATTAATAAAATGGATGTTAAGGAGGAACTAATATCTACCTTTTTCCTATGGGTTTGTTTACCTTTGATAAGTTTATAATTTATTTTCTGCTACTACTTGTATAGAAATAGGTCTGTTAAAAACAAAACCTTGATTTTGATTTGTCCTCAAGGAGGACAGTGTCACTATCAAGCAACAATATGAGAGATCATTTTGAGAGTACCAAATGAGTAACTACTCGTTTTTCCTAAACAGCATTGCTATGGCATAAACTTATCAAGTCTGTTCTAAATACTTGAAATTTAAGACTACATATTATTTCCCACCCTTTTTTCTTTCATGCAAGGCTACTAGAACAAAAGACTTGTTCAGAAATTCTTCCTGCATTAAATTTAGTACTGTGTCAGCAACAATAAAAATCCAAACCTTTACCTCAAGTGAGGTCCATATAATATTTTCTGCTTTTCCCACTGTTGATACATTTAAATAGTGAAGTATCAAAATAAGGTAGTTCATGGAAATATTGACAAATACTCCCACAAAGTATTAGCGTCTACTAGAACCTGAATCCAAACATTTCCCTAAGAAATTCAGGGCAGAGTTCTCAGATTCGTAGTCAGTCAACCTTCTCACTCCAAATAGATA
Source organism: Corvus kubaryi (assembly GCF_017639235.1). Classification (NCBI taxonomy): domain Eukaryota; kingdom Metazoa; phylum Chordata; class Aves; order Passeriformes; family Corvidae; genus Corvus; species Corvus kubaryi. The sequence continues at coordinate 6,289,736 of NW_024581135.1, forward strand.
CCACCATTTTAGAAACATCATGTATTTCTAAATGTTGACTAACCCTCATGTTTCCAGGCACAGGCCTCCCCAAAACACCTGTCCCAGCCATGAGCCACAGACAACTTGAGAGCAGCTTTAAGCTGGCTCTCCCATCATACAGAGTGGTATTGGACTGACATTACTTTCCTAGTAATGCAGAAAATATTTTAATTCTTCTGGCAAGACACACAAACACTTTCTTTAGCACTGACTGTTTATCTGAAAACAAGTTATTCTGAGGACACAAGTCTCCTACCTGGTGGCTGCTGTGGCCAGAAGTACTGCTGCCAGTCCTGAAGCACATATGTAAGGCGAATAGCCATGCTAACCGGAGGCAGGGGTGTTAAAGGGCAGCCCTTCAAAATATCAGAGAACAAATTCAGTGTAAAGAGTAAATCCTCTCAAACACTCTAGGGCTCGAACATAAATTCTATATAACACCAGTTTTACACTTACAATCTTGGTTTTGAAGATGTCCAGCAGCCCTGATAAATGGGTGTACTGGCTCGGCACCTTGCGCAGATGAACCATCTCGAAGTCGGTGCGAACGCCTGGGCCCTGGCACTCCCCCACGTACATCCGGCGCCACTTCTGATGGATTTGCACAAACAGTGGCACCTGACTGTAAAACAGGAGTACTTAAAATGTCCTGCTGTCTTGTAGTCTCTAAAACTAGCTGAACATTCTAGCATAATTTCAACATAATTTCACCCTTCAGAACATACTTTCTCTTAGAGGAACACACTTTAAAACACTTAATAGGTATCAAAGAAAAATACTGTTAATGTCATCATTAAACAGAATGCCTAACAAATTGTCAAGTCAGTCACAACCCTATCCAAGACTTCACTTACCTCATTTGTAGTCTATATAATTTTTGAGGAAGATTAAGAAGCTATTGTTACTACACATAGGGAAGAAACCCTCTTGCAAAAGTGGTGTTTTATCAATTACCAATTATTCCAACAACTTCTAGCAGCTTTAAAGGCCTGTAAGGTTTTTAAACAATAATGAAAATAAACAAAACATTGATTCAACCTTTATACATGGGGATTTTTTTCAATCCTTCTCTAACAGTATTACAGTGCAAATTCAAAAAACCTCTGAATGTGTGTCTTGGGGTGACTTTATGATATGTATCCCATATTGCTGCCCTATGCCCAGAAATTAATTTTGTGCCTTTCTATGCCTTTAAACTGAGCCTGAGAGGGAGGAGAGAAAAAACCGAGCAAACTCTTCAAAGCAGTTTGCAGTTTGTTTTCATGTTTCAAGGACACAGAGATACAGACTCCTCTTGCTTCTAACAGCAGCGGTGGGAGCGGGAGGAAGCACCTGGCTTGCTTTCTTTCTCAGCTGGCTTTCGGGCCCTTTTTCTCCAGAGAGAGACAGAGTTGAACTTTGCTTTCCTGGGACTTTGGGGTTTTTTTCCCTTCTTCTTTTTTTGGGCTGTTTCAACATCAGAACACATCTGGAGAGTTCTCCACCAAGGCCCGGAGGTGGGCCCACCCTGTCCCAGCTCCGAGGAGGGAGGAGAGAGGCTACCTATGGAAAGACTCTGAAATTTCCCCAGGTTTCTCTCAGCAGAGTGAGAGGTTTTATTATTTAGCATTATTATCCTCTTCTGGTGTGTTTGTTAAATAATAGTTTTTCTCTCTTTCACTTTCCTTCGAGGAAAATTTCTTTTTTCCTGAACCTGGTGGGGGGAGGGGTGGTTGTAACCTGCCTTCTCTCACAGGATATATTTCCAAATTTGCCCAAACTGGCACAACGTGTCTTGCTAACAGTTTAATGCTTTTTCCTCACAAATGCAGTATGCTAGAGTTTTACTGGGACATGTAAATAGGTTTATGCTTTCACCTACCAGCCAGTGTTGCCCAGTGCAATGGAAATGGAACTCAGCAAAAGGTTACACTTGGATTCACTAACAACGGCATCGTTATTTGCAGCCGGAGCAATAACCACAAACTCACGTAAGCCATACCTTGAGAGACAAAGAGAAAAAAGCACATTTCTAGTCTCTGGCATGCCAGATGAAATATGATTTTTAAAAAATATTGTGACCTGGAGAACCTAATCATCACCAACAGATTGTGGAATCTGTTAATTTGACCCAAGTACCCCTTTTTTTAGAGAGGTCAAGAACTGAGTGGGCATGGAACGCTGCAGATCCTGAAATCACAAACTACCTGAGCTTAACAGCATTCCAACACTGTAATGTGTTTGACTGGGAGGACTTCCAGGTCTAGCAGTCCTGAGTTCTTCCAGTTTATATTAATAATGACTGAAAATGTTTATACACAAAACCAATCTCTCTAGAACCAATGCTATTATGTGCTCAAAATTTGCATTACTAAGAATGTAGTTGCTGTTTCTTAAGGTGGTGCAGCTTTCCCTTTTAAGAATGCACCTAAATATTACACATATAAAAGCTTAAATATGAAGTTGAGACAAGTCGTTTACCCAAGAAAGGACAGGCCCGCTATGGTGGGCTTTTTTTGCACTCTTTTCTTGTGTCCAGTACAAAGAATCATTTTACTTAAGTTTTAACTCTGAATTGAAAAAGAAATATGTAACTGACTGTGCCAGATTTTCCAATTGTTATGCTCATTTGCAGTAGAGATGAAAGGAACACACATACCATCTCACCAGACAGTGGGCTCGAGGAGGAAAGTCATTGTTCATGCACAGCAAGTCCTGCATTGGCAGAGGAAGGGCATCTGTGACAAAAATTGATACATAATCAATGTACCACCACATCCAGCTCACTTACAACTGGCTTGTATTAGCACTGTGGGAATGCAAAGCAAGCTAAAAGCAGAAATGTCAGATCACACTCATCAGACCTCAGAAACTCTCACACAGACACAAATCACCACTCTGTGGACTCCACATTCTGACACTGTCTTTTGTCATTATCCTTACAGCCGCGGAAGGAAAATATCAGGTACCTTCTCCCAACTCTTCTTTCCCATCTTTGTCACTGAGTTCTTGTACAAGATAATGATGGGTTACCGAGAATTTGAAGTCTGCAAATGAAATTTCATCCGATTTCTCTTCCCATGTTCCTGTGGTGAATACACCCTGCATATAAAAAAAGAAATTAGCCCATAAATTTACGTTAACATTCATTAGTCTTTAAAAGTATATTGCCTACATGATCAATAATGTTTATTCATGTATTTCTACTGCCTAATAGCTAAGCATGATTTAATTTCAAAAGCAATTCTCAAAGCTCTTCATTATAAAGGTAGCTGGATGCTAAAATCCATGTTGCCAATAATTGTGTTCATTCCAAAGAGCAAATATCATCTTGCAGTCTTCAGAACTGTATGGTAGTAAAGATTTGCATCCTCCCACTTGCAACTACACATCTGAAGCATATGCACCCTCAGCTTTGCCCAGAGACAGCAGTTTCCCACCCGGGATTTTATCTGTATCTAAACCATTCTGTGCAAATATTACCTTGATATTTACTTTCACTAACAAATGATTATTTTTATCTATAACTTACAAAACATCTGTAAGGATAATTAATGTTTTAACAAAAATACAGCATGGGAACATCTAAGAAAATCAACATCACTGCTCTTACTAAAACAAAGCAACTTGGTCAACCCTTTGATCTTAAAGGGTGTTAAGAAGAGAGCTCTGGTCTAGAAAAGAAAACGTAGGAATACAGGGACAGCTAACTTACAGTTCATTAGATAACATGAGTTTTTATTCTAAATACTCTCTACCTGACTAGAATGAAAAGCAATAAAATTCCTCTGGAAACACAGCAGCCATTCCATACAAACCAGCTGAATTTATCTGCATTACTATGCAGAAGAGCTCAGCAATTTCCTCTGCATTTCACAGGACTGAGAAAGCATCACAAAGGCTCTAATTAGACTCTGAAAAAAATCTCTCCCATCTATGAGACACTCTGAGTCACAAGTAGCACTGTGCAAACCTCAGCCTGTAGGAGAGGTGCGACAAAGGCACAAGACAGGACAAAAAGATTCCTTAAGTATTTAGAGCAGCTTCAAGCACGTTTCCAGATTCAAACTGAAAATAAAAAAAATCAGCCCTGTGTGAAGATGCACCTTTGTCAAGGAAACAGCCTGTTTGGCAGATGCGCCACCAAAGAATTTACAGCAACTGTCTGTCAAATTGACACTTCGACAGGTGAAATTCCCCAATAAAGTCATTATCTGCCACACCTAAGAAAACAGTAATAGATGAAATACATGTGTGCATTATTGTATTACTAATTAGCAATTCAAATGCTACAGGAAAATTCAGAAGCAGTAACTGACCTTCTCTAGGGGCCTGCCTGAAGAAACCCCAATAAGTTTCCAGTCATTCAATACTTCTTCTATTTTTGAAATAAATCTGTTAGGGAGGGAGAAAGGCATTAATATTTGCTAAACATTAAACTTGTATTATAATTCAGTTACATAAAAGCAGGCAATATGTTTTCCTACTGCACTGTGGAATCCCTTAAAAACCCTAAAGATCAATCAAACAAAAAAACCCCACAACAAGTATCACACTAAAGCCAGAACAATTGCTTCCTTGTACAAATAAAACAGTCCTCCTATGCTGAAACTTCATATGACAGTTAACTTTTAGCAACTACTATGAGCATCTTTTGACTGTTTTAAGAATCTCACCTTTTTATTTTTCTGGTATTTCAGCATATAACATTTAACTCCTGTTTCACTGTTCACAGATAAATAAGCATTTGCGACAAAATTATACACTAAGTTCAGATTTAAAGCGCAGCACTTTAAATTTCTTGTCTCCTGTCATAAACACCACCACTGGAAAAAGCACTTAGAAAATAATACATTCACAATGCAAGAGCGTTCTTCACCTTAAATTTCTTTGTACATTGTTCTGCCAACTTTTAAAGGCTTCAGCTACGAGATGGCTGTCTTAATAATCAGACAGCTACTTAGAAAACACATAAGCCTTCTGAATGTATATTCTAATCCCTTGCAAGCAGGTATTAAACCAGACCTTTCACTAAGTTCAGAAACAGCTCGACTAGAGCCTCTTAACCCGCTCCTCGGCCGCAGCCTGAGCCTAACGCGGAGCAGCCGGGAAAAGGCTCCGGGTGTTCCCGACTGGAAGCACCGGCCGTGCCACAGGGTCCGGCTGCCCCCGGCAGGAGCGGCCGGGCCGGGCTCGGCGGAGCCCCCGCGTCACCCCGCGCTGAGCGAGAGGCGCGCCAGCACCTACCTCTCCCACTCGGAGGCGGTGGTGAAGTCCGTGATCTCAAACACCTCCGACTCGGGCTACGGGGAGAGAGGGGGAGAGGCGGTGAGCGGAGAGAGCAGGAGGAGAGAGCGGGACAGTCGGGGAACAGGGAAAGAAAGAGGATCGGGGCACTCACTTCACTGTCCGCCGCCATCTTCCGCTCCTGCTGGCCCCCCCCCTGCAGCGGCGGAGGCTGCCGGGAACGTGGTGGAGGGCGGTGCCTCCTCAAAGCCTGGACCTCCCTCACAGCCCCTTCCTCCTGGGCTCCCTCACGGTCCGGCTCCTCCGCGCCGCCTGGGTTCCCCTCATGGCTCGTCCCGGCGGGGCTCACGCACAGCCCAGCTCCCGCCTCCCCGGGCTCCCTGCCCCGCATCCCTCCTTCCCGGCTGGCTGCAGCCCCTCACGGAGACGCTCACGGGCGCAGTCGCTTCACAACGGCGCGAAGCTGAGGCGCGGGCTGCTCCCACAGATTCTCCGGCTCCATCAGGATCAGCCGAGACGGGCTCCCTCAGATGTACGAGTAACACAGCCCTTGTCAGCCAACCGGGGGCTGAGGTCTCCCCCAGGACTGGTGTCCCGCCTAATCCAAAGCCTTCCCCCTCGCTTGTATCACGCGGGGGACGGCGACAAATCCCTCTGGCATCCAGCAAAGCAGCTCCCTTAAACACCCTTTTAACTCAGCTTGAGCCCCACTCTACCTCTTTATCCCGTCTCGTCCCTTAGCACACTCTATTACTTAAAAAAGAAGAGGAAATAGCCTTAAAATCTGCGGCTAGAAAGGAGATTACAAATATTCGTGAGAGCGTTGAAATGAGGGAACTGAGTACGAAGTTAAAATGACGTGGAACATATTAGCTACTAAAAGTATAAATGGAGGCAAACAGAAGATAGAAATAGGGTTTGGTTTGTGTGCTGAGAGAACTTGTGATTGGAGTTTAAAGTGCTGCCGTTTAGCTCGGCTGTGTTTGTTTTCAAGGTCACTGCTGCTCTTTGAATTAAACTCCTGCAAACCGAATTCCCCCCGGGGTGAGGGAGTTACCTGGGCGACATGGTGTAAACTCAACAGCCCCGCGTACTCGGAGCTGCCTGCAGAGGCGACTGCCTCTGGAATGACTTCAGTGTGCTCCGCACTCTGGGAAACAGCCGAAAATAAAATCAAAGTGTGTGTAATTGCTGCCGAATTCCTCGCTGCCCAGCAAAGGAAGGTAGCTGCGAGCAGAAAATGCTCTGTAACTTCCCTTTGGGTTGCTGTGCCTCTTTCACTCTTTGCTGCTGAAGAACCAGGTTAAGATTTATTTATGCCTTTTTACAGAGCAGCCCCTGTTATTATTTTGAAGGGGTTTTTTGTGTATCCAAAAAAAAATGGAAAGTTTGTAGAAGTTCACCATCTGACTCTTAACAGGCGAACCTAATGGGATGAACATTGTAATGGATTATCTGGCCTTTAGCATGAGACATCGAGAGTGCTGGCTGCTCTAGCTACTTCTATAGCTAATTCCACTGTCTTAATTTGTATTCTTGTCACTTGAAAAATTGAAGTTCACTATGTTTTTCAGGAGGACACCCAAATAGATCAAAATTATTAACTGGGATTAATTTTAAGAATTAGCTTTCTGGAATTTCAAAACTCGCAATCCTTTGACTTAACCCTCTCATGTTTCTTCTTTATGAGTCTGCACTTTGGAATTGTTCAGTGTTTTTTATGCCACTGTCATCTTACGGTATTGCTAGAGTTGGAGTTTAATCTTGGAAAAGAGGGTTAATGTTTTTATAATTATGAAGCAGCTCCCAGCACACTCACCACAGCCGAGAACAGGACTGACTGTAAACAAGGGTCAGCATTACCCACACACAGCTGTATTGACCAGGAGGGTGACAGCCAGCTCCTTTCCCACAGTTATTGCTATTAGTCATGGGAAAGATGCATTACAATCTTCTAATTAAGAGTAAAACCCTTTCAAGTCAAATTCAACATAGCATATGTTGTGGTTTTAGCTCTAAAAACGTTCTGAACTCTTTGGTTCTGTGCATTCACAGGAAAGGGCATTAGATGCTAAATCACAGTACTTTTAATAATTTTAAGTACTTCAAAAATGTTTTTATCTTACTTTTGTCTCTTAAATAATGAAACATAAATTAACGTGTTGTATACATGAATTGGAAATCAACTAACAAAATATTCTTTTCAGGTTTCTGGGCCTTAATACTTTTAAGGACAATATGTCTGACAACCAACAAAATAAGAGGAGAAACAAAAAAGGTAGTCTAACCCAAAATTTATGTGTTTAAAGTGTAAAATGCAGATCTGAAGCTGGAAAAACTACAGTAACAACTTGAAATCTGGCTATTTGTCAAAACCTAGCAACCATAACAAAATACGAAATCGAATTCAGAGTTACTTTCCACCTTTGTAAAGGCCTGAGATTTGTTTTGGTTTCATATTTTTAAATGCTCTGCTTCTGTCAATATTTGTCTTCTATTTCTCTTCCCCTGAGATTTTTTTTTTAGATATTCTTTGTTTTTATAGTGCATTGAATTAATAAACTTACCAAAGAAATAAAAAGAATTCAATAAATTTTAAAAATTTGTCAAGTGTAACTTACTCGTGTTTCTTTTTCTGATAGTTATTCCCGGTACTTCTTTATAATAATATTTTAATGCCGCAAAGTAACTGCAGTTGCAATGTGTTCCTGGTCATTGAATTAAACTGCTTTTATGCAAATATTGATGTATTGCTGCAGGTTGTGGAAGTGTTGTTGCTTTTCAGAATGCAGACAATATAATGGGAGAAATTCATCAGTCAGACAAAGCGCTAGGAAAAACCAGCAAGTACAAGAAGTATCAGTATTTAATTTGCACTTGGGTATGCACAAATGGGAACAAAGAAGGTAGTGGTCTGAATAAGAAAAATATTTCCTTAGACAATATGTTCTAGACAATACATACAGCTCTATGTGTTGTGCAGTGTTTATCTCTTCCCAATGTCAATTATTGGCCATTGCTGGCGGCAGGATACTTCATTAGGTGAATAAATTATTTGGTACAATAAAAAAAAATATGGTATATGGTTATTTGACTTATTAAACCCAGACAATTATCTTGCATACACCTTTAAGATTGACTTAGACTGTACTTTTGTTCCTCTTTTCTGTCACAGTATTTATCTTTTTCCATGTTTTTCATTCTTCAGAAAACAGGTGGCAGAAATCTGAGGCTTGTCCACACAGCCTCTGTTTTTTCAGGCAGACCATAGCTTATTCTGTAAGTATCAAAGGCGCATCGGATCTTCAGAATTCTTCTGACACACTCTCCTGATGATTCATTAAAACTACACACTGGAAGCAATCAATTCTTGTCAAAAAGGGGAAGGTGAACGATTTGTTTTCCCATTCCTGTTGTGGCTTGGTTAACGTTTTTTGTCATTTGTTCTCACGTGTAGTCAATCTCTGCATTGAAGTCAGATATTTCCAGGGAGGGTGAGGGAGTCACAACTTCACAGATAAATAAAGGAAAGATACTTTGGCATTCTGGGATCTTACAAACCTCTTGGTCACATTATTCACCAGTCATATGATTGATTGCACTGGCTCCTTCCAGTTATTTTTGCTCTGTATTTTGGGTTTTCTTGTTTTGCCTTTTAGCCAAATAGCATCAACATCCAGGGCATGGCCAGACCAACAAGTGGCATGTTTTCCAAGTAAAAATCAGATAGCATTACCCAGGAGACATCACACTTCTTTACCTTTCTTCTCAAAGAAAGAGAACACGGGATGTGTCTTTGACTTCAGCTTTCTGCTACAGACCTCATGCCCAGAGTCTAACATTTCAACATCATTTATGGAGTTAGATACCTTCCAGATAATAAAAGCACAAAGTAAGTTTAAATTTAAAAGTCACAAATTTTATATAAAGTTATATATTGGTTATCATATTAGAGGGCAAAGTCTTAGAAGTCCTTTTCCTTTAAAGTTGCCTTTATGTCTTTTGCCTTCTTCACAGAGACTTCAGCCATGTCAATCCTCTTTTTTAATTATATGTTTGTGTGTGTGTTGGCAGAATGAAAGAGATAAAGAGAAGCAATGACAAACCATTCCTGGTACTCTGTGTTATGAAACTGAGCCCACAAATGTGGAGTGTAATTCTCTGTTCCTGGAGTGATGATATCTCTTGCACTTTCTCCCTCATACTGGCAATACTGTAGTTAGCAAACATCTACAATTGAAAAGTATTTCTTTAGATTATCAGTGTCAAAATATTTTACAATGACAGTATTTTATAATTTTCTATAGCAAATGGAATTGTGAAGTTCAGTATCATAATTAAATTTCAACCTACAACTTTTTTCTGCTCTGCAGATCTATAGTACAGTCCTGCAACCACAGACAGATCCTCAATCCCCTGAACACTACAATTTGAAATTGATTTATAAATGTGAATTGTAGTCTAAGAACATCAAATTAATATTTCATTTGTTTTGATTTTTAAGGGTTAAATGTAACAATGCTAAAAACCAGGAACAAGAGATCTGAGGTAAGAGGACATTATGTATAAAATGATCACTGACAAAAGTATTATATCCTTTCAAAATCTTAAAAATAGAAATACAGAAGTGGTGGAGGTAGTTTGCTTAGTCTCAGGTGGGTTTTTTTAAAGAATGTGAAGTATTTTTACGTTTATTTCACATTTTACATTTATTTGTGTGTCAGCAAATCTTCAGATGTATATCTACAATTTGCCAGTAAGATGTTACATCAGGGATTTTTGGAGAGAAAAGTTCAAAAATGTATAAAACCCTTTAAAATAGAAATATATAAGTTAATTAAAATGTGCATCCTATATGTTAAACAAATTAGATGTCTAGTTTTGCCAAAAACCCCAACACTTCTTTTAAATGGTAATTTAAAATTGAAGCTGAATTCTAAAATAGTTTTGATATTAGATGATTGATGAAATTTACTGTGTTATCAAATAAAAAATAATCTCTTAGGATTAAACATATTTGACACGAGATTTTGTGTAAAGTGTAAATAGCATTAGACAAAACTTTTGTACTTTGAAACAAGCTCACAATTTTACATCTCAATGCTTCACAGCATTTCAAATATACTGTACTTAGAAAAAAGAGAATTTGGCCTTTGTGTATTTTAATTAATAGCATTTTGTACAAAAGACTCAACTCATTGAATCAGATGTAAACTTTAGTGACCACATCACAGAATACAACTGTTCACAGGAAAAAATGAAGTACAGAAGTAGGAGCAAGAGTTCTGACAAAGGATTACAAAAAGGGTTATGGAAAAAAACATTTCAAATGGAGGAAAATATTTAAGAAAAATAATTTAGCTGACCTCAGTGTGGTTTTATACAGCTTCATTTCATGTCTTGGGCTCTGGTAGTTTCTGGAGGTGTATCCTTTGGGATAAACTGAGCATTCATATTAATGCCATGGAGGCTAGACAAAGCCTTCAGAACTGTGAATTTTAAACCAACACATTGCTTTTCCTGGCATGTTCAAACCTTGATTTGCCCTTGGAATGCAAACAAAAATTTCCTGCAGGTTGCAAACTGATGTTGAATATAGACATGCAAATGAGCACTCAGACTGTGTGATTATTTCTATTGCATTTCTATTTCTATTGCATTCATTTGCATAAAAATATTCATTTCCTGTAAAATAAAGAACAGAAATACTTTTGTCAGAAAATTATTCTCACTGTTCATCTGAATAGTCAAAACAAAGTATTCAGTTTTCTCTGATCTGTACTCCTTCAAATGTACGTGGTACCTTTCAACTAATGTGATGGGAAGAGAAGGAAGAAGGGAGGAATAATAAAACATATCCCTGACCCAACAGACTTCTGTGTCAGCTGCCTTTGGTTTTATCCATTTCACTTCACTGAAACTCGAGTGCAGACTGTGCTGTCTTCCAATGTACCTAAAACTGAGCTAAATCTGTGGCCATTTAACATGGTTTATGGATCTATATGTTTAGATTTAATATAATGTATCCTAAAGTCTATAAATAATTTTTTAGAATTGTTTTCTCCAGGGATGCAGTAGCATTTTGTTATAATGGTCTAGTTTTCCTTTTGAAAAATTGCTTACATGAGTTCTAGTTCCATTGGGAATATAATTAATGGTGTCAGCACACATTGAGGGTTACATAAAAAGACTTTAAATGCCAGCATTAGAGTGGTGCTATCATTCAGGGAGAGTGTGCATTGTGAATGAGAATCTCCAGCCCATGAAGGCACTGACTTTGAATTCCTGTAGCAAACATGTGAAGTGCCATAAGACAGAGTTAATAACTGACAAGAGGATTTGTATATGTGGACAAAACTTACTGTTTTTAAATCATGGAGAATGACTTGTGCCTTAAAGCAAAAGGCCCCACTTTCTGTACTACGAAATACTTAGAAATAGTTCTGGATGTGAGAAAATTAATGTACTTAATGTGAGAAAAATCATGTATTTTCTCAGGAGTTTGACATTACACTTCATAATAGATTTAATATAGGAATATATAAAAGAATAATAGTTTTCTATTTTTTTTCTTAGTCTACTTGGTTCTTATTGATTAGATTTTACCTGTATCTGTGGTGTAGCACATTATTAATGTTTTTTTATGGAAATTACAGTTTCATTTGCCACCACTGACATGTCAGCCTGTAAGAACGAGGATGATATTGCCAATGAAAGCAGCAACATCAGAAATATTTTAAATATTATGAACTCTATTCCTCAGTCTGTAAAGCCAGTTACTAAATTTTATCAGTATCAGTTAGACAACCTATTAAAAAGGCACGCTGAAAAGTCATCAGAATTGATCACGGCCACAATTTCTGATACATTCATGCCAGTGAAAGACCTGTACTACTTTAGCATGAGTAACTGTGGTAAGTACCCCAACAAGAAGAAGGAAGAAATCCAAAGCCATTTAAAATGGAGGGAAGCTGATGTAGCAATCCACACTGAGAATAAGGACCTGGTGAAATTCTGGTGGTCAGTGATTTGTGAGAACATCGATCTTCTGACCCAAGCCAGGTTCTGTGATGAGAGTCATCCCCAGTTGAGCTCAAGGAATGCTCTGGTGAACTGTGGCATATTTACAGCTCAGACAACATTTACAGTGTCAAGCAACAGCGATGCCTCAAGAGCTGGCAAAAAACAAAACAGAGCAGAGAATTGCTGTAGCACTGGTCTGGAAGAAGGAAATGCTACAGAGAGGATACTGGATTATAAACCACCTGAAGATGCTGAGAGTGCCAACTTTGTGCTTTACAATCATACCAAGGCTTAGAAGATAATTCAGTAATTCCCAGAGTAGAAGTTAAAGATCCCTCTGGAAAACAGTCAGAAAATCAAGTCTGTATCTCTGAATCTGAAAAAGAAAAAGAAGCAATGTCAGAAGCAACTTCAGAAGACCAAAACAAGCTTGTAGCTGTTGTTCATGTTACAGTTTCTGAACAAGAGCCAGCTAGGGAACCACACACTGCTGAACAACCTGCCACAAAAAAGGGTGGTGTCTGTACCCTGCCTCCTCATGTTACTCAGAGCCTCAATATTCTTGCTCACAAAGAAAATGACAAAAATAAAATAAAGATGAATAGGAATAAATATTCATCAAAATCTAAAATTAATAACAAGGTTAAAGTATCTGAAGACTTAATTGCTTCTGATGAGGCTACCACAAAATATAATGCCAAGAGTCAGATTTTTCCATCTTTGGAACGGACAAAAGTGAAAGCTGAGACTTCCATGAAGTGTCATAAAAAAACCACTCAAGGAGACAAAGGCCATGTTGCTCAGAGTGCTCAGAAAATTAAAAAGCAAAGTTGCTCCTGCAGTTGCAAAAATTCAGCTGTCTTAAAGAAACATGTTACTCCACTTTGTCTGCCACGTGCACCCTCTGCTTCAGATTTTGTAGATCTGAAATACACTGACATGTTCAAAATAATAAATTCAGATGACCAAGGCCCAGGTATTTACGAAATGTTTGGAACTCCTGTCCATTCCCGCATGCGTGACCTTGCTCAACACGAGGGCAGGTTTTATAAAGGTGTTTATTCTGCTCCGTCAGGGAGATGCACCTGTAGATTTGCCTGCAGTAAAGGGGGAGAGAGCAGCAGAGTCAGAAACACACAAAAGAAAACACATTCCAAGCCAAAGAAGACCATACCTGGCACTAAACAAAAGCAGAAAGGCTTAATCACAAAGGACAGAAGGACCAAGTTGAGTGACAGCAACACAGAGCGAGATAATGTAACAACTTCTGGCTTGGATTTTCAAACAAATGCCTTGAGTAGCACAACATTGTTTCACGGAGACACGGATCATCAGCTCACATTTTTAGAAGAGCTTTCGCAGTCAACTAAGCAAAATGAAATTTTTTTAAGTTCAAACCTATCAACTATTAAAGAAGTTTCTTCAGAGCAGTCGTTAGACAGCCAGGATAAATCCAGCCATCAGAGAGCTGCTGCCTGCAGCCATGATCTCCTTCAGTTCAGTGATAAAAGACTGCAGAGGATGTGTTGCTCCAAGTGGCAGTCTGGTAACAGCAGAGCAGAACATCTGTGTGCGCCAGTGCAGGGGGGATATGGATGGTGGCAAACGCCTGGAATCAGACCAGGACTCCAAGTCTGTCAATAAATGTGAATTGCCCTTTTCAGATAGACTGGAATGCCAATCCCCCATAAAAATACTAGATCACAGTTGGGCAAACACACCTCTAAACAGTGGTTTGGTAAATGAATTGACTCAATCTTCAGTGATTTGGACAAAAAGTGCCAAAAGCCCCAGTTTCCAGACAAGTCAAAACATTTTCTCCTGGTCAGATACTAGGGATGTGACTGATGAGTTGCTTTGTTGTCTGGCCAAAGAATTGCTAATGCTTGAAGAAAAAGACATCAACTCTTCAGGACCAAAACATACGTGTTCTAAAATGCAAAACACACAGAGTGAAGAAGAGGAAAATACGAGGAATGGAGATGGAGCAATAATAAATAGTGCTCTAGAAAAGGTAAAAGTAATTTCTTCTTGTAACTTGCCTTTGAGTTATGCTTCACACAAGTTTGGATGAAAGATGGGAAATACGTGCTTATTAAAGAGATTTATCAAGTCTCTTTCCCTTGGGCCAGCTGCCCACTGATTCTTCCAGTGTTCTGTTGAATATATCTGTGTTAGAGGCTGCAAGCCGGAAGGTACTAAGGCATGACAAGAATAGCTGCCAAAGCTTATATAAATTGAGAAATTGTAGTGAATAAAGGGAATAGGCTATTTTAATTGAAGAGTTTGTATAAAAAGGTTTCGGGTAAGGCAAGAGCTGGAGATCTGGACAGCTAGGGGATATGAAAAGACACTACAATTAGTCCCTGTCTATCTAAAAGGGGCAACTATTTTGAATCTCTGAGTGCAACCAGATACTTTTATAGGTATGAACTACAAGTATTGGTTTATCAGACTTATCCTGTTTAATTAATGCTTAATCAAAACTTGGAGCTCAGAAGGCTCACATTTTGACCCCCAAGTCAGCTAAATGCCTTCACATATTAAGGTGTTTCTCTACCAGAACTGCTTCTCCTTGGTCCTGTTAGCTCTGTGTCTATTTAAATTACAAATCTATAAGGAAATTTCTTTCACTATGTATTGATACACTCCCTTGTGCTTCTGCAGACACAGGTGCCAATTACAGCTCCACTCTCACTTTCCCAAGGGAGATCCACGGCAAGATGGGGTAATTATTGCCATCTTTCTGAAGCAGTCTCTTCTTCCTGGGAAGTCATGGCCCTGTTATTTTCATCAGACCTGTGTTAGGTGTGTTAGTTAGAGCATGATGATAGCCTTATTCACCCTTCAGCTTAGCAAACTGTACCTATGAGACCAAAAAAAAGATTACATCCTGCTCTTTTAAGTGCTCCTTCTGTCCTGGTGTCTATGGAAGAAGATGCCATGCTGTAATCTTCTGGTTATGCACTGTTGTGATGTATACTTGAAAATATTTATACAATTTTACCTACTATAGCAGCTGTATCAATGACCAGGGAAATATATATATATATATAAAAATCTATAAGGCAAAGTCATGTCAGGAAAAATTACTCCAGAGAAGCGGCGCTCTTGGATCATTTGGGTTTTCTCAGCGCATTAACCGCCAGTTCCCTCTTAAGAGTTACCTTGCTATCACCAGGCTTAGATGTTATAGTCCACTCCTTTTCCAGGAATGTGAAGACCCCCCCCCAGGTCCTTCCCAAACTGTCACCCGAACTACAGACATTCCACAGCATTACATTACAGAACCTCGGCAAAGCTTTTCTAACATTAAGGAACATGAAAAAAACCAACATCACAATCCATTCCTAACGATGATGGAACATGCAAAAAGCCAACATCACGATACCGTTCAGAGCAGAGGGACCAGCGGTGATGCGGCCCGCCCGCGGAGGGGTCGGCGCTCATGCGCATGCGCGGGCGGAGTGATCCGCCAGCAGGGACTATTTGTGATGCGGTCCTGCCCTCGGAGGGATTATCGGTGATGCGGCTCCCCTGCCCGCGCATGCGCACTCAGCGCCGCACCCCACCCATCTGCGCACGCGCAAGGATCCGCGCACGCGCACCTGCCAAAACGCGCTTCCCTCTGCAATTTGAAGGAAAGTTGAAGAAAAAGGACAGTTTCATCAAAGTTGAAGAAAATCACGAGACAGCAGCACAAAGGCCGCTACGGCCGGCTGCTCCGGCACAGAGACAAAGGCTCACCTTTACACCCAAAAGATCGCCTTTAACAGCGAGCTCCCCCCGCCAGCTCCCAATCCCAGCCCGCCTGCCCGGGCACGGTTTCTTTCGGACCGGGGCTGCATTTCCATCCCCCGCTCTGGGAGTCACCAGGTGCGCTAGGAACGAGCCGATCCCGCTCTCCGAGACACAAGGGCTTGCTCCAGGACACTGCTCCTGTTCCTCTGTTCCAGCCACTCTGCTCTCCCCAAAACACCATTTCCTCGGAGCTCCTCTGAAACTGCATCTCAATGGAGACCGAGGAGAAGATGTAAGGTCCAAATGAAGTCTGTCTTTTCCTCTCCACTTTCTCCCTACTCTGACCATCGTCTTTCCAGCAGAGTTACAATAAAGCCTTTTTGGCTTCAAATGAAGAAAGTGGCCTTCTAAAGTTTGATGAATCTACTAAATTACCAGGAAGCAGTTTAGCTAACAAATATCCTTTTATGTGGACGAGAAGTCCTTGGAAAGGGAGCCTATGGCACGGTAAGTTAATGTCTGAATGTGTTAAAAGAGATTTGCTGGTTGTCATTGAGCTACACCTTATCTAAAAAATCACTGTTGTCTTAACAAGTGGTTACATAGTTTGCATTATACAGTGAGACATGAAACATGACAAACACAAGGATACTATTTAAAATAAGTAAATACTCAAGTTTTATCTTGTGTCTTGCTTAATAAGTGCTGGTTTCACCGTAGGTGTACTGTGGTCTGACAAGCCAGGGGCAGTTAATAGCTGTAAAACAGGTGGTTTTGGATACATCAGATCAACTCACTCCGGAAAGGAGTATCAGAAGTTCCATGAGGAAGTTGATCTTTTGAAGACATTGAAGCATGTCAATATTGTAACTTATTTAGGAACTTGCCTGGGAGATAACATTTTAAGCATTTTCATGGAGTTTGTTCCTGGTGGCTTCATTTCCAGTATTCTGAATCGCTTCGGTCCATTGCCAGAAGTTGTCCTGTGTAAATACACCAAGCAAATTCTACAAGGGGTTGCATATTTACATGACAACTGTGTGGTCCACAGCGACCTCAAAGGCAATAACGTGATGCTCATGCCCAATGGGGTGATAAAGCTGATTGACTTTGGCTGTGCCAGGCGCCTCAGTGGCACCCGCAGCGAGCTGTGCATGGCACTCCCTACTGGAGGGCTCCAGAGGTAATAAATGAGTCTGGCTATGGCAGGAAATCAGACATCTGGAGTGTTTGAGATGGCAACAGGCAAACCACCACTGGCTTCCATGGACAGGGTGGCAGCCATGTTCTACATCGGGGCCCACAGGGGGCTGATGCCTGCCCTGCCCGAGCGCTTCTCCAGTGCTGCAGTGGAGTTTGTGCACGCCTGCTTAACCAGGCATGGGGGCTTTGAACTGGAGAATGAAAGGAAAAATGCTGGTAGTCTGTATTCTAGAGATGGTCCATGGGAGCTTAGCTTATGGTACATATGACTTTATTGTAAATGCATAGGCTTTTCAGCACTTCAGGAAAGCCTTGAGATAAAAGTATATATAAAAGAGCTTTATTCTCTATAAAGCTATAAAAAAGCCCTCACAGATTCTCTTTTTGCAGGCCTTATGCTCATAATTTACTTTCACTGTAATTTTCATGCAGAAACATGGTACCATTGAGTTTTGAACATAATGTTTGATAAATTTCTTTGCTGTACTTTGCTGTTCCAGTATTGTTTGAGTTTGGCCTATGTCAGACAAGTGTTAAGGACAGTATTCTAAATGGAAGAGCTTTCACTTAGTTCTTGTCTTCTGCAGTGGAAAAATCTATTGTCACTGCCAGGATATACAGGACATACATATTTATTTGAAACATAATACTTATTAGAAACATGAAGTTCTCCCTATAAAACCCCAAACCACTAGCATACATCCATTATAAGAATGATTTTTGTGGGTTTTGTTTTGTTTTAAACAAAGCCATGGGCTCCTTAAAACGCATGACATTGTCTGGAGGTGACAGAACAACCTGATTGACAGAGGCTTGAACAGATAATTATCACCCTTCTTAAATACATTTTTGGTGCACCTGAAATAGCCAAATTAGCAGAATTATTCAAAGATTTGCAAGGAATTTAGGAGAATAAGTAATGGTTTCTTTAAAATATTTCAGTTTTAAAATTCATAAATTCCAACAGTCTTTTCCCTTCAAGCCTCCCTTCCTTTTGATCAGCTTTGCCAAAAACCCCCAAAAATTAGTAGTGAATGGACAAATGATAATAATGAAAGGCTAATTTTGCAATTAGATTTTGCAATTACATCACAGACATAGATATTTGTTTTATGTACTGATCTGTGAAACCTTCAATGCAGAGATCAACACGAACGGCCTTCTGCTCTGCAGTTGCTGGACCATCCCTTTGTGAAAGGAAGACAGTGAATTTTTCAAAACTCTTGCCATATGAGTATACATTTTCCATGGAAAAGATTTTCACTTGTGAAAAAACAGACCAGAAGGAACTGGACTTTAAGGTGACAGCAGAAACACTGGAGAGCAGTTGTGTACAAGGAGTCTGTTATTAGGCAGCAATGATTAAAGAGTCCCTGTTCTGCAATGCCTGTGCTCACTGGAGTGGGCACTCCTTCACTGGGAGCACAAGGCCACGTTGTGTTGTATTTGGAGAGTCTTAAAGGGAAAATAAAGTCACCACCACTGGCATGCAACAGGCCAGGTAAGCTGGAATGTCTGTAAAATCCTATGGAAAACAAGCTATGGGCAGAGAGCTCTGCAGGTAACTCCAACTTGGAGATGAGTGATGAGTAATGAATGTGATGATCCCACAGGAACCTCAGACCATCTACTAACATAAAATGTACTGAAGCTTTTATTCAGTCAGGTGGGCTCTTTTATTTAGCTGGATGGGCACTTCAGTTTTTAGCTGGTGTATAAATTTTTTACATGCATAGATGAGTCCTGTGTTCCTGAGGCCCTGTATCTCTGCAAGATACCGTGGTGATAATTACAAGACATAACGAATCTAAACCATGGGACTGCCTCTTTTAAATGGAAAGAGTGCATTTTAGGGACACTTTCAGGTCCCAGAAGGTTGGGGCTGGACCAGAGCCTCTGGAGATGCTCTGGTCCAGCCCCACTGCTCAGAGCAGAGCTGACTGAAGCAGGTTGCTCAGGCCGTTGTACCACTGGCTTTGAGTGTTACTATGGATGGAGACTCCACAGCCACTCCAGGCAACATGCTCCAGTCTTTAACCTGCCTCATGGTAAAAGTGATTTTATGTTTGAAGACTGTCTTATAGGTGAAGTTGTCCTATTGTCCCTTGTCCTGTCTGGCTCTGTCTTCCTTACTGTCCCCATGGGGTGCTGATACTCATTGAAAACCTGAAGTGTTTCTCAGATCACTTGAGTGAGCTCTAGCTGTGATTGGGTGATATGGAACAGTGCCCCCCTGCACTGCAGAAGTCATTGTTAGACTGAGTAGAACTAGCTACTACTAACTGCACAAAGTGAAATAAAATCTAAAAAGCATTATTAAGTATGAATAAAACAAAGCAAAAAGCCCCAGGTATTAGTATTTAGCATGTCCTTTTTCTGATAAGGCTTCTTTCTCTCAGAATGGGGTAAACATTTAGCCTTTGTGAGCACCCAGGCTCCAGGAAGAGAGGCAGTAAAACTCAGCCCTACAACTGTTCGGAGCTGAGCTCTCAAGAGTTCAAGACACTGACTTCAGTGCCAGCAGTAACATGAACATCAGTGTTTTACAAACAGGAAAGAAGGAAGTTCTAAGTTTTATATAAAACCAACTTTCCTCAGAGTACTAAACAGTTACTTAAATAGCTTTCAAACTTTATTTTATTCCCATAGCCTGACTTCAGAGTTAAGTCTAAACTTTATAAAAGCAAAGAGAAATCTGTACTTCTAGCAAAATCCTTTATTAATAGTTTCTGTAGGTATAATGTCACATAACAATGACAGAACATTATGCCGTAATAAGAGAAATCCTAACATCACAGTAATATTCAAAGTTCAAGCAGTTAACAGTCCTTTTTTGAGGAATACCAGTTGGTGCTCATGCCAGACATCCATGGCAACATCATGTTAAAGTATCTTCATGTTAAAGTACCTTGCAGAATAAAGGCAGGAGCCCTGGCATGTGAGCTCAAGTGGGATGTACATAATTCCATGATGTGTACTAATTCTTCCCAGATTAAGGTAGAGTCTTCAACAAAGCTGCAAAGTAAATATGAGGGTTTATTTAGCATGAAATGAAACTGAGATGAGAGTCATAAGCAGGGAAAGAATGGGAATGCTCTAGAATATATAATTAATTAAAGAAAGGTCAGCATTACACACCTCCCTTCTTATGCACATCTTATAAGCAAAACTAACATCTCCTGTTAGAGTTCTCCAATATTAAGGTTACCAGTTATTTGCAATTTGTCATGTTTAATCCAGTTAATTACACTGAAAGTAGTCATTAGAGGTTTGTAAAAGTTGAACCTGAGTTTTTAATCAAAATGTGAAAGCACATTTTTGCTTTTGTTCAACCAGACTTCAAGAATGAGGTGGCAGCTTAAGGCCAGCACTTGCAATAAAGGTATTTCAGCTTAATCAGAGCTGTGCCTGCAGCCCAGCCCAGGGCCCAGCCCAGCTAAACCAAGCCTTGTGTTAGTCTGGGGAGCCTTGGGTCACTTGGCTGAGCCAGTCTGGTGGAGCAGTCTAGAAACAAGTCTAACTTCACATACTTCTTAGTTGGGGAGATCAGAGATTATCCAGATGCCTGATTACAGGTATCCAATGTAACAAGGGGAAAGGGTGTGAAATCCTGAAAACTGCTTTTTTCATGAGACTCTGAGTGACTCAGAGAGCAGGGTCACACTTGCTTCATTATTTACAGTGTAGGAGCAGGGCAAGCCTTGCTGGTTTAAAGACTACAGCCTTCCTTTCTGAAACCAGTAAGAACCCATTACAGTGCATGCAGGCTGCCAAGCTCCTGCTGTGACTGCAGGTTTCCTCAAGATTTGGAGCTTAAATCTCAGAAGCTGAACGCACAGCCCTGTCCTGGTATGGTTGTAGGGGTAGCCTGTGTTTCTTTCACATGGTAAGGTGAGTCATAGCTCACATCTCAGAAGGGAAGGGCCACAGGCAGGCCAACCCAGCTATGTTACACTGGTCTTGGAACTACCACCAGCAATAGGCTGTAAACATTTGCATCTAAAAACACGCACATATCTACCTCTCTTTCCAAGGAGGCAGCCTCTGGTTCCAGAAAACCCATGGTCTCTTGAGATTATTTGGGTTCAAAATTAGTGCTTTTCCACAAAGCTCGGCAGGAACCATTGCCACTTCTACACCACTCCTATCAAACCTCTGGTTCTTGTACACAGGCAAAGACCCAGAGTTTTCCCAAGGAAGGGCTTCCAGGACACACACTCCAGTGCCTTTTCTCCCCTACTTTTCCCTTCCCACAGGGACCTGCACCATGGGACAGCTCAGAAATTTTAAAGGTGTTATCAAAGAACACAATCTGAACTATGGCAACACCAATGTTGCTGTTGCAAGGGCAGGAATATAGGGGAATCAAACCCAAGCACTGCAAGTTTTAAGGTTAAAAATTGGGTTTGGATTTGCTATATCCACTTCAGAACCCAGAGAAACAGTCACATCCAGTAGCAAGGGCAGAGAAGACTCCTGGCACTAATTCTCTCTTTAAGATGTAAGGAGTTAAATACCTTTCAGTCTGGCATAACTTCCAAGGCTCAAGATGTTAATTTTTAGAACTGATTATGTTTATGGGCATTTACATCAAAGTAAAGAAAGCAAACAAAGTATTTTTCCAGTCACCTTCCCTGCAAAACAAGGATTGGGAACCCTTCCCACTAAGGTCTTAGATGCTTGGTGTAGCACTGTCACCCACCCCTCACTGCTAGAAAGAAAAATAATAAAACCCCCTCCACCATCACACCTGGCCAGGCACTACACACTGTCACCACCGTGCACAGGCTCTGCCCCCAAGGTAGAGAGAAGGGGCAGCTTAAGATGGCACAAACTGCCTAGAATTTGCTTTTCAGGTACCAAATACCTGATCAATGTAATGGAAATAAAGGAAACCAGTAAGACTTCAGACTTTCCATCATTCCATTATTTGAGTGATTTGATGAAAACTAGCAAAGTTTTGACAATAACTGAAAGAGGATCTTAGCGTTTACTAACGAAGTTGGAAAAATTAAACATAGGAAAATGGGATCATTTCTGCACAACAGAGGTGAGGTAGGGAATTTTATTGAAAATACTTTTTTTTTTTTTTTACAAGTTCTTAGAAATAAACTTTTTTCTAATCTCACACAAACAGCTGTACCTCAAAAATTCAACTAAGCTATTATGAAACATTTATATTTACAGTTAGCCAAAAGAATATACAGAACTGCCGTGTTATGCAAATAGCCAAGTACCAGCTCACAGTGAGATACATCACTCCAGCATTCCCACCATCAGGAACAGACCAAGATTCAACATACGAAAGAATCTCACTATTCTACAAACCTCATCTCACAAAAAGGAAAGATTTTTAATAGTGTTGTAGCAAGGTATCCACTACAGCATCATTTTACAAATTACATAATTCATATACTCAAATTTATAACAAAAAATCTGTAATAAGTGATGAACAAAGTAATAGTGTTGACTATGAGCCTTTTATTGCATTTATTCAGTCATTCACGTGAGGCTGATGCTGATCCCAATAGTTTTCATTCATTTCCAACACCTCAGCCAGGCTGCAATTCACACCATTCACTAATTTACAGTGGGTTTCAGTCAGGAAAAACTAGTGGCACCTGATTGCATCCCCTCTCCCTCCCTCTCAGTCCTAGGATCACCACATAGAATTCAGTTTCAGACACAAACACACAGACAGTTTTACCTATTTACAATTACATTGAAACCCAAACCCCTTGAGTTTTATGGACATCCTTTACAAAGAAACCAAAACCCACTGTTTGGATCTCAATGTAACATAGCAACATTTTGTCCACCATATTTCACAACTTCCCAGAATCAAAACAGGTAATAGTTTTTTTGTAACAGCACCATAGGAGGAAGGCCTATGCTCTTTTCCAAGGTATATTAGACAGGCACTAGTTACCATCCAGACATTTTAACTCCAGGTTGTGATAGCAACTGCTATATTTACAGTACAATATATTGCTTATCCAGAGTGGCTGTATAAGATGCATTTCCTGGCACAATTATTTAGACAGACACAAAAAGAAAGTACTGTAGTGCTTCAAAGACAAAGACAGTTTCCTGCTATTTCACGAGTCTGCCCAGGCTTTAGTTGAGGACAGTATATAATGCAGATTACATTGGTTACAAATCAGACCCAAGAGTAGCACTGAGATGGAAAGGAAACGGACTATAAAAGGATAGAAAATATTCAACAATGCAGAAGTTTGTAACAAGAAGTTACATCCCAAATGTAGAAAAATAACCAAGTCAGGAGGAATAAGACAGCTTTGGATTTTGTACACGGGCCTTGACTTACGCTAAGATATAGCAGAAAATGCAATCAGGTTTCCATTTAAATATTCCTTAAGTGTAAAAAAAGTATTCATAGCTTAAATAAAACTTATTCAAGTAATTACAAGCGTTTGCATTACTGGAAACAGAGTATTACATAGTAATTGAGATACCTGTAGTTACATCATACAGCAACTACCAACCAGGCTGATACTGAACAGTTTTCTCATTTAAAGCACAGGTGAGTAAATAACTGGAAGGGCAAAGCTGCAGATGTTTATGGGGGACTTACGGAGTTAAACGAGCACTAAGGGAATGAGGCGGCTTCGCAAAAGTTTACTTCACATCATGTTCACTTCTAAGTTAAAAGAAGTCACTGAAAACTGGCTGTTGCTACTATAGATCTACTGAGTTCATGTTGAGGTACTTCAGAGCTTATGGATAGTTGTGAATAAGAACCCAGAAGGTCAGTTCCCTGTTCTGCAGGTGGCTGAGCTGCAGTATTGGCTTTGAGAACACAGCACATTCACACCCATCACTCCTGCAGAGCACAACCCCTGCAAAGAGCTCCCAGGCCTTGCCCTGACACTTGCAGGCAGATTAAATGCATGTAGTGGTTTAACTGGGACACTCAGGGGATTTCCTAACCCCACAGAGCTGAAAAA
>NW_024581135.1:6316417-6340762 GCF_017639235.1 Corvus kubaryi
TGGAAACTTGTGTTTGCAGCTACACCAGTAACTGTATCCACCAGAATGGAATTCTGGACCAAAGACGAACCAAGAAGCGAGTTCTCAGATACCTGTCCATCACCTTTAGGTTTCTTAGCTGCCTGATTAGCCTAAGCAAAAAAGAAAGAAGTGAGAAAATACAGCTTAGAATACTTGTACGGTCCATTTGAATTTAGTTCAGAGGTGAGGAGAAAAGCTGGCTCAAGGTTTCACCACCTCCTAACCCAGACACAGGAATAAAGAGCAAGTACAGCATAACTAAACTTTTCCCCCTGGTTCATAATTCTCCTAGAAGTGCAGCTCTTCTCGCTAGACACTGTTACAGGAAAATTTCTTACCCGCCAATTTCTAATTCTCTTGAGCCTGCTAGGTGTTTTCTCCAGTATTTGCAGAAACTCGTGAGTTAGCTCTGCATAAGAAAAAGACAAGCCATTTTTACATCTGATTCTGTTAA
Organism: Corvus kubaryi; assembly: GCF_017639235.1. Lineage (NCBI taxonomy): Eukaryota > Metazoa > Chordata > Aves > Passeriformes > Corvidae > Corvus > Corvus kubaryi. The sequence goes on from NW_024581135.1 coordinate 6,316,893, forward strand.
AAACAGATAAAAGTCTAAGGTCATACAGCTTTTGCAGTAGTTACTACAGTCTGTGCTTTTAATAGCTGATTTAATATTTTAATAAAAAAATTGTTAGGCAAGTGTTGAACAAAAAAGTCTACAGTGTTTCACTGGGACAGACTTCTGACCACTACACGCATTCTGAAAAACAGGTTTAACTATAATATTTTGTTTTTACTCGTGCATAACCTTGATTTGTTAGACCAAAAACTATAGAAACAACAGTTCCTAAAATAACATACTTGCCATTCAGCCTGGACATTTTCTGTATGGAGTTAAGCTTCCTTGAAAGTATAAATTTCTAAGTCACTAAGTCTGTCATTCCATCAAACTTCAGGAACAACTAAGTACAAGCTCTGTACAAACCACAGGCATCAGACCTTTGGAAGGACTCTGTTTCAAACAGCAGCTTTTAAATAATTTGTGTTCCAGACAGAGTAGCTGGCTGTGTTAATAAAACACAGATCCTTGCAATTAGTATGCCCACAGGAAAATGCAGGTCCCCATGCTTATCAGCTGCAAATAAAAATACTTTCCACTGAGACTCAATTCTAGTCATAAGCTAAAAATAACTGGGTACAGTCAGAATTTGAATGCAAATGTACACATTTTACAGGTGTGGAAGAACTGGCTTCTACAGAACTCCACAAGCAAGTCATAACCTCAGCTGCTCCCAAGTGCAAAACTACCTCAGCTCTTTGGTCTACCCGAGTCTCTTAAACACGCCCAGCTCCATAAATGCTTGAAGAATTAACTGATGCTCACAAGAAGCTCACAGCATTCCCTCGTGGGATTCTACAAATGCAAACAATGCATGCTTACCAAAGCCACAAACCCACAGCCAGGGGGGAAGGAAGCAGTCTGGTGTTTGGAACTGCAGCTACAGCTTAAAGAAGCCCAGTAAGACAGAGACGTTTGAGCCTCCACTTTGAAGCTCACACTAGTTCTGTGCTTCCCATGACATCTACTAAATTTCTCACTTCAAAAAACACCCCCAAATTGCCATTAAGAACAGCTCAGCAGAGGAAAGCAGCAGGTAGAGGGAGTCAGTGCTGGGCCATCTGAAGCCTGGAGATCACCACCACTAATCTGAAACAAATGTTTCACTCCAGGACCAACAAAGCCCAACGCATAGATCTGAAAGCCACAGGAGCTCCCAACTCCACTACAGCAGCACACCTGGGCCCTAAATTCAGACTTCATTGTATTAAGTACTATCTTAGAAGACAGTAAACTTCTAGGTATTTGGTGTTCTAGGTGTATGCTTTCTTCAGGAAAGAAGCCATTTGACAAGAAAAAATATTTTACCACAGTCTGAGATCCCACAAGCTGTACCAAACTGTTAACATAGAACTGCCTTCATAAACACAGCAATTTTACGTACAGCTTTATGAACACTGTCACTGAAACAACACTGAGGTACCTGAACCAATCAGGCTGCATGAAATTGCACTGACAGATTTCCATCTCTCTCTCGGTTCTGAAAAGCATTTAAAAGAAGGATTCTATCCTGCACCTCCAAAAGGTATGTGGACACCCCAGCCAAGAGGATGAAACTAAAGTCTCAAAACCAAGTTTGTCTTCTGAAGCTCTCCCCACTCCTATCCCTCTCTTTCACTGAAGATACAGTACACGAAGTCAGTGAGACTTAATTTCAGCTGAAAGCTCTCACTACATACTATGTTCCCATCCTTACATGAATAAACTCTTGAATTTCAAAATGAGAAAGGAATATGACTTACCATCTAGTAGTTCTAGAGTAACTGAGGGATCTACATATTCCCACCAGTGTTTTCCATCAGTGGATACTGGAATCTCCCAGTTGGACCACTTGCAGGCCAAGTGAATGCACACACATGCTATCACTGTAGGCTTGTACTGAAGACAGAATGTGGTAAGGTGAAGGCTGTTGCACAAATTTCGTAATGAGGAACCAAAGGAAATCAAACATGTAAAACAGAAAACCCAAACAAATCAACCATTAACATACAGAATGAGACAGCTTCTCAATCAACAGCAGTTAAACATTTTGTTGAATAAATTCATAAGATATCTTAACTGCCCTAAGAAAACAATGGGTAGGGCATTTATCTGGTAGAAAAGTTTAATTTGGTTTTGCTATCAAAAGCCTGATTAACAGTAAATAAATGTAGCGGTTATTCTACTATACTTAAGTACTAAAAAGGGCAGTATAATATGGTCAATTAAAATTCTGCAGTAAAATGCACAGAGCTGATTGTGCAGTCTCTGAATGAGACAATCACGATCCCCAGCAGTTCCACAGAAGCCAGGTGAGTTACTTGTGGGCTTTGCTTTCACCAGGCCCGGATTTGTGACATTTGTGACCTTGTCTTCAGCTTCCAGCACCACAAACACATTGGTTCACTTTCACTGCTCTAGCATAACTTCTCTTAACAGCTGTTTAAGTACAGAATCTTTCCCATCAAGGAACCACCAGGATTTATTTATTTATTTTGAACAGTTCTAATAACCAGAAGATACTGTTTAAAAACAGTATCTACACAAAATGTAATCCTCTTAAATAAAGGTGAAGTAGTTTTGCAAGAGGCAAATTGAAGTAATCAAAAAATCCAGACTGAAGTCTGCTCTTTAATTCTTTCTATTACAGGCTGTGTCTATAAAACACCCATCTGAAATCCCAGAACTATAAATTTATCTAAGTACTTAAGTTTTAAAACTATATATTAAGATTAAAGAGCTGTCTCTAAAAGAAATAACATTGTGCGAGTACTAGTCTATCTACAAAGAAAAATCAGCTATTTGAAAATATCTTAGGCCCACTAGAATTTTATAAGTTAAGACTGGATCAATGTACTTAAAGTTAAGAGAAAACTGCCATTAACTACAAGTGTAAACTAAAAATAGTTTTGTACTTACCAAGATGCTCGGATTTCTAGGTTAAGTTTATCTCTTTGTAATCTTTAGCTGCTATTCAGGCTACCAGTTTTAGACTTATGCACTCACAATCGAGAAAAAGTCATCAGAAAGCACCACTACACTTCTCATTGTGCATTTAAGCCCTTTGTGCCGTCAGGCCCTTGTCCAATACACCGCACTGCAGGCGGGGAGGTACCACCACTGGAGGTGGCCCAGTCCCCCGCTGCAACAAGGGTAAGACACATCAGGGGGCCCTGCAGTAAAGGAAGCTATAGTGTGCTACAACAGTGCAACAAAGAGGTTCAGGATAACAACCTGTTGGTAGCCATGAAATAGGATGTCTGTGCCAAATCCTTGCTTGCTGTAAGAAAAGAAAAACAGAGAGATTAAAGAGCTGCACTAACTTGTCAGGTTCATTCCAGAATTCAAGCAGTTTTACCTTCCAAAATCACTTCTGGGTATTTCTAAAGAAATGGTCTGACTTTAGCTAACTAGCCTTAAAAATAATCTTTTCTGAGACACAGAAGAGGCTGTTACACTCAGCACTGGAGCTGGACCTGTCACTCCCATCAGTGCCCCTCCCTCCCCCTGTACAGCCCACAGGACAGTTCCCCTCTGCTGATGTAGCCCTCCAACACCTCACAGGTGAGCACTCTCCTCTGGGAAGCGCTGCTTCCCCACCCTCACCTGCAGGGGATCCCTGCCTTAACCTGGGAGAGCAGCAGGCAGTCAGTCCCAGCCAATTCACAGCACAGCGCTCGTCCTGCTCTTGGTGAGGAGCATGGCAGGACACCCTCCCACCTCCCCGCAAACAGCCACATCTCTTTCCCAAAGCCCTGTAACACAGCAAGCCCCCATGCTACATGGGAAAAAAATTCAGAGTTTTCTGCTCCTTCTAATTAAGAGCACTGTAGTCATAACATTTTGTTCCACATTTGTTAAACCTATGGCAAAGCTTCGATAGGAAACAGACAAATTCACTTGAGTTAGTCAGAAAAAAAATACCAAAACAAACCACAGGACTGCAACATGCCAGAAATGAAAAACTGATTTAGGCTGTTACAGGCACAGAATGCTGACCCCCTGGAGTGACACCCCAATTCTCCTCACTCAGGTAAGAGAACTTACTGTAACATGCATTTAATGGAATAGCTGGGCACAAGGGGTTTAACCGCAGATTGAATGCAGCCTTCATTGAATTCTTACTTTGACACTATCACTTGAAATCAGTGCTACCTGCAGAAAGCGTAGTGTTGAATTTTACGTCAAAGGGAATACTTGTTAAACTTTTATTTTAATAATACTATTTCTATAAAGTTTGAGAAATACTACAGTGGCTTTTAAAATTTAATTTTTAAAAAGCATATTAAAATGTGATTTAACTCAACTTCTAATGATTGCCAAGGAATAAAATTCAGATTTATCTTTCTGCTACACAGCCAGGCAGTGCCATAATCTGAGAAGAATGTGGAAGTAGCAAAGTACCAGGATCTGTTCCTAAATACGAATTCTACTAATCCATAATAATCAGAAGGTGAACTGACAATGTATTAAACTATAATATTTAGTTTGCACACTGTAATAGTAATTGCATGCCAAAAAACCATGTAGTTCAACCTCTCCCTCCCATCTAAAAAAAATGTAAGGTGGAATTAAAAAAAAAAAAAAAAGTGAAATGAGACTGTCATAACAAATAACACACAATGGTTGAGTAAGACTGAAATTGACGTCTTGCTCTTCATTTTTCATCAAAGCAATGCCTAAAGGATCTTCAATGATTTATATACTCTGTAAAGTTACATGTTTGAATTAAGGGAGCGAGACCAAGAAGCATCTCTACTCTCACTGAAATGTCCCTTTTGAACAAGGAAGAAAAGCAGATGCCAGAAAACTTCTATTTAACATCAGCTTGAAAGTTGAGTAAATCAAAACACATACCTGGAAGAAAAGAATCACATCTTGAAACACACACTTTAGCCTCAATCAAAAATTACTGTGTTAAATACCTTACCTATACTACAAGTAGTATGATTCTGTTTCAACTTATTTACAGCTAAATAATAATCATTGCCAAAACCAGCAAGAAATATCAGCTCACAACTAAAGCCTTTGATAACACAAGGCACAACTGAAAATATCCGTCCCAAACTCTTCTATGTAGGGCAGCTTTGGTTTAGCAGAATCCATCAGTGAAATCAAATCTAATGAATTTTGGTTCCTGTATTTTGGTGCTTTATTTCCATTATAGTAGTGGAAAGTGCATCTCCAAATATAAATCATCTTGAAGCAGAGACTAAAACAAGCCAGCAGAGCTGCTCTTATAACTCACAAGCTGCAGGACCAATGGCTACGACACCAGCCATGAATGACCAGTTTAAGATTTTAGCATTCAGGAGAGATTTAAAACATCCATCCTGTCTCACTGCTGCAGAAGCAGCCATAAGACAGGGATTAGTGAAATAGCAATCAATATTTTGAAACAGGACTTGCTGTCTGACACACCTTCCAAAAGGCTGTCTGCAAGAAAGTGCCAGCTGGAAGCCAAAATGCTTTTTATTGGGCATAGCCACACAATTCAACCACTTGCAATTCCAAGATACCTGAGTCTTTTCTTCAACACAGCTTATCTTGGATCTTGGGATGCTCATGAAAACGTGACTGCCAAGTCCCATTAGGAGCTTGTACTGGCTATGCCTGGACCCTGACAACGTGTGAGCATTCCCCAGAAAGAGGAGACTGCAGATAAGCCAGTCAGCATCAGAAGAGAGAAGCTTGCTGAAGTCCTTCCGGCAAAAGCAAAAAGCCCCAGGCTCTGAACAGAGGGATGCTGGTGGGTGCCTGTTGTATCTGGAAAGGGCTGGAGGAGGCCATGGTGTAGGCATTCAGGTCTGAGCAGTCCTGGTGGCTTTACTTTCTTGAAAGTGTTTAAAGCTTGGGAACAGGCCCAGAAAAGCCTGAGGTCAAAGTTCAGAATGGGAAGGCCACCTGTAGCAGTGCTGGAGTGCAGCTGGTGTTTCACATCTTGCCACACCACTGAGATTTAAATTTTCCTCATGAGAACACCCTCTGAAAAAGCTGATGCATTTTCACCTCCTCTTCTGCTGACTTTGTCTTTCTCAGCCTGATTTAAGCAATGGCACCTGTGCACACAGATACTATGGGATATTTGAAGGATTTGACAGTGCAATTTCCACAAAAGATTAGTAAGGATCATGGGTGTTCGAGATACCTGATAACCTGCAGAGTAGCGAGAACAATCCTAGAAATCCTTGAGATCCCATCTCCCGTTCCAAAAGGTTGTGTTCCAGTACAGAGAAAGGAGTGGTTGAAGCCTTCCCAAGATGGAGATGAGGATACAGATTCCAAGTTTCACCAGAAGCAGGCTGAGAACAGACCAGTTTTGCACCAGAGCGTAAGAGGATCATGCCATGGTCTTGGCACCAGGGCAGTTTCACTGCTGATCATTCAAATAGTGTTGAGGGCAGCAAGGTAGTGTGACATCAGAACAGTTTTTGGTATTTTGGTGGGGTTTTTTCCCCCCTTTTCTTTTTTTCCTTTCTTCTCTTCACTCCTGGAGCATTCTTGGAATGGGCACTGAAGCTTGCTGACAGGCCCTCACATATCCACTGCCTTCAGATTCCTTGGACCTGTGGGATCCTAAGGAATGATGGTCCTGTCTCCTCTTCTCAGTCTCTTGACACTGAGGAAGAATGGTGCAGAAAAAATACTAAGCCCACACCATTTTCCTTGTCTGCTATACTGACCAAACTGCAAAGATGGAACAATTTCATTAACCCATAAGCCTCTGAACACCAGAAGGAATAACTAGATATTGTATGCCTGAACATCATGAGTCATTATGTATCCATCCAGTCACCCCTTCTCTGCAAGGATCTGTGTTGTCTAATAATACCTTCAAAAAGGCTTTCAATCTTAGAGACGAATTCATTTTTTCTTTAGTTGTATGTTGAAGCAATTATATTTATTTGCACCAATTCCCACTTACTAGTTCATCTTCAGCTTCCAGCAATTGATTCTGCTGTGCCACTGCCAGACTAGACAGTCTTCTGACAAATGACTTGGCTGAATTTTTTGAGCATCATCAACACAACCTGGGTTTTATTTTTATTTTTTTCATTTTGTTTTTAAAGCAGATAGCTTACAGCTTATTAACAGGTAACAGTGACTGCATAAAACACATTACCCTGGATGCAGGACAGCAAAGTGATGGAGAAAATCAGCCATCCTCTGAGGCACTGCAGTTTAGCCAGCAAAAGGGCCCTTTCTCACCATATGACAATGCAGTGCACAAACCCTAAGCCAAATTCTGAAGTACACTCACAGACCTCAGCTAACTTTGCTGCCTCTTTTTTGATACAGTCAGACATTACATTCCTGCATTCCTCTTCTCCCCAAACACACAGCTGGAGGTTTTAATCCTACCAGTCTTGGTTAAGTTAATCATCCTAATCAAGAAAGGTATCTCTGCCTTCTGAAATGGTGCTTTTTGTCCAAGATGATGTTACAAGAACTGGATGAAGTAACCTTGGATTTCTTTAACTTCTCAGTCAATCCCTTTAGCACTAAAGGTTTAACACTGAGAAATCTTAGGTATATTTTGAAAGCTTCAGGACTCAGATATCTGAGTGTTGCATCTACTGACACTGAAAACCCACACTGTCCAATAAATAAATGTTCAGGGATAGAGAACTAAACTCCCACCACTGTGTCTTTGAAGATAATCACTGTGCCCACAAGCCCGTATCTTTGTCCTCTCAATACATAAAACCAATGTTCCATGGCAATTATTCTGTCCTTGCTTGACTTGCATGCATGACTTCAGGTGTCATGCCTGATGTTTTAAATGAATTAGTTAATTCGTTTCCTTTTTCTTATTTTAATATAAGATACTCAAATCATGTGTTCACAGTCTACACCATTCCTAGGGACACGTCTCCCAAGGATTCCACTTGCATGCACACACACTAAGGAGCACACCTCCTTGAGTGAGCAGGTTTTCAAACATCAGAGACATTACATGCACTTTGCACCAGTCCTTGAGCTACATGGATTTTCAGCCCTCACTGAAGTCTTCAGATTTCAAGACTTGATATCACTTTAGACTTCTAAGTATTTTTTCAAGTCTGATGACATTAAATACTAGTTTTAAAATGTCAAATTTAAAAATTCACAGTATCTTCAAAGTATGAATTTTGTCAGTACAAAAAATTAGCACACAAAACACAAAGGGAAAAGCTGAACTGCCTTAGACTGGTATCTACCCTTGACTAAAGGAAATCCAGTTTGTGTAGCAGTGTGCCTATAGGCTTGAGTGAAACACATTGATGTGGAAATCCTGAGGCAATACAACATTGCCCCCACCCCTCCCCACAGCCCCAAACACCAAGCAGAAGTACAGGGGCTCCCCAAGACAGTAAAACGTGCTCACATTCACAGTGAGCAACAGCTAAGAAAACCCAGAGCAAAGCCCTACAGAGCTGCTGGTGCAGACTCCTGAGACTTCAGGTGCAACTGGACTCATGCACCAAGTCACAACCAAATCTGGGCAGAAAGCAGAGAATCATTACCTTACAGCAAGAATAGCAATAAAACTACTTTATATGCAAATAATTTACAGCACTAGTCCCACTCAGTGTCTGAAGACACTACACCAGTAAGCTACAGCAAATAAGAGACACTCTTCCTTGAAAGAACACCATTAATTCCAGCATTACTACAAAACAAATCTAGTTAACAGGATTAGGCTGTACCTAACTTTCATATATTTTATAGGGAGAAAAGAAAAACCACCAAAAACTTTGAAGCACTTAACTTTGCATTTTTCACTGCAAAACCAGCTAATGACTAAAGACTAACAACCATGGTCTAATAATTTCAAAACAATTTTTGCTTAAGAAACACAAAGTGAAAAGCTTATTTTAGATGCTTTTACAACTGATTCCTAATGTTTTTCATCCTACATCTTATAAGAGGGTGTTTTAATCTCTTTTTAAAGCTCCAAAAGAAACCAGTTTAAGAATTAAAGACATGCCAAAATGCCACAAAAATATAAAGAACAAATCAGGTTTCTAGCCAGTCACATTAATGAGCTGCATACAAGTTACAGGGTATATTTAACTAAAGGTTTGGGCTTTTGTACTACCATCCAAAACAAGTAAGCACACACTGCTCCAGAAAAACAATTAGTCACACCTATTTGCATGTAACAGCAGACTTGCTATGCACTCTCTTTATCCCTCAGTCCATTACCTGAAAAGATTGGCTAAGACAAAAAGCTGGCATTAGCCATAAATCGGCAAAACTACTTCGGAGTGAAAATCAGCAACTCAGAATGATACAGTGTATCTGGCCAATCAGTTTGCAACTGCTGACTGCTTCTGCCATTCCAGAACACATGGAACAGGTATTATTAAATTAAAGCTAACAAGAAAACAAAAAAATTATGAAGGACAGAGGACTGGACTCTTTATGAATCTCTAAAGGTTAAGATCAAGGTCTTAATAATTTTAAACACACTCCTTAGATAACATCGTTGGTAAAGATCATATTAGACAAAGAACATTACTTTAAAATTTTACTAGAAAGGTAAAAAAGGACTTACAGAAGTGGTTAAAAGTCACTGACCTCTCACTAATTGTGTACATTTCACAACATCTGTGTGTGGATGTTCAATGGTAATCTCAAAACCTGAAGAGTTACAAATACATTTCAGAATTACACATTTGCATCTGTAAAATAAAAAGCAAACCCCTTATGTTTCCCCACAGACCTAAAATACTTGCTAAACCTTTGCACCGCAGAATAAGTAACACTATTTAACTGCCTTTTGTTCTTTACCTTTCCATACTTCCGAATGGCAGATGGTAAACCCACTCTGTGATCCATTATTAAAATATTCCTCCAGTAATCTCAAATCCTGTACACACATAACCTGGGAAATTACTTATTTTTAAAAGCTGAATATATCTGAACAATTTCTAGCGAGTTAATAAGTCAGTAAAAACTGTACTGCAAACACACTGAAATGTGTGTGTGCATGTGTACTTCTACTAATTGATTTCTAGCACTTAAACATGCTGCATATATGAAAACACAAATTAAGTCAATTTGTAGATCAGTGACTTAAGAAACCTTTCTTGGCTTATGACATTGTTTTAAGAATTAGGTCACTACTGTGAGCTATTTTTTTTAACAATATACCCCAAGTGGTATTTAAGAATATCTGAGCAAGTCACTGTTCTCAGGCCTGCTGGCTGTAATTGTCTCCACAGTATTTTAAAGCCAGAAGAGTTTCTTGACAGAACATTCCACTTCAAATTTTGGAATCATCTGAATCCATTAAATGGTTACATACAACTTGTGTTGTTCAGACTCACACCTGCTCAATTATGTAATGCTTTTCTACAGAAAGGCATTTGGTACAAAGCTCTTTCCAACTGCTTCACGACACACAGAGCCAGCCTACTACACCATGTTACCTTATGGAAGAAATGGCAATGTAATTACTACTCAGAGCAAAATCAATTTGGAAGCCTACACATTTCGAACTCAAACTGTCAGAAACATCTCTTTCACAAGTACAGACACACCTTTTTTCTCCACAGTGAACACAGCAGAACTGCTAACACGAAACTAAGTTCACAGGTCAGAAGTTATACGTGGAAACAGTTAAATTCTAGTGTACCATAGCACATCAAAAATCCAGTTACTTGGGTCCCACTACCTCTTCATGTCAAGTTGGCTGCACAGGAGGTATTTAGAAATACATACCTAAAGTCTGAAGCATTATTGTTTCAAGTATAACCAGCTCTTGGGCTTGTTGAAGGTATGCCTGAAACAAACAAGCAGACAGGTGAAGACACAGCAATCAATTGCCTCAGAACTTTATTCACACACTGCCTCTTTGATACCAGCACTGGCAACACAAGACCAGTACCCAAGCCAGTGAGCACTGACAATTCTTAACAGTTCACAGTGGGGTTACTATCTTCCTCCAATACAAGCATTGCTACAAAATTCTGTTACACCTGCCTGTCATTCACAGGAAGATTAACTTAGTCTGGATCTCACACAATCTATTGCAGCAAAACATTTTTGGGAAGTCAGGTGGGTGCTATAAGAATTTCAAGATGGAGCAATCTCTTCAAGTTTCATAACAAATAAGTGAGTCTAAGAAATTACATTAAGTAACAGAAAGATTTAAATGGTGTAAAAACAAAGGCTTTTTTCTAGGCTGCAGACAGCAATAACCCAGTAAGACAATGTAACAAATCATTAGATGAAATGTCATCTTTCAAGCCATATATCTTTGAAACCATAACTTCCACCTACATCACTCTTTGTATCCAGTTGTGGCTCTTGAGGATGAAGACAGGCATTTGCTACTTTAATAACATGTTCAAGTTTCCGTGGCTGTTCTTCCACTTTTGCAGCCAAAAACAATGCCGTGGGAGACATTATCTGAAGAAGAAAAACATGTGTACTTTTAAACTTTTTACAAGCAGGACTCAAATTTTTATGGAGTCTAAACTAGCACAGCAAAGGTTTAAAAAGTTGGATTTGTGGCTTTTTTTTCAGTTTTGAAGTCATGCGAAGCAACAAAAATGTAACTAGTCATGTTTTATTTTCTAACTGATGCAATCCTCTCAGCAGCACAGGGAAAGAGCAGCATAATGTTAAATTACATTTGTGAGTAAAATGTCTGAGGTCAAACTAATTCTAGTTCAGCATAAAAAAAATATTTTGGCCCAGAAGACTTGGTCACAGTAGAACAGGCTGGTTCAAGTTAAATATACTTTGTGAGAAGGTTCATCCAATTTCTTGCACAGAGCGAGTCACTACACCATCTTTTCAGTAAAACAGCTGATCACAAGTTCTGCTAGCATTTGATTCTCCCAAAGAGTGAGAAACTTCGCAGAGAACTTTAATAAAAACAGCTTGTTATATAAACATAGGCTCTATAAGTAAAAGAAACTTTACTCTATATGTACATATATATTCTTAGAAACTTTACTATAAGCCCAGCAGTATCTGGAGAACAAAGCATAAGGATTTGTAAAACACCATTTATACCAAATGTTAGTAAAGACTACATATTACATTTAAAGATGAAAATTTATATAAAGCTCTATGTGTCATAAGGTGGCAGTTCGGTATCACCTAAGAGTTAGCTGTGAATTAGAATTTTGTTGCCTTTTGTCAGCTAGAATGACTGATGTGTGCAGACTGAACACAGCAAACAACAAATCACTGATGAATTAGGTCCTCTTTGCATGCAAAAGCTGCCCATGTTAACCAGGAATTAAAATGGCACTAGAAATCATCTAGACATAATCTGATTAAAATGGTTAAAATTAAGCCAGCATAAAGTATTTACTCAGAGACTGAAATAGCTGCTTGCTGAGTACTTAATTAATGCATGGTGCAAATAGTGCAAGTATTAGATTTCCCTTTCAATGCCCAAACAGAACTAGACTAAACAGGAGGCATAGCCCCCTAAAGTCAGGTTTGCTTTTTTTTTTGTCAGTTAGCAGCCCTTTCTTAGGCAAAAATAAAACACTTGGTATAAAAATTTGCAATATATGCAAAACTGCAACAAACTAATAAGAATTAAACATTTAAGGGATTAAATTTCAAATGTACTGAAGGAGTACTTTTTGCATCCTTAAATCACTTCAAAATGTCTACTTGGATCTTAAGTAAAAATTTAAAGTTGGCAGACTTGAAAACTGACACCCTGGGAAGGCAATACCCTTTGATGAGTAGAAGTGTGCCATGAGAAATCTAGCAAAAACCTCAATCTAAAAAACCAACTACCCAAAACAAGTCACAGGGAGCAAATTCTTTTACAAGGGAGACAAAATCCCATTTTCTTTTTAAGAATCTTGTAACCTAAGCCTGATGAACAAATGAAATAAAAACCCAAAGTGAAGTGTTGCTGAACAAGGCCATATTAGCACGTCATTTAATACTTCTGATGATTCTGTAGAAGTTCCTATACCCACAGCTTGATGTAACAACTGGAAATTCTGGAAGGAATTTCCTTTGCCAGGGACATACGACTTGAAATGTCTCATACTGGGAGATAAAACTTTTAAACAGTAAATGTAATGGAAAGACTTCCTGGAGTTCAGAAAGTGAGAGTATCAACAGCTCTGAAGTGGCAGAAAATGCCGAAGATGTCAGGCAGCACACACATGTATAACCCAACACACACATCATATAAAGGTATTTTACAGAACTCAATTTCCAACAACTGCTATGGCTGAAAACATTTCCGTTCCACAGAGGCTTTCTTTGAACCAAGTCACCAATGACCACACAATTAAATCATCAGCAAATTCTCACTCACTGTTACTCTCTGTCTGACTGCACCAAAGTTCTACTTCTTTCCAAAAAAGCACCATCAGGCTGACTTCAGGATATCTTCTCATTTACTGAAACAGATCAGACCTGGTCAAGAAGTCTCCACACAACTCCTGATCTCCAACACCTTACACGAAACACAGTTCTGGAAGCTGATTAAGTCAAGCTGATTAACTGTCATTTAACTCTGGTTCATCAGAAATCTATGTACAGCCCAATTAACTATTTCCTTCAAAAAGAAGTGCTGGCTTCTGGCCAAAGAACTTCAGGTCTTTCCATCTAGGACAAGGGTTCTCCCTCCCAGTTTAGAGTAGGCCAGTATTTTTAGCTCCCTTGGTATTGATTCAGAAAAATAGACATCCTAGTAAAATTCCAGACTTGGCACACATGTAGTCTTCAGTGAACATACCCTGCTAAGTGTATAACTGGCAAAGTTACTCAAATGCTTTCATTCATTTCCAATTACCAAAAATGGCAAAAAACCCAAGCAAAGTAGAACAAAAAAGCAAAATTAAAGAAACATACGGGACAAAGCAATAATCTTCCTATATATATCTTAATTTGGTATCAACCAAAATAATTTAGAGCAATTATATACTATGCATCCAAAATAGTCTTAAAGACTTTGAGAAATCTTCAGAACACCTGTGATACATGACATTAAACCCCACTTTATTACTAGCTGAGAAGCTCAGAAACCAAGTCCTATGGAAATACAAAAAAACCCCCCAAAACATAAGAGCCTTGTTAACACAATCCAAAAGCATTACACAGCAAGTTTCACTGGGAAATGTGGTACAAGTCCTTTTTCACTTAAAAAGTGCAAGACAGTGTAAAGACAAAGGCATTCAGAAAAATCTCAGAACACACAGGCAGCATGCACGTAGTTTTCTGAGATCTCCCTCTCTTCTAATGCCAATATTAGTATGTTTTTAGATTTGATACAGTTTAGGCTAAGACATTAAGTGCTTCCAGTCTATGAGAGGGTTTTCAAGTTTGAACACAAAGAGCTATGAGGAATTTTTTTTATTATAACCAGGAGCTCACATTGCATAAAAGCAGCAAATATGTTAAATTGCAATATTAAAACCAGAACTGAAGTACCCAAAACAGCCTCACTAGAGCTTGAAGCGTATTATGAAAGTTTTAAGAACTTTGCAAAACTGCAAAGTCAACTGTTTAATACTGTGATTTGGACAAGGCATAAGGAAGGGAATGCAGAAGGACTGAAAACAAAATACCCTCCACACAACTCACCTACCTTGCACTAGAAGGAAAAAAATTCCTCATGCAGGTTCTTTAGGCTCTTCACTAAGTTCCACTGCATGTCACAAAAACCCCTTGATATCATCATGTCTATTTTCAACTGGTTGTTTGGTATTCCACATGGCGTTTCTACGGATTATATTTAAAAACTACAGCTACCATTTGGATGCCTTACCTCTCATTGCCAGCATATGAAGGATTTTTCCCCCTTTCTGTTCTTCGAATCAGAGTGTACTGAAGAGTAAGCACCTTAAAGAACTATTTGCTATGTAACAATGTAACACACCAAGTACTATAGAAACAGTATTTGCAGAAGAATTTTAATTTGGAAGATATTTTAAAGTGTAATAGTGAGGCTAGTACTGCCTATAAAAAGCCAGCAACTCCCTCCCCATCCCAGTATTAGCACAGACTAATTTTATACTCAGCAACCCAAAGTTCCCATGCCCTGGTCAGCAACGTAGAAAGAATAATTTGTACTGAGGAGATCCACAGTAGCTCCAGTCATTTGCACAGCCAGGGAAATTAGCAGTCAGGGCATCCAACTCTGCTTCCCAGAATCGGTGAAGCAAGTTTCCATCCTCACTGGGGCACTGCAACCTTGCAAGGACTTAACCTGCCTTGACTGCAACATCAAAACCTCAATACTTTCTTCTTTGTACCTAAATGTATGTACTCTGCAGGTAATCCAGAGCAACTCATGAGTGACTTGCTAGCTCACAGTAACTTCACCAAAAAAGAGGTATTTGGCCACTTGGGTAGTACGTGTAATACATTCCCAACGAACCAAGACTACATGAACTGGTACATGCCACCCCCGTGGCTCTACAGGTTGAAGATACTGTTGGGAATTCTGTTCCCTACTCACAGATAACTCAAACTCCTGAAAGCCTATAAAACTGTTTAGCAGCAACTTTTACTTAAGAAAAAAAAAATTAAGGCAACATCTATTCAGCAACTGAGCTTCCACTAGAAGCCCTGTTTATTAACAATTAAGTGCATGTGACATACATGACATACATGTATATTTGTATAACCTGGCAGTTATACATGATCATAAATGTGCAAGTGCTTATTACCACACTAAAAACATTAATCTACCAATAAAACAAGACAACACAGGCCACATTTTTTCAGCTGAAGATTGTAAGGCATTCTGATTAATGGCCATCTAATTTTCTAGCCCCAGCCTTCAGATTCCTTCCTGCCATGGATAAACAGCACCACGTGCACACAACAAAGAAATATTAGAGATATTAGAGATATAGCATATGCTGTAGGACAGCTTATCTAGGTCTTAGCTTTAAGACCGCCTTTACTATTCATTTCTAAGGGTTACTTTCTTCTGGCAGTGATGAATACTGCTACATTTTTTAGCTTGCCAAGTACTCTGGAGATTTGATATTAAGCATTTACTAGAGTTCACTGCTTTTGCTTTCTCTACAGAGAACCTAATGGATGGTTTGGGAGTATTTTAAAAGTCCATTCACTGAGATCCTCTTTACTCTACAGAACTGTAATAAGAAAATGCTCTTGCCCGTGAGCCCACACACAAAGCCAATCTCTGGCCTTACACTCGTTAAGGAATTCAGCAAAAATCAGTATTACTGAGGTACAACCTGCAGTGGACTTGCCTTTAACTTTGAACACTATTACCTGAGAATTAATTAAACAGTACACTCCCCTCCCCTGTAATAGCTGCAGTGTCCACGGCATTCTGCCCTTACATAGCTAACTTGTGAATTTTAAGATTCATAACTTAAGCCATAGTTTTCATATAAAGAGCAATATACATTCAAACACTACTGTGCTGCCAGTTCCAAGTGACTGTCATTTGCCAGTATCCAGTGAAAACCCAAACACAGCAGCTAAAGCTTCTTGCTGCCTAAATCTAGCCTAGATTACAGCTGACAGTACAAGCAGTACTCCAGCAGGTGATATAACAGGTATGTGGGTCTATATATAAATACAGCAGCTCTACACTGAGCCATCTCTCCATTCCAAGCAGCTCTAGTTTATCAAGCCCACAACCCATCCACAGTCCCAGAACACTTTGGATGCTTCACCAGCTCCTCTTCCACCAGCTACAGATTACTGCTACATGGGCAGAATAGCAGCAGGAGGGGAGAAAGAGGAACTTGTATGGATGAACACTGCAGTTTTGGTAACAAGCTCCTGAAGTTTGAGTTTATCTCAGGTTTTGCACAAAAAATAATAAAATACACTTCTGAAATATACCTACAAACAAGTATGTATTTCCAGCCAAATAGGCACCAAATAAGATGCCCATTTGCTTAGCCAACAATAATAAACAAACTCGTGACAGAAAGAAGAGTTGGCTCTCCCTATACCCCACCGTACACCTCCCCCAAATGCAGTGCAAGGTTTGCAAGATTCTACCCCTTGGCAGATCAAGGTCTGCTCTGGCCTAGACTTAACATCTGTCACAGTCTCAATCTGTTTGTCATTAAAAGATCTAAGATAACTCATCCTTAACATTTAGTGACAAACCACCATCACTATTAACTGCTCTTGCTTAAAACAAACAAGCAAACCCCAAGAATACCTAGACTATTATGTTATTATTTTCCCACCTATTGCATCCAGTAGTGGACATAAAAAACAAACAGACATTTCCATGTTGTTATCTCCAGCTCCATACCTGTTCCAATATTCCTCAATAACAGCTAGCATTTTTACTGAAAATTTCTGTTCTTAACAACACATTCCGTGTTCAGAGTCAGCATGATCAGGTTATTAGGTAAAACAAGATTTACCTCATCAGATGGAAAAATTTTTCTTGTCTCATATGACTTATCACACCACTTAAAGACTAGACTAGCTAAAAGAATTTACACTGCTTCAGGAACAGCTACATAATCCATATGGATACACACATAACCACACTATCACTGTCAGACACACCATGCCAGAACTTCCACTGACTTCACACAAGAAAAATGTGTGTTCCTACACATTAGCCTTTCAAACTACAGCACATAAGCACCAGCCACATTTGAAACATCTAAATGTATTCCTCACACATCTGAGATGTGCTTGCTCATGGTGCCTATTTATTTATTTCGATGGCAGAAGACAAAATCTAATTGCCTCTAGTTAAAGTAATCCAAAGTTGAAAACAAGTATCATTAAAGCTTCTAAACCACTGATAAGAAGCTAGAATTCCTAAAAACAAATCGCACTTCACATTGCTGCATGTAACACTTCTCAGCCAGAAGTGACAAAATTATGGGCATATTATTACCACACATAAAATCATACTTACATTTCGATTAAATTTTGTGAAGGAATGATGCATATAAAACCTGTGCATGTAAACAATTGCAGTATTTATCGTAAGCTGAGATCTGGAAGATTAAATGAAGGAAACACTACATATTAAGAAAATTGCCTACAAGAACTGAAAGCAATGCGCTTTCCACATCAATCACTGCTCTACACATCCCGTCTTCAGCCGAAAATGGATTAGGGACGTGACACTTCAGAACTTAGCTGATATTAACACATCCTTAACTGATATTAACACGTATCGTTCCCATCTGTTTCGAAGACCATGTGGAGATTCCTACGCCAGGCTCCCCACAGTCACCCACGGAATGAAAACTCCTCAATGGGAGACATACAGTGTAACATTCTCTCAAGTGCTTTTGTTTTGTTCCAATTCAACTATTTCAGTAGGGGATTTGAGGGTTTGGCCTTGCTCTGACCTATTTTTTTTTCCCCTTTAAAAAAAATCACATTAAAGAATGACTAAAGAGGAGTTGCCCGTTTCGGGAAAAACGGGTCTGCGGACAACTGGGATTTACTTTAGAAGTGCCCCAAGCCGCAGCTACGGACACAAACGCGGCTGAAAGGGCAGGTGGGAACCCGAGTCCCTCACCCGCCGACAAAGAGCGCGGCGCGGGGGCTTCGCCAGGCTCCTCCTCCCATTCTGTGCCTCCAGGCCACGGCTCCATCCCGCGGGAGCGCCGGCCGCGGCTGCGGAGGAGCGGGAAGGGTCCCGGGGGAAAGGATCTCCCGCCGCCCCTCCACACGCGGCCCCCGCCGCCCTCATGCCCGTCCCCGCCGGCCCCTCTCGGATACACGTTGAGGCGCTGGCCCATGTCTTGGATGAGGTTGGCCGCCTGCTGCCGGTACGAGAGCTCCTTGTCGGCCTCCACGCCGCAGCGCCGAGAGGGCGTGTTCTCCAGCTGCTCGCGGCTGAAGAACCAGCGCGACGCGGCCGAGGAGCCGCCGCCGCCCCGCGCCGCGGACCCCGCGGAGCCCGCGCCCGCCGCCGCCATGACACCTCCTCCTCCTCCTCCTCCGGCACCTCCTCCCGCCGCCTCCATCGCGGCTCTCGCGAGAGCTCCCGGGCCCGCGCGCGCCCTCTGCCATAGAGTCTCGCGGCGGGGCGGCCGCGCGCCGGGTGGGGTCACGTGGGCTGCAGGGGAGGTGGGGGTGTGGCCATGGCGGCGGCGGCTGTGGGCTCCTGAGGGGTGGAATCGTGGAGCCGTGGAGTCATGGAGCCGTGGAGGCTGCAAGGCACCTCTGAGGTCATGCAGTCCGACCGTCAGCCCAGCACCGCCACCGTAACCGCTAGAAACCACTAAACCCCATCGCTCAGTGCCAGATCCAAATGTCCCTTGAACACCTCCAGGGATGCTGACTCCACCACCTCCCTGGAAGACCTATCCCAATGCCTGACCACCATTTAACTGGGTTTCTATTTCATAAGATAGTTAAAATATCTAATCTGAGTCTGGATACCTCTATACTTAAAACAACAAAGTGTAAAAAGATAAAAAAATGATAGAAGTAAGGATTCCTTTCTTAATGTAAGCAAATTGCCGAACAGCATACTTGGAGGAGGATGTGGAAAGGGAGAAAAGAAGGAAAGGTTTAGAATGCACAACTAGTTCTTAGAAAATTCCTGTCTGCTGGCAGTATCAGCATGTACACACTTGAGAAATGCACAAGAAAGTGACGGACCTTGTGTCCTTCCGGATGAGCAGCTCCAGCATGGGAGTGATTCTCCTGCAGCGTTCAGGTTGTTCTCACTGCACACTCCAAACTCAGTTATGGATTTTCAGCAGCGGCCTGAGCTTATGGATTCAGGGTTCAAAGGGAGCAAAAAGGTAAAGTTCTGATCATCACGGATGAAAATGACAGCTCCAAGTGTTCTGCTCCTATTCAGTACATGCCACTACCAGTCTGCAGTGGTTTTGTTCACCTGACGTTACATCACAATGAGTTCTTTTACACCTTCAGTGCCAATTTTATAGCAGTTGTAATTTTATAACTAGACCCAACAGAATACTGATGAAATATACAGATGTAATGCAGCACAGTCACAAATTACTTGCCTGATCTTCCAAAATGTACATCATCTTTAAGATCCTGTATGTGCAGAGGAAATTTAACCTCAAAGACTTCTCGTGTAATTAGCTGATCTTTGACTTCATATTTTTCTGTCTGTAACAATCGAGGTACAGTGTTTTACCTCATTGTTTAAATCACTGTGTAAAGCTCATGGAGTTTGGATGTTCAACTTAGATTTTTTATTCCTGCAGTAATTGGTGGAGGAGTATTAAGAATGTTCTCGTCTGACTGCAATTAGAATTTTACATTAGCTTTGTTAATGAAATGTAAAGGAAGATGGAGGGAAGCTTATATATATATCCCTCTTTAAAATCTTAACATATCAAGAATAGGTAGACTATCATTACATAATGACAGTGCATAATGAATATGATTTATGCAGGGTATGCACATTAATTAACTCCCATGCAGAGTACTGCAATCACCCATTTAGTCACAGGTTAAGGTAATTAAATACTGTTCTTGCTATTGGAGAGATTCCAGACCTTGGTCCCCAAAGATGTGACATTGCATTTTCACTAATTTAACTGGTTTCCTTCATAAAAAATTGAAGAATTAGTCCAATTAAAATGTATTGGAGGAATCACAATGTATTTTCCTCTTAAATCCATTTAAACATCTGTGAGAATCACGTATGCTGAAGGGAAATATATGAGAATGAAGTTGCCTTTCAACTTTGAAATTTAATTGAAACAATCTGGTTGAAAAATGATACATGCTCAAAACTCAATGCTTCCATGTGGATATTGAAATAAAAAAGATCAACAGAAGTCTTGGAAACTGAGGACAATAAATATTGTTAAAGCTATTTTCTGTCTCTTCATTTCCTCTTACATAAAAACTTGTTATTCTAAACCTCTTGAGCTGCTGACTGCTTCAGCTCCAACTACTGCACAGACCACTTTTCTTTTTTTTTTTGGGCGAGTTTGACTCTGTAAAGAAGGACAGAGCTTTCTTTGTAGTCCAATGGAGGTTGGGATCATCAGGAACTGCTGATGTTCAACATCCTTCAGGTTCAGTCTGTGACAGCTATGGCCAGAGCTAAAAACAACTTCTGTCTAATACTGTTTGGCCTGGAATGTTCCAAGACTGAACAGAAGAATGGTGACACCACATGTAGCCAGCAAATGTTCCCATGAGAACAAAGACTGTAAATGCTAATCTGCATTTTTCTGACTGGTACAAAATCCTCTCGGGAGGAGGATGCCTTTGCACTCACTGGATAATAATGAAAACTTGTTTCAATCAATAGTCTATAAAGCAAACCATCTTTCCATTCCTATAGCAGGACTCAAGCTAGATAGGGCATTAACACTTCAACATTTAAAGTATCCAACCTTACTTTTAGGAAGCATTATGTAAGGAATAGAACATTAACCCCTACTGTTGGTAAACACTAGTATTTATTGTGACAGTGACACACCAAGTATTACCCACACAAATACATTATTTCTGCACCTACAACCATATTGTTCAAATTGTTTCTGATGAATAAGTTCCCAGTGGTGTAGGTGGCAGCTAAAATGTAAAGTCCCGGCACAGACCTTCTCCATCCTATCACAACACTGACAAAGCAGTGCTGAGCTGAGTGTGGTGTGCTGCATTTTCCAGCAGTAGATAAAGGTGAATGTTGCCTTTTATTGGGCATCAACATTGTTTAAATTCTGTTTTAAGATTCTTTCAAATTCTGTTTGTCTGTTATAACAAAGACAGAAATATAGTGGGTACATAATTTTCTCAGTTCTTTCCTTCCTAAGAATCAAGTCCTAGTAACATGGCATTAATTATAATTCAGAGATTCTTATTACAACTTATTACAACAAGATGAAATCTCTCCTTTGTTATGAAAGCAGGGATTTCAGAATTGTTTAAAGACAGCCTAAATCCTCAGGCAATACCTGTGCATACTCATTTCCAGTATCCTGGCTTTTGTTTTGGAAATAACAGGAGACTGTCAGATAATTGTCAGTTTTATTTTTCATGTGTACAATTGCCCATGCCAGTAGAAATATCCCAAAGGATTCAGTGTTATTTCCGAAGTTTAGCCTCTTTAGTACTTCATGATTATTCAAATTGTTTTCTGCTAAGACCCAAAAATTCCAGAGCATTTCCAGCCTTGAGTTTATCCTGTAAAAACAAAACATGTATATATGTTTGCGCTTAACTCATATTTAACTCAAATGCATTTACTCGTGCTTTAAAAGGAACTGCTGCAAAGACTCTAAAGGGTCTCTTCCAGTCTTTGCAGAAATCAGTGTACTACACCGATTTTTCAGTGTTTGACCTCATGTCTCAATCCAGAGACTTAAAAAGGAGGGAAAACACCCTCAAATATAAAAATCATACCTTCAGTTTATGGTCAAAATCATCCATTGAATCAATTAATTTTCCAGGTTCCAGTTCCCCAAGTGGAAAAGGGTAATCTGTCCCCAAAATAACTTTGTCCTGGCAACAAAAAAAAATTGTACATTTTTAGTAACATTAAACAATAGCATTTAAATAATATTAATATTAACACGATACAATATTAAGTTAACATGAATATTATATTTTAAACTCGTAAATGTTAATTTTTTCAGATTTTAAGTTTTTTAAAAATTAATGTTAAACAATAGAGCACATGCTTTTTGAAATGTATAATGAACTACAAGAAGTTGTATGTCTGTATTGGACTGATTAATTATGAAAGTGAATACAAAGATCATATTTTCCACTAGGAAAAGAACAAAGCTTGAAAACAAAGACTCAAGAGTTTATTGGATGAATTTGTGTTGAGTATCTATTGCTTGGCTGAATAAAGCACAATTAGGATTTTTGTACTGTGATTGATTTTCTGTACTGTGGTCCTGGTTTGAAAGGTAACAGCCCCTGCAAGTGGTCTGCCTAAAATGCAGTGATTAATCTTGGTTAAGTGTTGCCATAATTAAATGGCCAATAAAGGATACACAGAATTCTTCCTTCTGAGTTTTGATTTACTCATTCCATGCTCTGCACTGGTGTGTGGAGTACAAAATTTGTATAAGACTTTTTGGATACATTTCTTTAAGAATCTCAGGAAGTTCTCCACCAAACTCAGAAAAGATGCTTGGATTTGCAGTCCTGAATTTGAAATTTTTGGCTAAATACATGCACACAAATTAAAGTTATCTATGGGTGAGAAGAATGTAATAAGTGTAATAAGAAATAGAAAACAATAAAAATTATCTTCCCTGTGATACTTTCAAAGATGTAATAATGGCAATGGGGGACTACTGAAAACCTGATACAGTGTAGAATTACTACAAACACTGATTTTTTTTCTTTAAGAATTTAATTTAATTTAATTTAATTTAACTGGTATTCAACTTCAGATAACAAAACCCAGATCTTATTTACAAAATTTCATATATTTCTGAAAGTCTGCAGCTTTTTTTAAATGTCATTGTCTTTGAGTGGGACTGGATATTAACTGCAGGTTTGAAACACGTACCTGAAGATCTGGGTGACGTGATATGCCTTGTTTCTGAATGCAAGCCAGTGAAAAGAAAATTCAATAAAAATCTGTGTGCAGAATCCCTGTTATCAGAGATGAAAAGAAACGGGCAGATCCTCAATAGGACCACATTGTTTGTAGGCTCATTTTCTCTCTGGAAGGATATTTCCCCATTTTGTCTGCCTTGGAGAGTGCATACTGCCAACTCTCTCGATTTTATCAAAAGTCTGTTTTCTTTTAGGCGTCATCTCCTGCAGACAGGAGTATTTGAAAACCCACAGTTTTCATTCAAAATGTATGTTTTTAAATGTCTCATGGATTTGAAGTCAAAATGATGAATTTTGGGCACTTGTTATAATGTTTGAGCTCAGTTATCAGAGTTCAATACTGAAACAGGGTGTACTAGTTTGAAAACAAACCAGTGGGAGGCACTAAGTCAGAATAA